>NC_141002.1:16378972-16928972 GCF_052327205.1 Somniosus microcephalus | reverse complement strand
TTGATGTCCACCAGAGAGGACAGACTTGGTTTAATGTCTCATCCAAAAGACGGCACCTCCCTCAGTACTACACTGGAGTGTCAGTCTAGATTATGTGCTCAAGTCTCTGGAGTGGGACTTGAACCCACAAACTTCTGACTCAGAGGTGAGAGTGCTACCCACTGAGTCACAGCTGACACTACCAAGGACCTTATTTTTTTGTGCTGTCTTTATCTGAGGCACCCATT
This sequence comes from Somniosus microcephalus, assembly GCF_052327205.1. Classification (NCBI taxonomy): domain Eukaryota; kingdom Metazoa; phylum Chordata; class Chondrichthyes; order Squaliformes; family Somniosidae; genus Somniosus; species Somniosus microcephalus. The sequence continues at coordinate 16,928,745 of NC_141002.1, read as the reverse complement.
CCTGTTGATTAATATTTTTAAGCCCTTGTCTGCTGACGGCGCTGGCTCTTGATGGGGTATAGGTGCGTGGGTTCCCCAGTACCCTGCCCAATGATGTACTGTAGCAACTTGATAAGGCTTCTTCGACAGCACCACCCAAGCCCCCGAACCTCGATGGACAAGGGCAGCAGGTGCATGGGAACACCATCCCCTCCAAGTCACATGCCATTCTGACTTAGAAGTATATCGCCGTTCCTTCATTGTCGCTGGGTGAAAATCCTGAAACTCCCTCCCTAACAGCACTGTGGGAGCACCTCCACCACACGGACTGCAGCGGCTCAAGAAGGCGGCTCACCACCACCTTCTCAAGGGCAACTATTGATGGGCAATAAATGTTGGCCTTGCCAGCGACGCCCACATCCAGAGAATACATTTTTTAAAGGTGGTTCTTCTTCACATTTGGAGCTAGGCGGAGAGCGTCGCTAGGGTCTCAGAGGGCATCACAGCCAAGCCCAATTTTGTTCAAACCAAATGACCAATCAGAATCGACAGCCCTGGCTGGTTTCTTTCCTTCCCCAGTTCAACTGATGGCACCTGTAACATCCCCACTGGGAATCTTACCTGGAACCTTGTGGTCTGCAGCACAAAGGGAAGTCTCTTTACCTACTCGCGGAACAGAAGAGCAACTATTTTTACCATTGAGAATTTGAACACCTCATTCATGCTCAAACTCACAGCAGAAAGCATCTCTCAGTGGTAGTAGACGAGTTAGGGCCGAAAGCACCAGTGGGCACAGGGCAGTAGCCCAGAGTAAAGGTGGCAGTGGGCATGTCCAAGAGGAATTGAAGCCTGGATTGGTAGCAGGAGAAGGAGGGGTGGGGTGGGGGGGGGGGGCGGCGGTGTCGCCAGGATGGTAGCGTTGAGTGGGGTGGAGAACCGAGAGGGGCATTTGTAGAAAACAGAAGAAAAAAGGCAGTAGAGGTGGTACAGGCTGGAGGAGATAGAAGTTGAGAAGGAGAGCTGGGAGGTGGCTGGCAGGAGTGGAAGAGCTTGGATCCGGAGCAGCAGACGAGTGTGCAAAGTGATCAAAAAGCTTCAAAAATCACAAAAAAGCAGGTTGCAGAGGAACTAAGCAACAACAACTTGCATTTATATAACGCCTTTGACATAGATCCCACGGCGCTATTTTGAAGAAGAGCAGGGGAGTTCACCCCGGTGTCCTGGACAATGTTTAATCCTCAACCATGTCACTAACACAGATTATCACACTGCTGGCTGTGGGACCTTGCTTTGCACAAATTGGCTGCTGCGTTTCGTGCAGTACATCAGTGACCACACTTCAAAAGTACTTCATTGGCTGTAAAGCCCGTTAGGATGTTCGGAGGTGGTGAAGGGTGGGGGTAGAAGGATGAGGGTAGAAATGCAAGTCTTTCTTTTTTCACTTGTGCGCAGTAATAGCCCAGATGTACTGTACTCGGCCACTGGGGAATGATGTTCTGGTCAATAGGGATGTGGCAAACTCCACCAATGTTTTTTTTGCGGTCTGTAAAGGGTTAAAACACACACCCATTCCACAAGACAGCTGGAGTTCCAGACTCTGAGCATAAGCTGCAAATCCTGAAGGGCTTTGGTGCCTAAACACAGCACAATACTTCAGATCAGGCCAACGTTATCCATCTCAGGGATCACCTTAATAAACAGCCCTGAGACGAAGGCCTCGATTCGGAACTTGTTTACGTCTTGCTTCGCTCGAAGTTTCACAATAATTCAACGTACCTGCGGCAGTAGTAAAGCACAGTCGCTGCAGTATTCTTCTCCTCAAGGTGCTGACCCTTGCTGGGCTATGGCCATCCTCTGCAGCCTCGCCCGAGGCAGCCACTCTTCATGCCTCAGCCCACAGACAGTGCGCGCGGGCCTGCTATTCTACTGCTGAGGGCATCACCTCTGATATTTCCTCTCCCTCGCCCGTGTCATAGCACTCCATCTCCTGCCCACAGTACAACTCAGGGAAGTCATGACAGACTGGGGAATCAGCCTGGGCCCTGCTGGTCTCCACAGCGCAGTAATGCACTGGGCAGTGCCTTAACCCAGTAAAACATCAGCAGAGAGAGCAAAACACTGAGGTAACCAGTGCTACAGAGAAACTATATCCTCTAGTGGGAGAATCAAGAACGAGGGGAGATAATCTTAAAATTCGAGATAGACTGTTCAGGAGTGAAATCAGGAAGCACTGTATCACACAAAGGGTAATGGAAATCTGGAACTCACTCCCCCAAAAGGCTGTGGGTGCTGGGAGTCAATTGGAGCTTTCAAGACTGAGACAGACAGATAGATAGATAATTGTTAGGTAAAGGTATCAAGGGATAGGAAGCAAAGGCAGATCAGCAATGCTCTAATTGAATGGTGGAGCAGACCCGAGGGACTGATTGGTCTATTCCTGTTCCTATTGGCCTGGAATTTGCTGTGGGTAATAACAGCGAATGAACAGCATTCTCTGTTATTACCCCTTTGAAACTAACTGCAACGTCAGGATTTAGCGCACGCGCATCCTAATGCAGGAACTCACTGCTCCGACACTGGCTGTACTGTGCCCGCCCCCAACTCCCCACATTGCCAGAAATTAGTGTAATCAGGGAAATCAGTGAAACTGATGAATTAGGGATTAGGGGTATCTGGGGTTTTAACAGCGCATTGACTGCTAAACAAACATTATGGCCCTAAAAAAACTAATTTAAATTTTGTGGAGTGTCAAATTTATCTATTTTAATAAAATTTACAAATTAAGGAACTTTTTTTTTAAAGTTTGTTCATCTTTATTTCAGGTATACCTTTTCCCCATGCAAGAGCCACAATCTTTGTTTTACTCTCTAGAACATTTATAAAAGGTAATAATAAAAGGAGCTTATTCACTTCCTGGTTCCCAGTCTGTGAGAAGTCTGCATTGTGATTGGCTGCTTAGACAGCTTGTTGACGTCACAGCAGCTCGCGTCAGGGATTCCCCATTAACTCACACTGATCTCAACTGAACGTTGGAGAAGCCGAACTTTTTAAAAATTCGTTCCTGGGATGTGGGCGTCGCTGGCAAGTCCAGCATTTATTGCCCATCCCTAACTGCCCTTGAGAAGGTGGGGATGAGCCGCTTTCTTGAACTGCTGCAGTCCGTGTGGTGATGGTACTCCCACAGTGCTGTTAGGGAGGCAGTTCCAGGATTGACCCAGCGACGATGAAGGATCGGCGATATACCTCTAAGTCAGGATGGTGTGTGACTTGGAGGGGAACTTGGAGGTGGTGGTGTTCCCATGCATCTGCTGCCCTTGTCCTTCTAGGTGGAAGAGGTCGCAGGTTTGGGAGGTGCTGCCGAAGAAGCCTTGGTGAGTTGCTGCAGAGCAATTTGTAGATGGTACACACTGCAGCCACGGTACGCCGGTGGTGGAGGGAGTGAATGTTTAAGGTGCTAGATGGGATGCCAATCAAGTGGGATGCTTTGTCCTGGATGGTGTCGAGCTTCTTGGGTGTTGTTGGAGCTGCACTCATCCAGACAAGTGGAGAGTATTCCATCACACTCCTGACTTGTGCCTTGTAGATGGTGGAAAGGCTTTGGGGAGTCAAGAGGTGAGACACAGAGATCGCAAGACCTTTGTGGGAAGCTTACTTCGGGGTCAGTGGCGACTGTCTTTGCTTCGCCGCTGACCGCAAATTCCGGGGCAATGTTCCTATGTTCCCACAGTGTGAAACACCTTTCTGAGGCTGTGGGTGGGTTAGGAAATTGTTCTGCCAAGACCGAGCCACCCACTAGGTAAATGAATGGCTGAGGCCCGGGGTATTGAACCTCTGGCTTTGGTTGGCCTTGGCTCTGCTCAGCACCTCCCCAGGTACCTCTGATGAGGTTGGGGAACTCGGCATTGGGAAGGAGCATCTCAGTTCGGCCGCTGACTGTCACTGCGTGCTATTCAACCTCCACATTACCCCCCGCCCCACCCCTGCACACCCAACACCATCCCGCCAAGGGAAACCTGGCACACTCTAGCACGAACCACCAGGATCATCGGTGAGCCACAGAGAGACTCGTGGTGGGTGTCAAACGGTTTGCATGAAGTGTCGTGACTGCAAAGATAACGCTGATCACGAACAACTCTAAACTTTCCCAAATCCTGCATTTCTTTTGCCGATAGGACTGACTGACAAATAGGTTATGGTTGTTGTCTCATCCCGAATCAACGAATCCAAAACTGGGAGTGAGCAGTTTCCTGGGATCATGGTTTGGAATTCTGAGCTTTGCTTTACTGTCGTGAAAATTTTATAAAATTACATAGTATTTACAGCACAGAAACAGGCCATTCGGCCCAACTGGTCTGTGCCAATGTTTCTGCTCCACACGAGCCTCCTCCCACCCATCTTCATCTCACCCTATCAGCATATCCTTCTATTCCTTTCTCCCTCGTGTATTTATCTAGCTTCCCCTTAATACATCTATGCTAGTCACCCCAACTACTCCCTGTGGCAGCGAGTTCCACCTTCTAACCACTCTCTGGGTAAAGGAGTTTTTCCCAAATTCCCTATTGGATTTATTAATGACTATCTTATATTTACGGCCCCTAGTTTTGGACTTCCCCACAAAAGCCTTAAATAATGCCATGGTGCCTCCATTTCACTGACTGGATGGATGTTGGATAATGAGTGATGCTCTCCCAACATGCAAAGGGCCGATGCCGGAGATTCTAGGCACCGCCCGGTTATAATCACGTATGCAAGCTCCAGGTGCAGGGACCAACTCTCATTGGAAGCTTGCCTGTGCAGGGCGGGGACAAAATATCGCACGCCACTGCGGTAGTTACAGCCCTGCAGCAACTTAAAGGGGCAAGCATCTTATTATTGTTGGACAAGTCAGGCTTAGCAAATAGGAAGATCTACAGGAAATGCAGTAGGTCATCGAGGAGCCCGTCAAGATTCTTGTCAATGCCCACCAGAGGGGACCGCCTCCCTCCATGATCATCCAGGACTTAATGAGAAGAGGTTGTCTTGGGTCCGAGTGCCAACTCAACCACACCACCCACTTGGAAGTAGAAGTCGAATAATATACAGAGTCCACTGAGGTAGAAGCACTGACCACTACCTGGCAATAATTGGGTTCATTGGGCATATTTGGCACTTACAATTCCCTGCCCCTGCCTTCACCTGGAGGTGTTCCTTCACTTAGATCCTTGGTTACTGAAGAGACAAAGAAGGAAATAAGGCAAGAAAGACAAGTAGGAACATTAGGAACAGGAGTAGGTCATTCAGCCCCTCGAGCCTGCTCCAGCATTCAATTGACCCTCCTTAGCTCCCTATCCTTGATACCCTTACCCAAGAAAAATCTATCTATCTCCTGTCCCCCAGCATCCACAGCGTTTTGGGAAGAGAGTTGCAGATTTCCACCTTTGCCCCAATGTTTTGCTGGTAAAAAGCAAAATAGGATGGAAAAGAAAGCAAATGCACCAGAGTTGGATAGCAATGTTCACCATTCAAGTCCTGGCAATAACTTTAGTAATCTCACTAAGGAGTTTAGATGATATTACAAACAGTAACAACCAACATACAAACTTAGAGAGGTGTCAAGGCAGAAATCAGTCTCATTATCTGAGGTGGTTTGTAAAATAGATTCCTAGAGTTTATGGTGGGGGGGGCTAGGGTGGGGGGGGAGCGGATGAGAAGGCAATTGTGCTTTGCAACAGGTACACTGCCAAACACTGGTGCGTGGAGACACTGAAGGGGTTAAAGATCGGAATGTCTGTGAATGGTACTGTAAGGATGGTGACCAGGAAATTAAATCAACAGTATAGATTAGATTTTGATCATTCCCACCATATTATCTCTGTTATGGCGATTGTAATTAATATTCCTGTCATATTCTACTGTGATGCTGCACAGTCCTGCATTCACCAAACGTACTGAGGTCTCGTGACTCTGTTCAAAGAAGAGCAAGAAGTTCTCCCCATGTCCTGGCCAACATTCCTCCCTCAACCAAGACCAGCAACAGCAGATTAACTGGTCATTCACCTTGTGTATCATTTATGAGATCTTGCTGTGCACATTTATCTCGGTAACAACAGTGACGGCACTTTAACAGTAATCCACTGGTAGTGAGCTGCTTTGGGACGTGGCTTTTTTGGTCGGTTCTGTTTTTGTTTAACATTTCTGTTTGAACGGCTGGAGTAATGACAGATCAACACTGCATGTGAGGAAAAAGAATCCTTAGTTTGTGTTAGGTCCTATATAAATGCAGGTTCTTTAAAAAAAAAAATTCATATACAAGATGACCACCCTCACAAATTCCACCAGAGACCCCCCCCCCCCCCCCGTATCAATACACAGAAACAAAGGAACAAGAGGAGGCCATTCAGCCCTTCGGGCTGGCTCCGGCATTCAATTGGATCATGGCTGATCTGTACCGCAACCCCATCTACTCGCCTTTGCTCTATATCCCTTGATTCCCTTACCTAACAAAAATCTATCGATCTCAGTCTTGAAAATTTCAACTGTCCCCCCCAGCATCCACAGCCTTTTGGCAGGAGAGTGTTCCAGATTTCCACTGCCGTCCATGTGAAAAGGTGCTTTCTACTTTCCCTCTTAAATGACCTGGCTCTAATTTTAAGGTCACGCTCCTTTATTCTTGATTGCCCCACCAGAGGAAATAGTTTATTTGTATCTACCCTATCGCATCCTTTTAACAATTTAAACACCTCGATTAGATCACCCCTCAACCATCTAAACAAGGGAATACAAGCCAAGTTTATGCAACCTGGCCGCATAATTTAACCCTTTAAGCCCTGGTATCATTCTGGTGAATCTGCGCTGCATTCCCTCCAAAGACAATACAGGTAGACTACCCTTTATCCGGACTTCCGAAAACCGAAACCCTCTAAAAACCGAAGGTTTTTTCGGTCAGCGTAAGTCGTGCGCACGACATGACCAGAGTGGCGCACGACTTACAGGCCTAGCCGGATAAGGGACAGTGTAGCATTTTTCCGCACTTCTGAAAACCGAAATCGCTCAGCGTAAGTTTACCAGCCTTTATCCGCACATCCGAAACCAGAAAACCTCTGAAAGCCGAAAGTGGAGCAAAGCATGACTTCTGAAAACCGAAATGCGCACGACCACGACCCCCGCCGACCCCCACCCCCGACCCCCCGGCCGAACCCGACCCCCACCGACCCCTGACCCCCACCGAGCCCCGACCCCCGACCCCCCCCGCCGTACCCCACCCCCGCCGACCCCCACCCCATTTCGGATAAGAGATAGTGTACCAGCCTTTATCCGCACATCCAAAACCAGAAAACCTCTGAAAGCCGAAAGTGGCGCAAAGCATGACCCGAGGTTTTCGGATAAAGGATAGTCTACCTGTATAGCTTTTCTGAGGTTCAGTACTCCAGACAGGGTCTGGCTAAGGCTCTGTATAACACCTGGGAATCCCTGGCCCAAGACCGCACAAAGTGGAGGAGAAGCATCCAGGAAGGCGCCGAACACCTCGAGTCTCTTCGCCGGGAGCAAGCGGAAGCCAAGCGCAAACAGTGGAAGGAGCGCACGTCAACCCAAGCACACCACCCACCCGCCCCTTCAACCACCATCTGCCCCACCTGTGACAGAGACTGTAGGTTCCACATTGGACTAAACAGTCACCTGAGAACTCATTTTTAATGTAGAAGCAAGTCATCCTCGGTTCCGAGGGACTGCCTAAGAGATAACTGCAGCATAACTTCACCCCCTTTGTATTCCAGCCCTAAGGTGAACATTCCATTAGCCTTTTCCATTGCTCTTTGTCTACTAGCTTTGTGTACCTGGGCTCCCAAATCTCTTTGCTTCTCCACAGTTCCTAGCTTCTTACCATTTAGAAAATACTCAGATTTATCTTTCTTGGATCCAAAGCTTCTATTCAAAATTCTCACCTCTGTGTCAGCTGGTATCCATAGGTAGAATTCCACTCATTCCCATTCCCAGCAACTTGCCACGTTTCGGGATTTCCGACTATTTTGCCACAGAGACTTTTCGGTGTCATTCACATTAAAATGGTGACTACTTAAATTCAGCCCACAAGCAGTTACATCCACAGGACAGCAACATGCTGAGAATGCGGGTTAGAATTCACACGCAGCATCTATCTCGTCTTTCCAGTCTATCTAGATTGCTTGAGATAGTGGCAATGCGTTGAAAGCATCTCAGTGAACATTCACCCTTGGAGGTGTTGGAATGCCCGTCCATCTGAGCTCAGCAGGAATTAGTTGCCGAGAGCCCTCGCCCAAGAGGGCATAGCCCGTTTGATTGGCAGCTCAGCTGACCAATCCTCACTCGCTAAGAACTGGAAGAGACCTCATTTTCCAGTCCAGCTAGGAAATAAGGAGAGAAACGCGTTGGCTACGGGGGGGTCAATCTGCGAGATATGGTAAGGAAGCCCGACCTCAAGAGAGAAAAGTCTCTCCTTGAGCTTAACGCCAGTCATGCTCAGAGAAATAACAGGCTAAATGCAACTTGTCTGACCAGTTAACAGGGAGGATGTGGCGTACTCGTTATTTTCTACATTACGAGGAGCATTATGAAATAAATTTTAATTGACTGCAAGCGTTATTGTGTTCGTTCACTTTTGTTAAATAAATCCACCTGCTGATTTATAGTTGAGCCACATCTCACTGAAGTAATCACCAGATGCCTTGTGGATATCCAGATGGAGACACGTGTGAGCTTACAGTATCCAATTCATATAACAAGGGGGTTTTATTGTTACTGCGCCACCCCCCGCCGCCAGCCCCTGCCACCCCCCCCCGACTCATGCTATCGTAGGTGCACTCCAGATTGTACGACTGTAGGCGTACGTACGGAAGAGACCGATGATGCTGAACCTGAGATAATATCGAGCATGCACCTGACACGGCACATTCTCACCACCTGTTACTTAAGTGACAACCTGCCCTCCCGACTCCTGAAGTTCGTTTTAAATGTCTGTCATACTAGGCTGTCTCTGATTTTTTTTAATAAAGGTTGATAATAAAGGAGGGAATAAAGGCAGAAGAAAGAAAGGATCTTGGGTGGAAAATCAGAATGTAGAATCAGTTTGGGTGGAGCTAAGAAACAACAAGGGGCAGAAAACACTAGTGGGAGTAGTCTATAGGCCTCCAAACAGTGGTTGTAGTGTCGGGCAGAGTTTACATCAAGAAATTAGAGATGCATGTAACAAGGGTAATACAGTAATCATGGGGAACTTTAACTTTCAAATAGACTGGGCAAACCAAATTTGCAGAAATAGTGCAGAGGAAGAGTTCATGGAATGCATTCAAGATAGTTTTCTAGATCAGTATGTCAAGGAACCTGCGAAGGAATTGGCTATTTTAGATCTAGTACTATGCAATGAGACAGGGTTAATTAATAACCTTGTAATAAAGGAGCCTCTGGGGAGTAGTGATCATAATATGATAGAATTTTATGTTGAGTTTGAGAGTGATTTAGTTAAATCTGAAACAAGGGTCCTAAACCTGAATAAAGTAAACTACGTAGATATGAGAGGCAAGTTGGCTAAGGTAGGTTGGGAAACTAGATTAAAAGATATGACAGTAGAAAAGCAATGGCAAACATTTAAAGAAATAATTCACAATTCGCAATGAATATATATTCCCTTAAAGAATAAAAACACCACGAGAAAAATGGTTTAACCGTGGCTAACAAGAGAAATTAAAGATAGTATTAGATTAAAGGAAGAGGCTTATAATGTTGCCAAAATGAGTAGTAATCCTGAGGATTGGGAGGATTTTAGAATTCAACAAAGGAGGACCAAGGAATTGATAAAGAAAGCAAAAATAGAATATGAGAGTAAACTAGCGAGAGACATAAAATAGACTGTAAAAGCTTCTATAGGTATGTAAATAGGAAAAGATTAGCAAAAGTAAACATGGGTCCCTTATAGGCTGAGACAGGAGAAATTATAATGGGGAATAAGGAAATGGCAAAGAAATTAAACAAATACTTTGTGTCTGTCTTCACGGAAGAAGATGCAAGAAACCTCCCAGAAATAGTGGAGAACCAAGGGTCTAGCGACAATGAGGAACTGAAAGAAATTAGTATTAGTAAAAAAAAAGTACTGAAGAAATTAATGGGACTGAAAGCCGATAAATCCCCTGGACCTGATGGCCTACATCCTAGGATTTTAAAAGAGGTGGCTATAGAGATAGTGGATGCATTGGTTGTCATTTTCCAAAATTCCATAGATTCTAGAATGGTTCCTGCAGATTGGAAGGTAGTAAATGTAACCCCACTATTTAAGAAAGGAGGGAGAGAGAAAACGAGGAACTACAGACCAGTTAGCCTGACAGCAGTAGTAGCGAAAATGCTAGAATCTATCATTAAGGACGTGGTAACAGGGCACTTAGAAAATAATAATAGGATTGGGCAGAGTCAACATGGATTTATGAAAGGGAAATCATGTTTGACAAATCTGTTTTTTGGAGGTTGTAAGTAGCAGAATAGATGAGGGGGAACCAGTGGATGTGGTGTATTTGGATTTTCAGAAGGCATTCGATAAAGTGCCACACAAGAGGTTATTAAACAAAATGAGGGCTCATGGGATTGGGGGTAATATACTAGCATGGATTGAGGATTGGTTAACGGACAGAAAACAGAGAGTAGGAATAAACAGGTCATTTTCGGGTTGGCAGGCTGTAACTAGTGGGGTACCGCAAGGATCAATGCTTGGGCCTCAGCTATTCATAATCTACCTCAATGATTTGGATGAGGGGACCAAATGTAATATATCCAAGTTTACTGATGATACAAAGCTGGGTGGGAATGTAAGTTGTGAGGAGGATGCAAGGAGGCTTCCAGGGGATATAGACTGGCTAAGTGAGTGGGCAAGAACATGGCAAATGGAATATAATGTGGAGAAATGTGAAGTTATCCACTTTGGTAAGAATATTGAAAAGCAGAGTATTTTTTAAATGGCAAGAGATTGGGAAATGTTGGTGTTCAGAGGGACCTGGATGTCCTTGTACACGAATCACTGAAAGTTAACATGCAGGTACAGCAAGCGGATGGTATGTTGGCCTTTATTACAAGAGGATTTGAGTATAAGAGTAAAGACGTCTTACTGCAATTATATAGGACCCTGGTGAGACTACACTTGGTGTATTGTGTACAGTTTTGGCCTCCTTACCTAAGGAAGGATATACTTGCCATAGAGGGAGTGCAATGAAGGTTCACCAGACTGATTCCTGGGATGGGGGGATTGTCCTATGAGGAGAGATTGAGTAGACTAGGCCTATATTCTCTGAGTTTAGAAGAATGAGAGGTGATCTCATTGAAACATGCAAAATTCTTACAGGGCTTGACAGAGTAAATGTAGTGAGGATGTTTCCCCTGGCTGGGGAGTCTAGAACCAAGGGTCACAGTCTCAGAATAAAGGGTCGACCATTTAGGACTGAGATGAGGAGAAATTTCTTCACTCAGAGGGTGGTGAATCTTTGGAATTCTCTGCCCCAGAGGGCTGTGGAGGCTCAGTCGTTGAGTATATTCAAGACAGAGGTCGATAGATTTTTGGATATTAAGGAAATCAAGGGATATGAGGATAGTGCGGGAAGGTGGAATTGAGGTCGAGATCAGCCATGATCTTATTGAATGGCGGAGCAGGCTCGAGGTGCTGAATGGCCGACTCCTGCTCCTATTTCTTATGTTCTTATGAGCGGTGGGAACCTGGACTGAAGACGGGAGGGCTGCCACTCCTGAGATTTGAGAACATAATCTAGACTCCTGTGTTGCATTGTTGGAGGTGCCATCTTTCGGATGAGACTTTAAACCCTCTCATGTGGATGTAAAAGATCCTGTGACACTATTTCGAAGAACAGCAGGGGAATTCTCCCCAGTGTCCTGGCCAATATTTATCCCTCAAAAACATCACTAAAAACAGATTATCTGGTCATTATTGCATTGCTGTTTGTGGAATCTTGCTGTGCACAAATTTAATGCTGTGTTTCCTACATTACAACAGTGACTACACTTCAAAAGCACTTCATTGGCTGTAAAGCACTTTGGAATGTCCTGAGGTAGGTAGGTTGTCTGTCTGTCTGTCTTTCCCTGCTGTTCTCTATTTTATAGCCACCTGGAGCAGCAGAGTGGCATCTAATAAAGAACAGATTCTGTTTCCTCCAGTGCTGCAATATAGATGGTGATTCCCTTCATCTCGATTTCAGTATCGACTCCTACTGCCGATTTGAAATCTCTCTCTGTATCTATCGTATCGCTTTCTCTCTCTCTCTAATCAATCTGCATTGGGAAATGTTGATGTACAACGAGACCTGGGTGTCCTTGTACACCAGTCACTGAAAGCAAACATGCAGGTGCAGCAAGCAGTTAGGAAGGCAAATGGTATGTTGGTCTTCATTGCAAGAGGATTTGAGTACAGGAGCAAGGATATCTTACTACAGTTATACAGGGCCTTGGTGAGACCACACCTGGAGTACTGTGTGCAGTTTTGGTCTCCTTACCTAAGAAAGGATAAACTTGCCATGGAGGGAGTGCAGCGAAGGTTCACCAGACTGATTCCTGGGATGGCAGGACTGTATGAGGAGAGATTGGGTCGAATAGGCCTGTATTCACTAGAGTTTAGAAGAATGAGAGGGGATCTCATTGAAACGTATAAAATTCTGACAGGGCTAGACAGACTGGATGCAGGGAGGATGTTTCCCCTGGCTGGGGGGCTCTAGAACGAGGGGTCACAGTCTCAGGATACGGGGTAGGACATTTAGGACTGAGATGAGGAGAAATTCCTTCACTCAGAGGGTGGTGAACCTGTGGAATTCTCTACCACAGAAGGCTGTGGAGGCCAAGTCACTGAATAAATTTAAGAAGTAGATAGATTTCTAGACACAAAAGGTGTCAAGGGGTATGGGGAGAGAGCGGGAATATGGTATTGAGATCGAGGATCAGCCATGATCATATTGAATGGCGGAGCAGGCTCGAAGGGCCGAATGGCCCACTCCTGCTCCTATTTTTCTATGTTCCTATGTATGGGACTAGAGTCACATGTATGTTAGACCAGGTAAGGGCAGCAGGTTTCCTTCCCTAAAGGACATTCCTGAACCAGTTGGCATTTTTACAACAATCCGGCAGCTTCATGGTCACTTTTATTGATACCCCAGATTTATGGCTCCTCTATTCTTTCAGTTCTGATGCCTGGATTAAAGTCCAGCCCAGACTGGCTGGGATGAAGGTTCTCTCCCGCCCTCTGGCTGGAAGGGTCCCCAAATGTACCGGGGCAATTGCTGTCCATTTCATAGCAGACATGGGCCACTGCACAAAACTGCCCATCAACAACAACAACTTGCATTTATATAGCACCTTTAACATAGTAAAAACGTCCCACAGTGTTTTACAGGCAAAATCTGACACCGAGCCACATAGAAATTTTGGACAGGTGACCAACACTTGTTCAAAGAGGTAGGTTTTAAGGAGCGCCTTAAAGGAGGAGAGGTAGAGAGGTGGCGAGGTTTAGGGAGGGAATTCCAGTGCTTAGGGCCTAGGCCGCTGAAGGCACGGCCGCCGATGGTGGAGCAATAAAAATCAGGGATGCAATAAAAATCAGGGATGCAATAAAAATCAAGGATGCGCAGGAGTCCAGAATTGGAGGAGTGCAGATATCTCTGAGGGTTGTAGGGCTGGAGGAGATTATAGAGATAGGGAGGGGCAGGGCCATGGAGCGCCTGGAACACAAGGTAAAGAATTACAAAATTGAGACGTTGCTGGACCGGGAGCCAGTGTAGGTCAGCGAGCACAGGGTTGATGAGTGAACGGGACCTGGTGCGAGTTAGGAGAGGGGCAGCAGAGTTTTGGTTGAGCTCAAGATCATCAATTGAGAATCTGGCTCAGAGGGGCCCTTGTGTGGGAAATAGACACCAACAGCAGTGGTTTAGAATGGGAGCAGAGTTGAAGAAGCTTTACTCTACTTTGAACCTATACTCCACCTGCCTGGGAGTGCTCGATACTGAAACTGGGTGGGGATTTTAAAAAAGAGGAAAAATAAATTACTAGAACAAAGCAAAATATTCCAGTTTTCAATACATACGTGCTGATTCAGTTCAAGCCGTACACCCAGGCTATTCTCACCATAGCAGCCCCAGGCCAAGGACTCCAATCAGAAGCATTACTGTCACACAAATTAGGTGTGGGCGGGACAAAATGAGTTTAATTAACCACTGCAGTTTAAGCACCTAATATTTGACCCGTAGGGTTTCCATTTACAGACAGATTTCTGGTGTCAGGTTCAGATGTTACTTTCCAATTCAAAAACTCCTTTGATTTTCATTGAATCATAGAGCCTTACAGAATAGGAGGCCATTTGGCCCATCGAGTCTGTGCCGGCTCTTTGAAAGATCTATCCTATTAGTCCCACACTCCTGCTCTTTCCCCAAAGCCCTGCAAATGTTTTCCTATTTAAGTATTTATCCAATTCCCTTTTGAAAGTTACTATCGAATCTGCTTCCACCACCCTTTCAGGCCGTGCATTCCAGATCACAACTCACTGCATAAAAAAATTTATCATCTCCCCTCTGGTTCTTTTGGCAATTATATTAAGTCTGTGTCCTCTGGTTACCGACCCTCCTGCCAGTGGGGACAGTTTCTCCCCATCTACTCTATCAAAACCCCTCATTATTTTGAACACCTCTAATAAATCTCCCCTTAACCTTCTCTGCTCTGAGGAGAACAATCCCAGCTTCTTGAGTCTCTCCACATAACTGAAATCTCTCAGCCCATTCCTGAAGTCGCCAACTCTGCCGGGTATCGCTCCAATGTCTCGCGCAGGTGGCCATTTTTCATGTGTGAGTCTAGACAGCGAGTGTTAGGAAGACTGCTCGTTCATGGAGGGCTTCACAGTGGAGCTTTACCTAGCCCCCACCTGCACTCTCGCACCGTCCAGCCGGAGAGACTGGATGGAAATCAGGTGTGGCAACTCCAGGTCAGGGACAAACTGTGGCAACTCCTACGGACTCACCAGCTGGCTTAGCACAGACAGGGAATCGATCTCAGGACCTTCTGGCCTGTATGGCTCAGTTACACACTGCCTTTACCAACGGAGCCATCGGGCAACTATAAACGGTATGGTTTAAAGAGAGATACTGTCTTCCTGTACATAGGAACAGGAGGAGGCCATTCAGCCCCTCGAACCTGCTCCGCCATTCAATGAGATCATGGCTGATCTGCGACCTAACTCCATTTACCCGCCTTTGGCCCATATCCCTTAATACCTTTGGTTAACAGAAAACTATCAATCTCCAATTTGAAATTAACAATTGATCTAGCATCAATTGCTGTTTGTGGAAGAGAGTTCCAAACTTCTACCACCCTTTGTGTGTAGAAGTGTTTCCTAATTTCACTCCTGAAAGGTCTGGCTCTAATTTTTGGACTATGCCCCCTAGTCCTAGAATCCCCAAACAGCGGAAATAATTTCTCTCTGTCTATCCCATCTGTTCCCCTTAATATCTTGAAAACTTTGATCAGATCACCACTTGACCTTCTAAATTCTAAGGAATACAACCCTAATTTGTGTAATCTCTCCTCGTAACTTAACCCTTGGAGTCCGGGTATCATTCTGGTAAACCTACGCTGCACTCCCTCCAAGGCCAATATATCCTTCCTAAGGTGTGGTGCCCAGAACTGTTCACCGTACTCCAGGTGTGGTCTAAGCAGGGTTTTGTATAGCTGCAGCATAACTTCTGCCCCCTTGTATTCTAGTCCTCTAGATATAAAGGCCAGCATTCCATTAGCCTTTTTAATTATTTCCTGTACCTGTTCATGACATTTTAATGATTTATGTACCTGGACCCCCAAGTCTCTTTGGACCTTCACTGTTTTTAGCTTTTTACCATTTAGAAAGTACCCTGCTCTATCCTTTTTAGGTCCAAAGTGGATGACCTCACATTTGCCTACATTGAAACCCATTTGCCACAGTTTTGCCCATTCACTTAATCTGTCGATATCTTTGTAATTTTATGTTTTCCTCTACACTGCCTACAATGCCGCCTATCTTTGTGTCATCGGCAAATTTGGATATATGACTTTCTATGCCATCATCTAAGTCGTCAATAAATATTGTGAATAGTTGAGGCCCCAACACAGATCCCTGCGGGACACCACAAGTCACATCCTGCCAATTAGAGTACCTGCCCATTATCCCTACTCTCTGTCTCCTGCCGCTCAGCCAATTTCCTAACCAGGTCAATAATTTGCCCTCAATTCCGTGGGCTTCTACCTTAGTTAACAGTCTCTAATGTGGGACTTTATCAAATGCCTTCTGGATATGGAAGTCCATATAAATAACATCCATAGACATTCCCCTGTCCACTACTTTAGTCACCTCCTCAAAAAATTCAATCAGGATGGTCAGGCATGACCTACCTTTCACAAATCCATGCTGGCTCTCCCTGATCAACTGAAAATTTTCAAGGTGCTCAGTCACCCTATCCTTAATTATAGACTCTAGCAATTTCCCGACAACAGATGTTAGGCTAACTGGTCTACAATTCCATGGGTTCCCTCTCTCGCCATTCTTAAATAGCTGAGTGACATGTGCAATTTTCCAATCTAAAGGAAGGACTCTAAAACTGCACATCAGCAGGAGTGAATGCGAAGCCCCCAGCAGGAGTCAATGCCATGTAACCATCCTCCAACAGAAGTCCCCAGTAGATAACAACCCAGGAGAGGAAGGGGCAAGAAGGCTGAGAAATGAGGTAAATAATAAAAGAAAGGTGAAGCCCCTCTATAACCACTGTAGGTTATGCAGGGGTTACACATCTGCTCAGCAGTCTGGGTAGTCTCTACCCCATTAGTACAAAACTGACTCTCTTCCAATCCTTCACTGAGATCCTAGTGGCAACTCGAGTGATCTAACGATTTCACAAATGATATTGGAGTTGAACGATTTGAAAGGCATTGAAAGATGCTTTATTTAAAATAGTCTCATTACCCATTTACTTTCAGAGTGCTGTAATTCAAAAATAAAATCAATCTCTCCTCTCACTCTCCGAGAGGCACCCAAATGAAGAAAGATTCAAGTATCTTACACTGCAATGCGGTTAAACTAGGTAGAAGTCTTCACGTCAGCCATAAAGATTCTCTATTTGCTTAATGTGGGTGCGGTCTGCAGCTATCAATCACAGAGGGCAAGGTACTAGGT
Source organism: Somniosus microcephalus (assembly GCF_052327205.1). Classification (NCBI taxonomy): domain Eukaryota; kingdom Metazoa; phylum Chordata; class Chondrichthyes; order Squaliformes; family Somniosidae; genus Somniosus; species Somniosus microcephalus. The sequence goes on along the minus strand of NC_141002.1, from coordinate 16,911,584 downwards.
GTTGGCATCCTGGCTCTGTATGTACTTTGAGGCACAGGGTCACTATGGTAACAGGAGCAATTGGAAAGATGAAAATGAATTTTATACCCCCCTCTTTTGGACAGTATCATTTATACAATCCAGTGAACCAGCCAAACTCGCATCTTCATGTGAGGAAATTCTTCAAATTAATCTAAAGATACAACAGTGGACTCATGTTCAATTACTATGACTTCCTTCTCAACTGCAAAAAACAATCTTTTCACTGCACAGTTACAAACACATTTATGGAGTTAAAACATTTTAAATGCTGAAAAATTCGGATTTTTTTTTTGCCATATTCTCGCCCTCTCTCCCCCAAGAGGCGCTGGGCGCTGGGGGACAACTGAAGCTTTCAAGACTGAGATCACTCGATTTTTTGTTAGATAAGGGTATCGATGGATATGGAACAAAGGCAGGGAAGGAGTTGAGGCACAGATCAACCACGATCTAATTAAATCCAACAGGCCCGAGGGGCTGAATGGACTGCTCCTTAAAGGAACTGACTCTCGCTGGGGTACAGTCCTGCAAGCACCAGCTTACTTTTGTTACCTCACCCAAGTCGCCATAATCCAGACAGTGAGGGGCAGCAGACTATTTTACCATGGTACTGGGAGAGAGGGAGAGAAAGAAAAGGGCATCACAGCTTCCTGTCAATTCTGTCCTCATCAAACTCCAACCCCTCCAGAGCAGGTCTATGGTAGCGATCAGGAACGGGGAATCATGACCAACTTTCCCCTCGTCAACTCAGGGGCACTGATCTCAGTTGTTGCAGCCCTACCACTGTCCTGCATTAGAGTTGCTAATTGAGAGTGTTGGTCAAACCCGTGGAGCTGTATCGGTCAACTAGTCAAAATCTTAACCAACCAAAGCATCTGGGGAGTGGGTGAAGAGTGCAGGGTGGTGGGAGGGGGGGGTGTAAATGTGGGAAAAGGGGGTTGACTAGTTAACAAAAAGAACTTGGTGATCTGTTGGCTGAGGTCTGAATGTTGACCAAGACAGTGGGAGAACTCTCCTGCTCTTCTTCGAATAGTGCCATGAGGTATTTTACATCCACCTAACCAAGCAGTTTAACGTCTCATCTGAAAGACAGCACCTCTGACAATGCAGCGCTCCCTCACTGGAGTGTCAGCCTAGATTAAGTGCTCAAGTCGTGGAAAGAGGTTTGAACCCACTGACTCAGAGGTGAGAGTGCGACCAACTGAGCTAAACTGAGGCTTTGTGTTGGTGGAGACAAAAGCTGATGCCCACAATGCCAGCTGGACACTTTTTAAAGATCTATTTTACATCAACAGCTTAACAACAAAAAGTCGCAATGAATGGACAAAGCATTTGTCACTGCAACTGGCTCCAAGACTGAACAGAGTCCAACCCTTGGTCAGTACCAGGATAAACTGCCTCTTAAAAGCACACTGCATAGTTCTGTAGTCTCTGGATGTGGAGAATATTCCATAAATGCAGCTTGCTTTCTGTAATTCATTGACCCATGGCCAGACAGATTATTTGAGGATTAACTGGGTGGTTTCAGAGAGAATTCCTACAGCCTTTCCTTTTCCAAAGACCAAGCATAGAGAAAAACAAATCAAAATCTGGGCACCGGTTTGAAGGATATGACATGTTTATTTCCCACTTTCAAAGATTCTTTTTCTCTCCCTCAAAGAGAATAAAGACATTGTAACAGAGCTGCATTGATTGGTTGTGCGTTATTGTGAAGTGAAGGGCAGGCGTTGACCCGCAGTAACATCAGCAAATCGGCAGCGTGCTCCGGAATGCTGTCCCCTTAAATAAAGACCTGGGGTGTTAATGGCGTGCAATGGCAGAGCTTGGGGGATCTCTTTATGTAGGTTTTTCTTCACACTTGCAACAAGTTGTCGGCTCGAATGGTGAATGCCGATTCAATGCAACGGTTCAAAAAGGAGCTCGACGCATTTCTTGCTGCGTCTAATATCAATGTGGACAAAAGGTCGGTGGGAGGTTGGGTATGAACCTCATGGTCACAGTGATCTCCTACAACTCATTTTTATCACCTTTGGGAGTGGGAGAAGTTGTTCCCTGATTTTTGTTCACCTTGAATTGGCTTTTTTTCACCTGTTTTTTTTTGCCTCTCCCAGGAAATGACATGGCTGGCAGTGGGAGGGAGCATAGGGAGTCACAATGCTTCGGTAAAAAGAAAGACTTGCATTTGTATAGCACCTGTCAAGGCCTCAGGGCATCCCAAAGTGCTTTACAACCAATGAAGTGTTTTTGAAATGTAGTCACTGTTGTAATGTAGGGAAACACGACAGCCAATTTGTGCACAGCAAGATCCCACAAACAGCAATGTGATAATGGCCAAACAATCCATTTTAGTGATTTTGGCTGAGGGATAATAATTGGCCAGGACACCGGGAGGACTCCCCTGCTCTTCTTCGAATAGTGCCATGGGATCTTTTCCGTCCTCCCAAGAGGGCATCTCATTCGGAGGACATCACCTCAGTACTGCACTGGAGTGTCAGTTGGATTTTGTGCTCAAGATTCTGGACTGGGACTTGAACTCTCAACCTTCTAACTCGGACAAAAGTGCTACCCACTGAGCCACAGCTGGCACCTTTGTTGTGTCCTGACTGTTTGGGACAGGCTCGATGGTCTTTTCCTGCTCCTCTTTTCGTATGTTCAACAGTAGTGGGTTCAATACCCCTCTGCATTGAACACTTCCCCGCAGGGCTGGAGAGAATCAAAACATACCAGAGGGAGAATCAGCGTCACCCAGAGAGGAACAAAGGAGCAGGAGGAGGCCATTCAGCCTCTTGGCTGATCTGTACCTCAACTCCATTCACGCACCTTTGCTCCATATCCCTTGATACCCTTACCTGACAAAACTCTTACCGGTATCAGTCTTAAAATTTTCAATTGTCCCAGCATCCACAGCCTGTTGGGGGAGAGAATTCCAGATTTACACTACTCTGTGCGAAAGTATGTTTCCTGAACCGCCTAGGTCTAATTTTAAGATTTGCCCTCTTTGTATCTACCCTATCAAATCCCTTCACCTAGCAGAGCCCTGGGAACATTACCTAAAGCAGACAGGAGCGGAAAGTGAGGAAACCAGATGGAATTTAGCTTCTACTAATGAAATTATTAAGAAGTATAGCTATATTAGATCTCTAGTGGAGACATTTCTATTCATTCTTATTAAAAATCACAACCTCAAGCTTTAAATATAGTCAATTTTTCTATTAAATTTGCAATGTCCTCAAATTAAGGTTCAAATTCATTAAATCCCAGGCTTTAAATTGCCTCATTTACTGAGTCCTGATTTCCAGATTTACTCAGTCTTGAGTCTAGCAAGTGCATTGTGTACTTTCCCCGATTCTCTCCTTTCACTACCCTCAAGGAATGAGCTACCTGGGGTACAGTTCCAGGCACCAGCAGCTTTCCAGTGCCTACCTAAGTTGCCATTCTTCCTGTGCAATACCTGGTCAGTTGAGTGTGGGCAGGCTATTCAACCATGGAGGGAGTCACAGGCTGAGCTCCGATCCCAATCCTGATCCTCATCCAATGCCACATTTCATCAACCACACTCTTAAATTATTTTATAAAGAAAGAGAGATCATCCAGGGCTCCCATTCCTGATACCTCTCCAATGACCCCACCTGCCCCCACTGTGGAACATGCAAGGTTGGGATCAGGTATGGCTGTGGGCCATCGGTTTAGGAATGACCACTTGGGTGAAGTACTAGAAGACGTCCCAAGGATCCACACCCCACCATGAATCAGTGCCTGGGGCGGGGGTGTTGAAAAATTAGGAGACAAGTCTGTACACTTCGAATTACCTTACTTTCAAACAGTTACAACAAGAACAACAACTTCCTACATATAGCACCTTTAATAAAGTTAAACGTCCCGCGGCGCTTCACAGGAGAGTAATCAGACAAAATTTGACATCGAGCCACATAAAGAGATATTAGGACAGGTAACCAAAAACAAAGATGTAGGTTTTAAGGAGCGTCTTAAAGGAGGAGAGAGAGGTAGAGAGGCGGAGGTGTTTAGGGAGGGAATTCCAGAGCATAGGGACTAGGCAGCTGAAGACACGACCACTAATGGCGGAGTGGTAAAAATGGTAGATGTGCAAGAGGCCAGAATTGGAGGAGTGCAGAGATCTCGGAGTGTTATAGGACCTTAAAGAAAGGGGCTTTGCAACCACTGGATAACGCCCATGAGCCGACTTGCCTGAGAATCACACTCAAAACTCCTGGCTCTTGGGGCAAGTCGCATCAATGAAGACCATCGGGGGTGAAATTGGTCATAGGCGGGAACGAGAGCAGGCGGTATTGCATAAGAACATAAGAACATAAGAAGTAGGAGCAGGAGTAGGCCATACGGCCCCTCGGGCCTGCTCCGCCATTCAATAGGATCATGGCTGATCCGAATCTAGACTCACGTCCACTTCCCTGCCCTCTCCCCGTAACCCCTAATTCCCTTATCTGCTAGGAAATTGTCTATCTCCGTTTTAAATTTATTTAATGTTGCAGCTTCCGCAGCTCTCTGGGGTAGCAAATTCCATAGATTTACTACCCTCTGAGTGAAGAAGTTTCTCCTCATCTCAGTTTTGAAAGGGCAGCCCCTTATTCTTAGATTATGCCCCCTAGTTCTAGTCTCACCCATCAGTGGAAACATCCTCACCGCATCCACCCGATCAAGCCCCCTCACAATCTTATATGTTTCGATAAGATCGCCTCTCATTCTTCTGAACTCCAATGAGTAGAGTCCCAACCTACTCAACCTTTCCTCATACGTCAACCCCCTCATCTCCGGAATCAACCGAGTGAACCTTCTCTGAACCGCCTCGAGAGCAAGTATATCTTTTCTTAAATATGGAAACCAAAACTGCATGCAGTATTCCAGGTGTGGCCTCACCAATACCCTGTATACCTGAAGCAAGACTTCCCTGTTTTTATACTCCATCCCCCTTGCAATAAAAGCCAAGATTCCATTGGCCTTCCTGATCACCTGCTGCACCTGCATACTAACTTTTTGTGTTTCATCCCTTTGTACTGTAGCACTTTGCAGTTTCTCTCCATTTAGATAATAACTTGCTCTTTGATTTTTTGCATCGGTTGCCCATTAGACATCCTGCTCCATTGATTTCAATAGCAGTGACTATCGGGCGTGTGCTATAACGGGCGACCAATGCGATCCTGCCAGCTTGCTTTCCAACCCATGTCCAATTGCAACACCCACCCCCCCTCACCCCGCCCCCCCACATCGGCTCGGCACTGGCACTGGCACAAATTCCTACAGTCTCCCTCAGTTGAACATCACTGAAGTCAGAGCATCAAACAATAAGCTGATATGCTCAAGTTTCATTATTCCCCCATCACCCCCTCCCCGGGTAACTTGCTAAGCTTAGTAATGAAACGAGTGAAATTTCCATGCTATAATCCATTTAAAGCATGATTGACGCCCAGCAGTACAAATATATATGATTTTCTTCCAAACCAGGGCTTGTATCTGGAGATGCGCTCATCATTACACTGCACTGAAATCCAAGCAACACTGCAGTCCCACATGCAATTTTAACCCGGTCAGTTTTACATGCCAAAAATACCAGAGTTTAAATGAGTGTTTCTGACCCTGACTGTACTAAAAGTCACTTTTCCTACTCCTGTTCCGGCTCCAGCTGAGCAATGTTCGAACAGATCTGGCCCAGAATTTCCAGGGGCAACTCTCTTCCTTTTCCCTGGCAATTGTGGGTGCCATTAGTAGGGCCAACTGTTCTCCGCAGCTTCAACCTTCGCTCTTCAAAACCCACGGGAAGTTTGATTCCAGGGGACCACTGGAGAGATGAAGCCCACCTCCTTTGTTTTATGATGCGCACTTGGCGATGGGGCTTCTGGAAATTTAGTGGTGGTGAACCCAGCCGTTGCCATCGCCAGGGCCCAGCTTGGAGGGTCCAGAGAATGGCAGGGCGAGGCACCTCTTTGCCTTGCTTGTCCAAAGAGACTGGTGGCAGGCTGAAGGCCTCTGTTTGACCAGGACTTTCTTGGCGTCCCAGTTGCAATACAAAAGAGCCTTAAATTGCCACTGTATAACACAAAGGCTCTGAGTCACAATGCCCTCAGCTGTCTGTGAAAGGCTGGAGTCAGGCCACAGTTTTAATGTAATCATTGTCACACTGTAACCATCTCGAGCCGGAAGAGTTCCCAAGTCACAAGTGATCTCACGTGCTGATTGACAAACAAGAGGATATCTGACCACAGCTAAAGCCTTTATGGGTCCAACAGCTCTCACGAGATAGAATGGCTTTCCATAAAGGGAAAGAGTTCTGACAAATGAGTTTCAGTTGGTAAATATGTGAGATATTTCAAGATTATGCCTCTCGCAACAGAACCTCCTTGGAAGTAAGTTTCTGAAGCAGCCAATGCAGAGAAGATGTCAACCCACTGCCAGGCAACATCTCAAAGCTTGTCCTCTGATAGACAATCCCTTCTACCTCAAGACCCCAGCCTTTTCTTTATTGGAATCAATTTATTTTTCTCTCTCTCATTGATACTACTGTGGTCAGTGCGCAACTGAACTTTACTCTTAAGTTGCGTCTTCTTTTTCCATCCTCACTGAGTTGCTATCAAGACTGGTATCATCCCCGACTCAAATTCATTCTTACTCAGGAACTCTTCACCTCCCTTATTCTTTGGCTCCCTTTGAAAACCGAAGCTTACTTCTCAATGTATCTCCCCATTTCCTTCCAACCTTGGTGAAGTCCTATCCCACAATCCTTCACTTCAATTTCTTAATAGATACATATTTTTTTCCAAAGAATATAAGTCATAATAGCAAGTCTACAGGTCACTAAGATGTTCAAGAAGGTGCGATCTGTACCCTAAATTATACCGTAATTACACTGATAAATGACCAGAAGCCGCAGACCACTCCCTTCCTACGTACTTGCACAACACTCTTTAAGTGGGACATTAGTGTTAAACTGCTGACCTGGTTCCACTGATTTCACAAATCCCGAAACCACACTTAACTCATCACACGTTCTACTGTCACTGCCTTCACGCATACGCAATCTGACAACACCGCCGCAGCTAAGCTCAGTGGGGTATTACACAACATCTCAGAGTCACAAGGATGTGCGTTCAAACTCCATTCCAGCGTTTGAACATATAATTTCCGCTGTGCAGTGGAGAAAGAAAAAGAAAGACTTGCATTTATACAGCGCCTTTCACAACCTCAGGACATCCCAAAGTGCTTTACAGCCAATGAAATACTTTTAAAGTGTCGTCATTGTTGTAATGTAGGAACTGCAGCAGCCAATTTGCGCACAGCAGGCTCCCACAAACAGCAATGTGATAACCACCAGATAATCTGTTTTTTTGTGATGTTGATTGAGGGATAAATATTGGCCAGGACACCGGCTTAACTCCCCCGCTCATGGGATCTTTTACATCCACCTGAGAGAGCAGACAGGGCCTCGGTTTAATGTCTCACCCGAAAGACGGCACCTCCGACAGTGCAGCACTCCCTCAGTACTGCACTGCAGTGTCAGCCTAGATTTTTGTGTTCAAGTCTCTGGGGTGGGACTTGAACCCACAACAATCTGACTCAGAGGCAAGAGTGCTACCCACTGAGCCACGGCTGACACAGAGGGGGTGCTGCATTGTCAGAGGTGCACACTTTGGGTGAGTTGCTATACTGAGTGTTAATAATAACCTCCCCAGGTATGGAAGCAATGCTGGAGTCTTGCACAGAATTGGGCTGTAAAGAGAGTTCATCTGAAGCAACATTTACACAGTATAAACGGGGCAGACATCCGCCTGTCTGGCTGAGTGTTAAAGGCACTGTTGATAGAAACATAGAAACAGAGAAGATAGGAGCAGGAGTAGGCCATTCGGCCCCTCGAGCCTGCTCCGCCATTCAATGCGATCATGGCCGATCATCCAAATTCAGTACCCTGTCCCTGCTTTCTCCCCATACCCCTTGATCCCTTTAGCCTTAAGAAATATATCCAACTCCTTCTTGACTATATTTAATGAACTGGCCTCCACCGCCCTCTGTGGTAGAGAATTCTACAGGTTCACCACTCTCTGGGTGAAGAAATTCCTCCTCATTTCTGTCCTAAATGGCTTACCCCTTATCCTTAGACTGTGACCCCTGGTTCTGGACTCCCCGACCATCGGGAACATCCTTCCTGCATCTAGTCTGTCCAGTCCTGTCAGAATTTTATAAGTTTCAATGAGATCCCCTCTCATTCTTCTAAACTCCAGCGAGTACAAGCCCAATCGACCCAATCTCTCGAAGAGGAGCAAGGAATTCTCTCAATGGTCTGGGCTACAAACTTACCTCAACCAACACCACTAAAAACAGATCAGCTGGTTATTCATCCCATTGCTGTTATTGTGTTACATTTGTTCACATAACAACACTCACTGGATTTTAAAACAATTCCTTGTACGTGAAGCGCTTTGAGTGGTTTCGGAGGGACAATGGAAGGTGTTATATAAACGGCCAATCTTTCTTTTCCTTCCCCCTCCCCTCGTATAACTGGAGCTGATCTATAAATCTGCCTTTACGTAGATCGAGACCAGATTATGACAACAGATTTTACTAATCCAGAACATTTAAATTTAACTGCTGCTTGGTGTTACAATGAAGGCTTGGTCGGGTGAAACAGTTCAGGGAGCTGCTTAATTATAGTGAGATCTACTAATGTAATCCAGATTCAGTCTGTGGAAACGCTGAGTTTGGGTTAAAAGGTGCTGGGCTTCTGAGATCCAGTGTTGTAATCCTGGTTTGGTCTACTTAGGTGCCAAGGGCAGGTTGGCAGAGCAGCCTAAATTATACTGGGAGGTGGTGCTGTAAATGGTGTGAGCGGGTAACTGAAACTCACCCCGTTTACATTGTGTAAATGTAGCTTCAAGTGAAGTCTCCTTAAAGCCCAAATCGGTCCAAGACTTCAGTGCTGCTTCCATGCCTGGGGAGGTTGTTCTCATTGACACTCCTGGTCAGGATAAAAGAAAAGGCTTAGGGTTTGATCGGCAATGTCTCTTTCACCTCCAGTTTATCTCTATCCTTCAGAACCTTTCTCATCTCACTCACAGTCTTCACTACGATGGTCAGTTCCTTTCTCTAAATTTTCCTCTGATTCCTCATTAGCTCCATGTACACCATCCTGTGCCCTCCATCTCCCTGCTGCTGCACACTTCAAAACCAAGACTCATTGTTTTTTATTCGTGCCTGGAATGTGGGCGTCACTGGCAAGGCCAGCATTTATTGCCCATCCCGAAGTGCCCTTGAGAAGGTGGTGCTGAGCTGCCTCTTGAACCGCTGCAGTCCATGTGAACCGGTGAAGGTAGTCCCACAGTGCTGTCAGGGAGGGAGTTTCAGTATCTTGATCCAGTGACGATGAAGGAACGGCGATATACTTCCAAGTCAGGATGGTGTGTGACTTGGAGGGGAACTTGGAGGTGGTGGTGTCCCCATGCGCCTGCTGCCCTTGTCCTTCTAGGTGGTGGAGGTCGTGGGTTTGGGAGATTCTTTTGTACCTTCTTCTCCAGGACCTTAAAATTGGTCAGCTCCTCAATCTTCACTCAATCCTACTATTTTTCAGGCTTCAAAAACCCAAGCTTGCTCCTACTTGCCGATTTACTTCACCTATCCTTCTACCCTTTTTAACCTTGACTGGGTCCTGCACTGGTATCCTCACTTAGGTCTCTTTGGAAAAGAAATAATCCTGAAGCTGCTTCAATTATACTGTGATATGGTGCTGTTAACTAGACCCGATGCATGTTGAGTGTAGATTTTTGGCACTGCCCCAGTTTCCCGACACACAGTGCTGTAATCTGGATTCAATGCATGTAGGTGTTGAGGGCTATCAACTGATTCTGCAGCACCCATTAGCAGTGAATATTTAACCTGTCCAATTCTCTCAGCCAGGAGATTGAGAGTAGGGTGACATAAAGAGGTTAGAGGAAGCAAAAAGCATCTTAAATGGGTTGGAGAGGTGGGACTGAGCATTCGACCAATAACAAACACTCAGTGCCATAGAGTGGCATAGGTCTACACTGGATTCCTCCACTTGAGAAGATCTGATCTAAGACGTACCAGGCAGAGGGGCAAGGCAAATCAACCAGGGATGTCTTGCCTGGGTGCCACCTTGGGTGCCCTTGCAACCAGCCAAAGTAGACACTGACAGCAGATGGGCGAGTTCAGGTACACTTCAAATTAGGAGATAAATTTTAAAAGAAATATATAGGGAAATGACCCCCTCTGGTGTAATAGCCTTTGGGACTTGGGTTCAAATCCAACCCAGAACTGACAGGATGAAAGCCTCCTCTGTCTGTAAGGGCCCTGGGAAAAGTGAAATTGGGTGGTCCCAACTCAGTTCACCGTGGGCACGAGCTTACAGCATGCATGGGCAGTCACAGTCAAAAAGGTCACAGGATGACTGGTGCGGGAAATGAAAGAAAGAATAAAAGAATAAAAGAACAGAAGAACGAAAGAATGGAAAAACGGAAGAACGGAAAAACGGAAGAACGGAAAACGGAAGAACGTTATCGGGATGCCCAAAGTAGGAAATGCAGCATCCAATTTGCACACAGCAAGCTTGCATAACAGCAACGAGGTAATGATCAGATAATCTGTTCTCGTGATGTTATTGGCCAGGACACTGGGGAGAACTCCCCTGCTATTCCTTGAAAATTGCAGTGGGAACTTTTACATCCACCTGAGTCTCATTCGAAAGACGGCAGCTCTGACAGTGCAGCACTCCCTCAGCACTGCACTGGAGTGGGGCAATAGGAGCTGCTCTCCTAAGGTTGGGACTGATTGTTGGGGCAGAGGGGGCCTTCCAAAGCCTGACTGAGGGCCCCCAAGTCCCAGCCACCAGGTGCTGCTGCTCTGCCAAACCTCGCAGCTTGGCTCTGACTGTCACATGACTAATTTTTATTTTCCAGTCAGCATGTAATGGTCTCTTGGAAGCACTTCTGTTACACATTCACAGTGTGTCACACACGAATGAGAAAGTCAGCGGCTGCTCGAGGATAGGAAACAGGACTGTTGAGATAAACAGGACTTTAACACCTTCCTCGGGGCAGTACATTGCGAGATTATGGCGTTGAAAAGATTAAAAACAAAGGCGGCTGCAATATGAAGTATTAACTGGTGAAGTTAATCTTTAAACTCCCAGTAAATATTTACCTAGCAGCGATCTTGGTGAGGAGAGGTGAATGGAGTGCAACTTAAGCGGATGGCCTACTATTTCTAGTATACAATAAATTATTACAATAGCAAAATACTGTGCATGCTGGGATTCTGAAATAACAGAAAATGCTGGAAACACTCAGCAGGTCAGGCAGCATCGAGGAAAGAGAAACCGAGTCAACATTTCGGGTCGCGGACCCTTCGTCAGAACTGGAAACGGTCTCCCTTTCATTTCCAAGTACTTGAGATTGAAGGGGGTGGTGGAGATACCTCCATTATTACAGAAGCAGCAGAAAGTAGGGCCTGAGGAAGATGCGGAAGATACACTATTGGAAATAAAAATTCAAAATGAAACTATATTAAAACGAATGGAACTGAAAGTTAAAAAAAGTAAGAATTCCCAGAATAGTGAAGGAGGATAGGGAAAAGAGAACAGAAAGGCCAAACATGATTTTCCAAGAATCTTTGAAAACAGGAACCAGAGGGTGGGAAATACTACAAGCCCACTGACTCCCACAGCTACCTGGACTACACGTCCTCCCACCCCGCTTCCTGTAAGGACTCTATTCCATTCTCCCAGTTTCTCCATCTCCGCCACATCTGTTCTGATGATGCCACCTTCCATACTAGTGCTTCCGGTACGTCTTCCTTTTTCCTCAACCGAGGGTTCCCCTCTACCGTTGTTGACATGGCCCTCGACTGTGTCCGTTCCATTTCCCGCACTTCTGCTCTCACCCCTTCCCCTCCCTCCCGGAACCACGATAGGGTTCCCCTTGTCCTCATCTTTCACCCCACCAGCCTCCCCATTCAATGGATCATCCTGCGCCATTTCCGCCACCTCCAGCGTGATCCCACCACCAAACACATCTTCCCCTTCCCCCCACCCCCTTTCAGCATTCTGAAGGGATCACTCTCTCTGCGACACCCTGGTCCATTCCTCTATCACCCCTAACACCCCTTCCCCTTCACCCGGCACCTTCCCATGCAAGCGCAGGAGATGCAACACTTGCCCTTTTACCTCCTCCCTTCCCACCGTCCAGGAGCCAGGGGTGATGGGTGAACGGGACTTGGTGCAAGTTAAGATACGGGCAGTAGAGTCTTGGATGAGCTCAAGCTTACTGAAGGTGCAAGGTGGGAGACCGGCCATAGCATGCAGAACTGAGTGCGCAACTTGCGTGTCAGATCGGCAATCTGACTCCCGACTGCACTGAATCCAAGAGAAGGTGGGAGCGGCCCCAAGGAGACAGTCTCACATCTCTTGGGGCAATGGTTAGGGCCCCATCGCTTGCTGCATGGAAACTGGGGTGACCCTGCCTATTAAGAGCTAAGACCCTTAGCTCCTTTTGCTGGATAGCAGGAAAAAGATAGGGAAGGGCATGGAATCCCGGCTCAGTCCGGTAGGCTGGGAATGGAGATCCTGAGGCATGGAACAGTTGGCCTACCAAATGGCACAGGCAAAGGAGAGCTGGGCTATGGCTGGCCCCTGAATGACAGTACAAGTGCCATTGCCTACAAGCCAGATTCTTCTTGAATGCAAAATGCTTTACTTTCCCTTCAGTAGATTCTGTGCTTAATTCAGAGACTGCTGCTGCCTTGCAGCAATCATTTTACTTTAACTTCCCATTTCCACAGCTTGTTAAACCCTTGCTACTCAGTGCCTGACCCACATACTCAGCCTGCCTCTGACCCTCCAGGCTTCTCGAGCGGAACCAACAATGGGGCAGGAGTAGAGAGTGCTGGAGGTTTAATTGTGGAGTTGAAATGCTCGATCCCACTTCCACTGCAGGAAAAATCGTAGAGCAAGTTATTATCTTAATGGCAAGAAACTGGAAAGTACTGAAGTACAAAGGGATCTGGGGGTCCTGGTGCACGAAACTCAAAAGGTTAGTATGCAGGTGCAGCAAGTGATTAAGAAGGCCAATGGAATGTTGGCTTTCATTGCTAGGGGGATAGAATATAAAAATAGGGAGGTATTGCTGCAGTTGTACAAGGTATTGGTGAGACCGCACCTGGAATACTGCATACAGTTTTGGTGTCCATACTTAAGAAAAGACATACTTGCTCTCGAGTCAGTACAAAGAAGGTTCACTCGGTTAATCCCGGGGATGAGGGGATGGACATATGAGGAGAGGTTGAGTAGATTGGGACTCTACTCATTGGAGTTCAGAAGAATGAGAGGCGATCTTATTGAAACATATAAGATTGTGAAGGGGTTGGATCAGGTGGATGCGGGGAGGATGTTCCCGATGATGGGTGAAACTAGAACTAGGGGGCATAGTCTTAGAATAAGGGGCTGCTCTTTCAAAACTGAGATGAGGAGGAACTACTTCACTCAGAGGGTGGTAGGTCCATGGAATATGCTGCCCCAAGAAGCTGTAGAAGCTACATCATTACATAAATTTAAAACAGAAATAGACAGTTTCCTAGAAGTAAAGGGAATTAAGGGTTACGGGGAGCGGGCAGGAATTTGGACATGAGTCTAGGTTCGGATTGGTCAGGGCCCTGTGGGTAGCGGAGCGGGCCCAGGGGCCGTGTAGCCTGATCCTGCTCCTATTTCGTGTGTCTAATTCTGTTAGATTCAGGAGATGGTTCTGTGATAGTGGATTGGCGGTTAGGATCAGATCAGCCATGATCTTATTGAATGGCGGAGCAGGCTCGAGGGGCCGATTGGCCTACTCCTGCTCCTATTTCTTATGTTCTTATGTTCTTATGTAGTCACATGGGATGAGTTCTTTATCACTGCGTCTGTATTCAAAGGAAATATCCTTCAGTGCCGACACTTAACCATGTTCTATGCAGTTTCACGTGATTCCTAAAGGCTGCGATCAACAGCTGGCCACATAAAATGATACAGCATAGAAGAGGGTCATTCTGCTCATCCTGCCTCTTTGGTAGAGCTATCTAATTAGTCCCATTCCCCTGCTCTTTCCCCATAGCCCTGCAATGTTTCCTGTTGTGTATGTACCTTTAAGGGAATAACTGGTTTTAGACTGCAGTACCGGCAGTGACCACCCCTGTATAAAAGGCCCTAGCAGGCCTCTGTATTTCAGTCTGACGTTGCCTCCTGTTCAGTAAAGTACCTGTTAAACTGTTCTCCCGAAGTCCGTGTATTATTGAGGCGCGGACTTTACATTTCCCCTTCAAGTATTTATCCAATTCCCTTTTGAAAGTTATTATTAAATCTGCTTCCACCGCCCTTTCAGGCAGTGCATTCCAGATCTGAACAATACAGAGTAAAAAAAAAATCATTCTCATCCCCCCTCTCTTTCTTTTCCCAGTTACCTTCAATCTGTGTCCTCTGGTTACCGACCCTCCTGCCAGTGGAAACAGTATCTCCCTATTTACTCTATCAAAATCCCTCAAACAGCTGGTCACACATTGCAATATTTTTTTCTCTTCCAGCTCCTTCCCCAGCTCTCCTGGAGGCCCTGATTGTTGCTGGGATACAACTTGATGGTTCTCGCAACCTGCTCGTACCTCATTCAAGTCGCCATCCTTTTCACATATTAATCTATGAGTGGGATTCACAACCAGACCTAAAGTGGACCTCATCTGGCGCCCACACAAGCTCCAGCAGGAGTCGCTGGATAACATTCCAGATAAGGACACCCTGTCTGAAGTTTTTTTTCCCTACTACCTGCTCCCTCTACTCGCCATCTGGCCACCCGACGTTAAGACTTGGAGGAGTCAAACTTTCCTCCACTTCCCAATGCAGGCAAACTCAGGCCAACCTTTTCAGCTCCCGATGGCCTCTATCCGACTCTATTGACTTTGCTTACTGTTACCCACAGGTTAAGTGTGTTTGTGTGGAAGACTGCCTTCCAGCAGTATGTGTGTGCCAGGTCTGTCACACAAGTCTGTTACACATCCATCTGCTGCCTCTTCCCCCACTACTTCCCAAACTTTAATGCATTCTGTTATCACCTCATAACTCAGTCGATCCAATATTCTCCTAACCAACGTTTCTCAAACTGCAACCCATCAGGAAGCCGCTGTCCCTGGCCTCACCTGTTCAAAGCCCACACTCCCATCACCCTGGCCTCACCTGTTCAAAGCCCACACTCCCACCACCCTGGCCTCACCTGTTCAAAGCCCACACTCCCACCACCCTGGCCTCACCTGTTCAAAGCCCACACTCTCACCACCCTGGCCTCACCTGTTCAAAGCCCACACTCCCACCACCCTGGCCTCACCTGTTCAAAGCCCACACTCCCACCACCCTGGCCTCACCTGTTCAAAGCCAACACTCCCACCACCCTGGCCTCACCTGTTCAAAGCCCACACTCCCACCACCCTGGCCTCACCTGTTCAAAGCCCACACTCTCACCACCCTGGCCTCACCTGTTCAAAGCCAACACTCCCACCACCCTGGCCTCACCTGTTCAAAGCCCACACTCCCATCACCCTGGCCTCACCTGTTCAAAGCCCACACTCCCACCACACTGGCCTCACCTGTTCAAAGCCCACACTTCCATCACCCTGGCCTCACCTGTTCAAAGCCCACACTCCCACCACCCTGGCCTCACCTGTTCAAAGCCCACACTTCCACCACCCTGGCCTCACCTGTTCAAAGCCCACACTCCCATCACCCTGGCCTCACCTGTTCAAAGCCCACACTCCCATCACCCTAGCCTCACCTGCCTCCCTTTGTAACTTTGTTCTTGCCTTCAAATACTTCTGCAGCCTTCCCCAACTCACTACCATGACCTACTTCTGCCCTCTGCCCCTGCTCACATCTTTCTCTGCTCTAACACTGGCCTGCTCCTCAGTCCTGTCTCATTGGTGGATGCTCTTTCAGCCAGCATGCATCTGCTTATCTCGAACAATCTCCCTCTCTGCCTCAAATCCTCCTCCATTTCAATTTTGAGAAACCTCACAAAAACTTTTCTCTTCAAGGGCTCTTTCAGCCCTCTCCTCCAACTCGATGCTACTTGTTCTATCCCTTCTCTCTCATCTCTGTAAAGCTCTGAGATGTTTTTCTAACATGAGGATCACAATGTAAATACAAGTTGTAATATTTATTAACCCACCTGGGGTTGTGATAGCAGTACTCCAATTAGCCTTAGAAATGCTAAATTAGGTGAGGGGGAATAACTATGGAGAAACAGCTATCCCATCATTCACAGCAGTATTGAATACTCCCTATTAACACAATAGGGCTGTCAGCATCTTAATCTCCTGCTTCTTCATGTTTGCCAAACAAATGCCTGGAACTACCAGCTCCTTGTGTAATCTTGCCCCAGCCTTCACTCTCTACACACGAGACCACAATCTTCCTTTGATTTTATTGAGAATAGTCTGGTCAATGCTTCTCTCCATCATCCTCTCATGTTCCTCCTAAATTGCAGTTATGCATTTTTCCCCCTCCCTGTATCCTCACTATTTTCTTATCATAATTCATTAATCGATTTCCTACTGTAATTCACTCCTTCCGAGACCTCATTACCTTGGTGCTCCCTCAGTTTCGGCAAACTTCAGGGTCTTAAAACTCATCCTTGGAGCCACCTTATCGTTTGTTTCTCATTTACATTGGCTTCTCTGCAACTCTTTTCGTCGCTGGTGATGTCCTGAGCTACAAGACTTGGTTAATCACTGGGCATTCCCAATCAACAAGAACTGGTGCTTGCAAATTGGCTTGCCACTCTCGAGTTTTTTTTTAAAAGTGCACCAATATGTTGACAATTCCCTCATGAAGCAATCTCCGTTATCAACTAAGGAAGCCAATCAAATTTGTCTAATGTGTGGAGATTTTAGTAGCTTGCTTTAAAGCCTCGCTACTTAGTTGCAGAATCTCCATCCCTGTCCACTAGCACGTCATGGTTTCACAGCTGGCCAGTTGCTTTTCCATACCTTCATGCTCGTTACACATGAAGCTCTCATGAGAGATTGATTAGGTACAGCAAAAATCAGATATATTAACTCACTGTGTAATTGGTCGTGGACTGAGTTGGAGAGGTGCATTATTGATTGGTTATCTCTGTCTTTGATACAGCAACACCTTGCATTTATATAGCAACTTTATCATAGTAAAACGTCCTAAGGGGCTTCACAGAAGCATTATCGAACAAAAGTTGACACCGAGCCACATAAGGAGATATTAGGATTAAGAAGCGTCTTAAAGGAGGAGAGAGAGGTAAAGAGGCAGAGAGGTTCAGGGAAAGAATTCCAGAGCTTAAGGCCTAGGCAGCTGAAGGCACGGCCACCAATGGTGGAGCGATGAAAATCGGGAATATGCAAGAGGCCAGAATTGGAGGAGCGCAGAAATCTCGGAAGGTTGTAGGGCTGGAGGAGGTTACAGAAATAGGGAGGGGTGAGGGCCATGGAGGGATTTGAAAACCAGGATGAGAATTTTAAAATCGAGGTGTTGCTGGACTGGGAGTCAATGTAGGTCAGGGAGTACGCTCGATGTAAGCATGAGCGATCAGTTGAGGCTTATACTGGCTGGTTGGGCCCTGAGCTGTTCTGCAATAGCTGACAAAGAGTAAGCTGCTGAATGAGTGAGAAAGAAAGAATCACATTTATATAGCACCTTTATCACATCTTAGAAATAACTCAAAATACAAAATACCCCAGCAGGTGAGGGTTTGCCACTGGAAGTAGACTTTTGTGTTTGGCACAAGAAAAAATACCTGGAATAGGGGCTGCCAACTCCAGTTGGGCATATTCCTGGAGGATTCATCACATGACCTCCCACCTCCAACCACCCCGCCCCCCTACACCCCACCATTGGTCACCCGACACCTCCACCCCACCACTGGTCACCCGACACCTCCACCCCACCATTGGTCACCCGACACCTCCACCCCACCATTGGTCACCCGACACCTCCACCCCACCATTGGTCACCCGACACCTCCACCCCACCACTGGTCACCCGACACCTCCACCCCACCACTGGTCACCCGACACCTCCACCCCACCACTGGTCACCCGACACCTCCACCCCACCATTGGTCACCCGACACCTCCACCCCACCACTGGTCACCCGACACCTCCACCCCACCATTGGTCACCCGACACCTCCACCCCACCATTGGTCACCCGACACCTCCACCCCACCATTGGTCACCCGACACCTCCACCCCACCATTGGTCACCCGACACCTCCACCCCACCATTGGTCACCCGACACCTCCACCCCACCACTGGTCACCCGACACCTCCACCCCACCACTGGTCACCCGACACCTCCACCCCACCACTGGTCACCCGACACCTCCACCCCACCACTGGTCACCCGACACCTCCACCCCACCACTGGTCACCCGACACCTCCGCCCCACTATTGGTCACCCGACACCTCCACCCCACCATTGGTCACCCGACACCTCCACCCCACCATTGGTCACCCGACACCTCCACCCCACCATTGGTCACCCGACACCTCCACCCCACCATTGGTCACCCGACACCTCCACCCCACCATTGGTCACCTGACACCTCCACCCCACCACTGGTCACCCGACACCTCCACCCCACCACTGGTCACCCGACACCTCCACCCCACCACTGGTCACCCGACACCTCCACCCCACCACTGGTCACCCGACACCTCCACCCCACCACTGGTCACCCGACACCTCCACCCCACCACTGGTCACCCGACACCTCCACCCCACCATTGGTCACCCGACACCTCCACCCCACCACTGGTCACCTGACACCTCCACCCCACCACTGGTCACCCGACACCTCCACCCCACCATTGGTCACCCGACACCTCCACCCCACCATTGGTCACCCGACACCTCCACCCCACCACTGGTCACCCGACACCTCCACCCCACCACTGGTCACCCGACACCTCCACCCCACCATTGGTCACCCGACACCTCCACCCCACCACTGGTCACCCGACACCTCCACCCCACCATTGGTCACCCGACACCTCCACCCCACCATTGGTCACCCGACACCTCCACCCCACCACTGGTCACCCGACACCTCCACCCCACCACTGGTCACCCGACACCTCCACCCTTGCGATGCATCGCCTTCCCACACCAAGTGTAAAGTTAACAGACCCTTTGTAACTTGATTGGATGATTCTTGACTGTCAGTCAAACAGAAAATTTTCCCCACCTCCAATATTTTTACAAATAATTAATGAAAGTGCTCAAAGAAAATGAAAAGATATAATTTTATCTAATGCCCCTGCGCTTTTTCTCCCGAGTTGCTCCCAGCAGTGTCCTGGAGATTAATCTCTAATCCCTGGACGAGCGTTGGCAACTCTAATCTGGAACGAGTCCCACCCGGACAGGTACAGTTTGGTTGGCACCCATTGAAAATGGAAAAGAAATATGAAAAGTTAGAAATAAACAAGACCTCGCTACATTTGCACTGATATAGTGCGGGGCAGTTGAGAGGATGAGGCACCAGTCAGGACAGCACCTCCCTCTCACTGCTGGGTAAATTTGCCTGATTGGCAGCCAGCCGGTCTGGCAAATGCACAGGGCTGTCAGCTCATTGGCATTTTACATAGGATTACATAGACATTTACAGCACAGAAACAGGCCATTCCACCCAACTGGTCTATGCCGGTGTTGATGCTCCACACGAGCCTCCTCCCACCTCTTATGTTCATTAATAAATAGACATTCTTATTGTGAACACAGCTAGATTTTGCTAGTTACTTTATTGAGCACATGTGGACTAGGTACGGTATCTGTAGAGGCTTCCATCTTGACTGCTGCCTTGTGGGTAGCCTAGTGCCTCATGGGTAATGTAGTCTTAATATACATACAGCTGGGTAGTGTAGTCTTATACATACAGCTATATACAGCTCTACACAGCTCTCCGGCTCCACCTAGTGTCCACTATAGAATGACATGTTATTGATCATTACATCCCCCTTTCTTTGAGGTTTAACAAAATCAATATCAATCAACTTTCAAGAAAACAATAAAGATAATATCAGTAACACTTTTGTTAGTGCTCTATAAACATAAACATTTTCAAAACAGTCAACACATTTTCAAAGCTTTACATTGTACTCAAAGATTAACTCTATCAGGCTTTTTTACTTCACGTGTGGATCTTCTCAACACGGGTAAGTCTGATGTGTCTTCATGAGATTGTTCTGGCGGTGAATGACAAGATGCAGTTGCGGCATTGTCATCGATCTGCTCTTGTATAGATCGAGGTCTCCTTGCGATCTTTGCTTGGAGAGGGTTTCAGTGTTTCCTTCACTCTTCATGCCATACCTCTCAATGTAGTCAATGCACTCTCGAAAAACTGCTGGCAGCTGGATCCCATCATACAGCATAGTCCTCTCAGCAGCCTCGGCTAATGGAACACCAAAGATTGGCCTGAGGGAAGAAGGAGTATCCACCGGAACTGCTTCCTGCTCTGGTGCAGGCTTCTTCTTTTTCTTTTTCTCTTTCCACTGCTTAACAACATCTGCTGCAGTTATATCTTTGGACTTTTTCTCCTTGTGTTTTTCCTCTTTGTGCTTTTCTTCCTTTGGCTTCTCTTTGACCTTAAAGTCTTTTTCTTTCTTCTTGGAGAAACTAGGCTTTTTGAAGACATGGATACCCTTTGGCCTTTTCATCCTTGATGGGCTCTCTGCTTCATCACTTGAGTCATCTGGTCTGCTTATGGCACAGTTTATACGGTAGACTCTCTTGACCAGTTCTAAGTCTTCACAAGCTTTGTCACCTAGTATCGAATCAAGTCTTTCAGCCACAACAGAAAACATGAGATGATGCACTTTGTCTTTGACTGTCACTTTAAGTCTGCATACACCTAAGCTATCTATTTTCTGTCCATTATAGCTCTTCAGTAGTACTGACTTTTTCTGTATTTTGGGCTTTTCTTTCATATTTTTTATGTCACTCATACTGATTAAGTTTGCTTTTGCCCCAGTGTCCAGTTTCAATGTAACTAATGCTCCATTTATCTGCAGTGGGATCATCCATTTGTCCTCTTTTACTGCATTAACTTTATGTTCAGCATTGTCCATTTCTGAGGGCTGCACATTTTCTGTATCTTTTTTGATATTGTCACATGACACCATTCGTACAAAAAATGTCTCACTTAAATCAGTGTCCTCAATTACATTAACTCGTTTCCCTTTCTTAGTTTTTACTTTTGAAAAGCATTGTTTGGCAAAGTGATTCTTTCCATTACACTTTGTGCACATTTTTCCAAACGCTGCGCATTGTAAACCACAGCGTTTACAATTAAAAATTTCATCCTCCGATTGCTTTTCATTTCTGTTCTGCCCACGTTTCTTCGCCTTGTAGGACACAGCACCGACAGCAGCATTATTACTCATTACAATCGCATCATTATTGATTTCACTGAAAGTCTTCGCGTGCTTTCGAGCTAGCTCGCTGGCTTGGCATATTTTCACTGCATTTTCCAAATTTAGTTCGGTTTCTCTCAACAGACGTTCCCTGACTTTTTTATCATGAATACCAAACACAATCTGATCACGAATCATGGATGATTTCAGCTCAGAGAAATTACATGTCTGTGCTTTCAGTTTCAGATCAGTTATAAAGCTATCAAAAGTCTCATTTTGCTGCTGTGTCCTTGAACAGAACATGTATCTTTCATAGGTCTCATTCTTTTTGGGAGAGCAATGTGCATCAAATTCTTTTAGCACATATTCTAATTTTTCTCTGTTCTCCTCTGGATTAAATACAAATGTATTAAATACCTCTATCGCCTGTGGGCCTGCAACCGTAAGCAGCAACGCTATCTTCCTTGCGTCTGGCTTCGTACCGAATCTGATGGCTGCAATGTAGAGTTCGAATTGTTGTTTAAAAGTCTGCCAATTGTAGTCGATTTTTCCTGTGAGTTTCAAACACTCTAGTGGCTTCAAATCCTCCATGTCGCTTTTCACAATTTTCAGCAGATCTTCACTATCCTGGTACCATCTTATGTTCATTAATAACTAGACATTCTTATTATGAACACAGCTAGCTTTTGCTAGTTACTTTATTGAGCACATGTGGACTAGGTACGGTATCTGTAGAGGCTTCCATCTTGACTGCTGCCTTGTGGGTAGCCTAGTGCCTCATGGGTAATGTAGTCTTAATATACATACAGCTGGGTAGTGTAGTCTTATACATACAGCTATATACAGCTCTACACAGCTCTATGGCTCCACCTAGTGTCCACTATAGAATGACATGTTATTGATCATTACACCTCCCTTCTTCATCTAACCCCATCAGCATATCCTTCTATTCCTTTCTCCCTCATGTGTTTCTCTAGCTTCCCCTTAAATGTATCTATATATCAACTACTCCCTGAGGTAGCGAGTTCCACATTCTAACCACCCTCTGGCTAAAGAAGTTTCTCCTGAATTCCCTATTGGATTTATTAGTGACCATCTTATCTTTATGGCCCCTAGTTTTGAACTCCCTACAAGCAGAAACATCTTCCCTATCAAACTCCTTCATAATTTTAAATACCTCTATCAGGTCACCCCTCAGCCTTCTCTTTTCTAGAGAAAAATGCCCCAGCCTGTTGAGTCGTTCCTGATAGTTATAACCTCTCCTTTGCACAACCTCCTCCCACTTCTATGTCAAGGAAACCCAACCCTACAACCAGTGGGGTTTCAAACAGGGAAACGGTAGATACCTCCATCGCTTACTGTGAAGGGCACAAGCAGAGCGATCAGCCGCAAACTGGCAGAGGGGCAGCTAGGCGCATTCTCCATTCTTTCTTAAAACAGTAGGGGCTCGATGTATTTGCGATTCAGATGGTGGCCATTTGAGAGCAGAAATGTGAGGCAGATTGAAGAGCAGAAGGACATGCTGATCATCAGCGTGCGCTGCTCTATGAAGAAACAATTCACGCCCTTGCTCCACTAAATAAAGAAAATGTCCATACAAGCAGCGCAACAAGGCCGGGGGACCCGATCTTTAAAGGGGCACGGCCAGCTCTTGAAGTGCCTTGCCATAAATAAAGATTGTGGGGTCCGCACACACTGGGAGGTATTCAGCCATACAGCTGTTGAGCACAAGGGTGAAGTTCATGCCAAACTTCAGCCCAGAGAAGTTTTGTTTTTTCCCTTCTCATTTTTCACCCCTCATCTTCCCTTTTGGAATAGGGTAAAGTTCTACAGGGCTGAGCGCTCTCTGCTACACCACCCCAAGGAGTCAATATCCAAACTGTGCCTGGACATCATCCGAGATCAAATGGGAGTGTGGGGAGTAGGGAGGGGGTGGCAAATCACACTTGAGCCTGTTCCTGTTCTCAGCTATTGTCCAGACACATGCTCTTCCAGCAGGGGCCGCTGGGTACTTTTTCTCCCATTCTCAGGAGATGGCGACACTAATTTATTGCCCGGCCCTAGGTGCCCATGAG
The DNA here is from genome assembly GCF_052327205.1 of Somniosus microcephalus. Taxonomy (NCBI): domain Eukaryota; kingdom Metazoa; phylum Chordata; class Chondrichthyes; order Squaliformes; family Somniosidae; genus Somniosus; species Somniosus microcephalus. The sequence continues at coordinate 16,888,063 of NC_141002.1, read as the reverse complement.
AAGGTCGTGGTGAGCTGCCTTTTTCTTGAATAACTGCAGTCATGTGGTGAAGGTGCTCCCACAATGCTGTTAGGTAGGGAGTTCCATGATTTTGACCCTGATGTGCCTCAATGAATCTGAGACTCAACGTTAACGGAGCAAAGCAAGGCTTTTATTAACTCAGAAAGTAATACACATTGGAGAAGTGTCTCTCATCCAGAGATCTGCTGTACTGGATGTGAGACACGCTGGGCCTGCTTAAGTAGGGGCCAGGTATGGGCGGAGCCCTACACACAACACAATACAGGTAAGGAAATGAAACTGAAACTAAACTAAACACAGAGAATACAGTGCCTGATGAATGGCATATTTCATCACATTCGCCCCTTCTACAGATTTAGTCTGTTCGGGGGTTTGGTAGTCCTCTGTGACCGACGTAGCTGTTGTGGTGCCTCGGGTGTCGGCTGGGTGTCCCCGGTGGCCTCCTGGGTCTCTGCCGGGGGCGCCGCCAGGGTTGTTGAAGGGGTAGTTGGTGGGGGCACCGTTGGTCGGTGTTCTTCCGTGGGTGATGAAAGAGTAGTGGGTGGGTAAGAGTTGCTGTGATCGTTGTTGCCGTTGTTGTCGCGGTTGTTGTCGTTACCGGCTGGGGCGACGTCTTTTATGGACACGGTGTCCTCCCTTCCGTCGGCGTGCCGGACATACGCGTATTGGGGGTTGGCGTGTCCGTCTTGTGGCCCCTCACATGGCTTCGTACAAATACCGGACCTGGGGTGGAGAGCCATGACGGCATGGATACGCCTGAGGTGGATTTCCGGGGAAAGACAAACATTCGTTCATGAGGCGTGGCATTAGTGGCAGTACACAATAGCGACCGTATCGAATGGAGCACATCTGGGAGGACTTCCTGCCAGCGAGAGATAGGGAGGCCCTTGGTCCTTAGAGCTAGAGTGACTGCTTTCCATACTGTCCCGTTCTCTCGCTCCACTTGACCGTTACCCCGGGGGTTGTAGCTGGTGGTACGGCTCGTGGCGATCCCCCTGGACAGCATGTACTGGCGTAGCTCTTCACTCATGAAGGACGCCCCCCTATCCGTATGGATGTAGCTCGGCATACCGAACAGGCAGAACAGGCTGTTGAGGCATTTAATGACCGTGGCGCTGGTCATGTCTGGGCAGGGGAAGGCGAATGGGAAATGGGAGTATTCGTCCACAATGTTCAGGAAGTAAACATTGCGGTCAACTGACGGGAGGGGGCCCTTGAAATCTAAGCTGAGCCGCTCAAAGGGCCGTGTAGCTTTGATTAAGTGGGCTCTATCTGGGCGGTAGAACCGAGGCTTGCACTCAGCGCAAATGCGGCAGTTCCTGGTCAGAGACCGAACTTCCTCAATCAAGTAGGGTAAGTTGCGGGACTTTATGAAGTGGAACAGCCGTGTGACCCCGGGGTGGCAGAGGTCGTTGTGGAGGGTCTGTAGCCGATCCCCGGTGGCGCTGGCACACATCCCTCGTGAGAGGGCATCAGGGGATTCGTTAAGGGCCCCTGGCCGGTAAATGATGTCATAATCGAAGGTGGAGAGCTCGATCCGCCACCTAAGAATCTTATCATTTTTAATCTTCCCCCTCTGTTTATTATTGAACATAAACGCTACCGACCGCTGGTCGGTAAGTAGGGTGAAGCGTTTGCCGGCTAGGTAGTGCCGCCAGTGGTGCACTGCCTCCACGATGGCTTGGGCCTCCTTTTCCACGGAGGAGTGTCTGATCTCGGGCCCTTGGAGGGTCCTCGAGAAGAAAGCTACGGGCCGCCCCGCCTGGTTGAGGGTGGCCGCCAAGGCAAAGTCAGACGCATCACTTTCCACTTGAAAGGGAGTGTTCTCGTCCACTGCCTGTAGCGTGGCCCCCTCAATATCCCGCTTAATGCTTTTGAAGGCGGTGTGGGCCTCAGCAGAGAGCGGAAAAGAGGATGCTTTCAAGAGGGGGCGGGCTTTGTCGGAGTAGTTGGGGACCCATTGGGCATAATAAGAAAATAACCCCAGGCACCTTTTCAGGGCTTTGGGAGTGTTGGGCAGGGGCAGCTCCTGTAGGGGGCGCAATCGGTCGGGGTCTGGTCCGATTTCCCCATTCTCCACCACGCTGCCTAGTATGCAGAGGCGCGTGGTGTTGAAAACGCACTTGTCCTCGTTGTAAGTGAGGTTGAGTTTTTGTGCAGTTTTCAGGAACCTCTTGAGGTTCGAGTCATGATCCTGCTGGTTGTGACCGCAGATGGTAACGTTGTCGAGGTAGGGGAAGGTTGCCTGCAAGTGGTGGTCATCGACCATGCGGTCCATCTCCCTCTGGAAGACCGAGACCCCATTCGTCACCCCAAAGGGGACTCTGAGGAATTGGTAGAGGCGTCCGTTCGCCTCGAAGGCAGTGTACGGGCGGTCCTCTGGTCTGATAGGGAGCTGGTGGTACGCTGACTTGAGGTCGATGGTGGAGAACACCCGGTATTGGGCGATTTGGTTCACCATCCCGGATATGCGGGGTAGCGGGTAGGCGTCTAGCTGGGTGTATAGATTAACCGTCTGGCTATAATCTATCACCATCCGCTTCTTCTCGCTACCCCTCACCACCACCACTTGGGCGCGCCACGGGCTGTTGCTGCGTTCGATAATGCGCTCCTTCAGGAGCCTGTCTACCTCGGTCGCGATAAACCGCCTGTCCTCCCAGCTGTACCTCCTGCTTTTGGTCACTATTGGCCGGCAGTTGGGAGTAAGGTTCGCGAATAGCGAAGGCGGCTTTACCTTCAGGGTAACCAGACCGCACACTGTGAGGGGCGGCTGGGACCCACCGTACTTGAGCGTGATGCTTTGGTGGTGGCACTGGAAATCCAGGCCCAAGATCACGCTCGCACATAGATTCTTCATGATTAGTAATTTAAAATTATCGTATACAGTTCCGTTAACGGACAATTGTACCGCGCAGTAACCCATAACGGTCGATGTCTGGGTTTTATCAGCCATAGAGATGGTGCCCCGAGCAGGGACCACCGTTAGAGAGAGTTGTTGTGCCAGTTCCGGGTGGATAAAACTCTCCGTGCTTCCACTGTCAAATAAACATTTAACCCCGCACCCGTTTACCTCGATGTCCACCATTGATTTGGATAGCGGGTGCGGTCTGGTCTGGTCCACTGTGACCGATGCCACTGTAGGGCCCTGATCGAGACAAGATGGCGTCCACGCTGTCTGCTCACAAGATGGCGGACCCCACGAGGTCGGGCAAGATGGCGTCCAAGATGGCCGCTCCCACGGCGCACACGCGGCGGTGGCGGGTTTTCCAGCAGGGTTCCCTCTGCACACCTTCCCGAAGTGCCCCTTCTTACCGCACTTAAAGCAGGTGGTGCCTTTCGCTGGGCACAGGTTTCTGATGTGCTTCGGCTGCCCGCAGAAGTAGCAGTTGGGGCCCCGACGCGTCGCGGCTGTCGTAGGGCTTCTGGGGGGAGAGCGGGGCCCCGACGGTGTCGGGCTGCCGGGCGGGGAAGATGCCTTCCAAGATGGCGGCGCCCTTGGTGCACACGTGGCGGCGTGGGCGGCGCGGGCTGAAGAGTAGGCGTCCGAGTTTCTCTGGGCCTCATCCAGGGATCGCGCTGTGTCCACAGCCTGTTTCAGGTCCATTCCTGTTTTTTCCAGTAGTCTCTGCCGGATGTAAGTGGAGCTGAGGCCTGTGATAAAGGCATCACGAACAAGCTCGACAGTGTACACTGCGGCTTTTACATCTTGGCACTTGCAGTCTTTGCCAAGCGTTTTCAGGGTGACTAGGAACTCATCCAGCGATTCCCCCAGTCGCTGTGCGCGAGTAGCGAGCAGATGCCTAGCGTACACCTCGTTCGTAGGCTGCTGGTAATGCGCCTTTAGGATGTCGCAGGCGGCCGGGTACGTGTCGGCGTCTTGGATGAGGGGGTAAACCCGGTGGCTTACCCAATTCCGCAGGATTCCGAGTTTCATACTTTCAGCGTCCGTAGCGCCTGTGATGGCTGCGGAATTGTCCAGGAAGAATTCCATACACTTAAACCAGTGTCCGAATCGTGCCGATGCGTCCGAAGCATGCGGGTCCAAATCCAAACATTCGGGTTTCAAGAGTTGGTCCATTGCGTTGAAAATTGAGTTAATAAAATTGATGTGCCTCAATGAATCCGAGACTCAACGTTAACGGAGCAAAGCAAGGCTTTTATTAACTCAGAAAGTAATACACATTGGAGAAGTGTCTCTCATCCAGAGATCTGCTGTACTGGATGTGAGACACGCTGGGCCTGCTTAAGTAGGGGCCAGGTATGGGCGGAGCCCTACACACAATACAATACAGGTAAGGAAATGAAACTGAAACTAAACTAAACACAGAGAATACAGTGCCTGATGAATGGCATATTTCATCACAGACCCAGCGACGATGAAGGATAGCAATAGAGAGCTGGAACCTTCGACAACATTCCCCTCTTACTCTGACCTCGCACCTCCTGCAGAGGAGAGAACGAGATCTTGAATCTGTGCACCTTCCTGGTCTGTATGACTCAGTTACTATGGAGCCACTGGGGGAAGCCCTGCTGTGACAATTTAATGAACATAGGAAGGAACATAGAAACAGGAGGAGGCCATTCAGCCCCTCGAGCCTATTCCGCCATTCAATTAGATCATAGCTGATCTGTATCTTAACTCCATTTATCTGCCTTGGTTCCATATCTCCTCATACAATTACCTAAAAAAATCTGTTGATCTCAGTTTCGACATTTTCAATTGACCCACCGCATCCACAGCCTTTTGGGCAGAGAGTTCCAGATTTCCGCTATCATTTGTGTGAAGAAGTGCTTAAGATAAATTTCAATGAAAAAGATAGCATTGCAAAATATGATGTGCCACCTGTATGATTTACATGATGTACAAATCCTTTCACTTTCCCAATCAACAATAGAGAACAGTCAGAGGCTCACAGAGCTATTCCTTCAACTTACACTAGTCCAATTTGCTGAACACAACACCCGCTTGGGGGCTTAAATAACTGAGCATGGCAGATTTGAGAAACCAAGGTTTGAGTGGACACAGAAGGAAGGACCAGTTGACAGAAATAGGTTAATCGACTTTAAAGGGCATCACAGCCAAGTCTTTCACAGTTACAGGCACTGCCCAGTACAGTTGACTGGACATGAAGGTCCATCACAGTGCCTTAACTATAACAACAACTTGCATTTATATAGCACCTTTATCGTAGTAAAATGTCCCTAGGCACTTCACAGGAGGGTTATCAAACAAGGAGAGTTATCAAACAAAATTTAACAATGAGCTACATATGGAGATATTAGGACAAAAGACCAAAAGCTTGGTCAAAGAGGTAGGTTTTAAGGAGCGTCTTAAATGAGGAGAGAGAGGTAGAGAGGCAGAGAGGTTTAGGGAGGGAATTCCAGAGTTTAGGGCCTAGGCAACTGAAAGCACTGCCACCAATAGTGGAGTGATAAAAATCGGGAATGCGCAAGAGGCCAGAATTGGAGGAGCGCAGAGATCTCGGAGGGTTGTAGGACTGGAGGAGGTTACAGAGATAGGGAGGGACGAGGCTATGGAGGGATTTGAAAACAAGGATGAGAATTTTAAAATTGAGGCAATGCAGGTGATGCAGGTGAATGGGACTTGGTGCAAGTTAGGATATGGGCAGCAGAGATGTAGAGGAGCTCAAGTTTATGGAAGATGGGAGACCACCCAGGAGACTCTCATGGACAAGATGAGCTCGGAGAGGGCATGCGGGGAGATTGGAGAGAAACTAGCGAAAGATGCGAGTTCAGGGCTAGGGCAGGGGGGAACCTTAGAGGACGTTTAGCCCTGTGGAAGAGAAGGAAAGGAAGCAGCAGAGGCAGCTGAATGGATAGTCTCAATCTTATATATATATATATCTCATATATAAGTCAGTAGAGAGATGGAATCTAAGCTGGGACCTTCCTAGCCTGCACGGTTCAGTGCCACACCACCCTGATACCCAATGGTCCCTCCAATACAGAGTGTGTTAATATTTACAGAGGGGCCTGTGAGGGTGTTAATATTTACAGAGGGGCCTGTGAGGGTGTTAATATTTACAGAGAGACCTGTGAGTTAATAATTACAGAGAGGCCTGTGAATTATTATTCACAAAGTGTCCTGTGAGTTAATATTTACAGAGGGTCCTGTGTGTGAGTTAATATTTACAGAGGGACCTGTGAGTTAATATTTACAGAGGGACCTGTGAATTAATATTTAAAGAGTGTCCTGTGTGTGAGTTAATATTTACAGAGGGTCCTGTGTGTGTGTTAATATTTACAGTGGGACCTGTGAGTTAATATTTACACAGGGTCCTGTGAGTGTGTTAATATTTACAGAGGGTCCTGTGTGTGTTAATATTTACAGAGGGACCTGTGAGTTGATATTTACAGAGGGTCCTGTGAGTTGATATTTACAGAGGGTCCTGTGTGTGTGTTAATATTTACAGAGGGCCCTGTGTGTGAATTAATATTTACAGAGGGTCCTGTGTGTGAATTAATATTTACAGAGGGACCTGTGAGTTAATATTTACAGAGGGTCCTGTGTGTGAATTAATATTTACAGAGGGTCCTGTGAGTTAATATTTACAGAGGGCCCTGTGTGTGAATTAATATTTACAGAGGGTCCTGTGTGTGAATTAATATTTACAGAGGGACCTGTGAGTTAATATTTACAGAGGGTCCTGTGTGTGAATTAATATTTACAGAGGGTCCTGTGAGTTAATATTTACAGAGGGTCCTGTGTGTGAGTTAATATTTACAGAAGGTCCTGTGTGTGAATTAATATTTACAGAGGGACCTGTGAGTTAATATTTACAGAGGGTCCTGTGTGTGAATTAATATTTACAGAGGGACCTGTGAGTTAATATTTACAGAGGGTCCTGTGTGTGAGTTAATATTTACAGAGGGACCTGTGAGTTAATATTTACAGAGGGTCCTGTGTGTGTGTTAATATTTACAGAAAGTCCTGTGAGTTAATATTTACAGAGGGATCTGTGAGTTAATATTTACACAGGGTCCTGTGTGTGTATTAATATTTACAGAGGGTCCTGTGAGTTAATATTTACACAGGGTCCTGTGTGTGTATTAATATTTACAGAGGGTCCTGTGAGTTAATATTTACACAGGGTCCTGTGTGTGTATTAATATTTACAGAGGGTCCTTTGAGTTAATATTTACACAGGGTCCTGTGTGTGTATTAATATTTACAGAGGGTCCTGTGAGTTAATATTTACACAGGGTCCTGTGAGTTAATATTTACAGAGGGACCTGTGAGTTAATATTTACAGAGGGACCTGTGAGTTAATATTTACAGAGGGAGCTGTGAGTTAATATTTACAGAGGGTCCTGTGTGTGAGTTAATATTTACAGAGGGTCCTGTGTGTGAGTTAATATTTACAGAGGGTCCTGTGTGTGAGTTAATATTTACAGAGGGTCCTGTGAGTTAATATTTACAGAGGGTCCTGTGAGTTAATATTTGCAGAGGGTCCTGTGAGTTAATATTTACAGAGGGTCCTGTGTGTGTTAATATTTACAGAGGGACCTGTGAGTTAATATTTACAGAGGGTCCTGTGAGTTAATATTTACAGAGGGTCCTGTGTGTGTTAATATTTACAGAGGGACCTGTGAGTTAACATTTACAGAGGGTCCTGTGAGTTAATATTTACAGAGGGTCCTGTGTGTGTTAATATTTACAGAGGGTCCTGTGAGTTAACATTTACAGAGGGTCCTGTGAGTTAATATTTACAGAGGGTCCTGTGTGTGTTTTAATATTTACAGAGGGTCCTGTGAGTTAATATTTACAGAGGGTCCTGTGTGTGAGTTAATATTTACAGAGGGTCCTGTGTGTGAGTTAATATTTACAGACGGTCCTGTGTGAAGGTAAAGTAGTAAAGGGGGTAAAAGCAAGAATAAATTGTCACAAAACATATTTAAAAGTTCTTTATCTGAATGCACGCAGCATTCTTAACAAAATAGATGAGTTGACGGTACAAATAACTACACATGGGTATGATCTGGTGGCCATTACAGAAACATGGCTGCAAGGTGACCATGACTGGGAGCTAAACATCCAGGGGTATTTGACAATGTTGGAGTCCATTATTAAGGAAGCAGTAACAGAACATTTGGATAAGCATAATTTAATCGGACAGAATCAGCATGGTTTTATGAAGGGGAAGTCATGTTTGACAAATCTGCTCGAATTCTTTGAGGACATAACAAACAGGGTGGCTAAAGGGGAACCAGTGGATGTGGTGTATTTGGACTTCCAAAAGGCATTTGACAAGGTGCCACACAAAAGATTACTGCACAAGATAAAAAATCACAGGATTGGGGGTCATATACTGGCATGGGTGGAAGATTGGCTATGTAACAGAAAACAGAGAGTTGGGATAAATGGTTCATTCTCGGGTTGGCAATCAGTGACTAGTGGTGTTCCGCAGGGGTCAGTGCTGGGACCCCAACTCTTTACAATCTATATTAACGATTTGGAGGAAGGGACCGAGTGCAACGTATCCAAGTTTGCCGACGATACAAAGATGGGAGGGAAAGCAGTGAGTGAGGAGGACATAAAAAACCTGCAAAAGGACATAGACAGGCTAAGTGAGTGGGCAGAAATTTGGCAGATGGAATATAATGTTGGAAAGTGTGAGGTTATGCACTTTGGCAGAAAAAATCAAAGAGCAAGTTATTATCTAAATGGAGAGAAACTGCAAAGTGCTACAGTACAAAGGGATCTGGGGATCCTGGTGCATGAAACACAGAAGGTTAGTATGCAGGTACAGCAGGTGATCAGGAAGGCCAATGGAATCTTGGCTTTTATTGCAAGGGGGATGGAGTATAAAAGCAGGGAAGTCTTGCTTCAGTTATACAGGGTACTGGTGAGGCCACACCTGGAATACTGCGTACAGTTTTGGTTTCCATATTTAAGAAAAGATATACTTGCTCTCGAGGCAGTTCAGAGAAGGTTCACTCGGTTGATTCTGGAGATGAGGGGGTTGATTTATGAGGAAAGGTTGAGTAGGTTGGGCCTCTACTCTTTTGAATTCAGAAGAATGAGAGGCAATCTTATCGAAACATATAAGATTGTGAGGGGGCTTGATCGGGTGGATGCGATGAGGATGTTTCCACTGGTGGGTGAGACTAGAACTAGGGGGCATAATCTTAGAATAAGGGGCTGCCCTTTCAAAACTGAGATGAGGAGAAACTTCTTCACTCAGAGGGTAGTAAATCTATGAGAGCTGTGGAAGCTGCGACATTAAATAAATTTAAAACGGAGATAGACAGCTTCCTAGCTGATAAGGGAATTAGGGGTTACGGGGAGCGGGCAGGGAAGTGGTCGTGAGTCTAGATTCGGATCAGCCATGATCCTATTGAATGGCGGAGCAGGCCCGAGGGGCCGTATGGCCTACTCCTGCTCCTACTTCTTATGTTCTTATGTGAGTTAATATTTACAGAGGGTCCTGTGAGTTAATATTAACAGAGGGCCCTGTGTGTGTGTTAATATTTACAGAGGGTCCTGTGTGTGTGAATTAATGTTTACCGAGGGACCTGTGTGTTAATATTTACAGAGGGACCTGTGTTAATATTTACAGAGTGTCCTGTGAGTTAATATTTACAGAGGGACCTGTGAGTTAATATTTACAGTGGGTCTTGTGAGTTAATATTTACAGAGGGATCTGTGTGTGTGTTAATATTTACACAGGGTCCTGTGAGTTAATATTTACAGAGTGTCCTGTGTGTGAGTTAATATTTACAGAGGGTCCTGTGAGTTAATATTTACAGAGGGTCCTGTGTGTGAGTTAATATTTACAGAGGGTCCTGTGAGTTAATATTTACAGAGGGTCCTGTGTCTGAGTTAATATTTACAGAGGGACCTGTGTTTGAGTTAATATTTACAGAGGGTCCTGTGAGTTAATATTTACAGAGGGTCCTGTGTTTGAGTTAATATTTACAGAGGGTCCTGTGAGTTAATATTTACACAGGGACCTGTGAGTTAATATTTACAGAGGGCCCTGTGTGTGAGTTAATATTTACAGAAGGTCCTTTATGTGAGTTAATATTTACAGAGGGACCTGTGAGTGTATTAATATTTACAGAGGACCACTGTATGTACGTTAATGTTTACAGAGGGTCCCTTTCAATATTTGCAAGCAGTCCCCACAGAGAAAAGTTTGAAAAAGCAGTCTCGAAGCCTTGATGAGAGTTAGAGTTTGTACTGCTCTACGGTGAGTGAGATGAATCCATTTATAGTTTAACGCAAAGGATTTTTTGCCAGCTTCAACTGGCATTTTCGTTCAGCCAACCCGAGCTCTTCCTGGGGTTGAGCTCCACTCGATACCATTCCCCTTAAGTCTTGCACCACCAAATGCGAGGGAGGAGGAATCGATGCTAAATTGACCAACACTCTGGGAATAAAATATTAAGTGCCATTACAATAAATAGAAAATTAGAAAAAAATCAAAATACAACTGTTAATCGAATTTATAAGCAAAATGGTTCAAACTCGAAAAGGTTTTATTTGTTCCTCTAACAAGAAGGAGGTTAGCTTTGCAAATATAATAGTTCCCTTCAAACATTAACAGTTACAGACAATAATCCAACATGTACACACATTAGATCTGCAACGGGACAACTGTTTGAAAATGACAGCATGCTGCTGGTATGGAGAAAGACTTGGGCCAATATGTGGGGACAACTGCAGTAATAAGTCACAGGAAAGCATCACTGAAATAAAGGAAACCCCCCATCTCGAAATAAAAAGAGAATCCAGCGACCAGATATCTCGCAGTGAGTCAAGCATCGACATCACGGCAGCCTCGCCCGACAGGGGGCGGGCAAGGGAAGATTTCACAGAGGAGACAATTATTTCAGAATCCAGATAGTTTCTGTACACTGGCTGTGTCCTCTCCCAGTGCAATGAAATTCGCTTTCAACAAACTGCTCGTTTTAAAAGGCACGTGTGAGCAGATTCATTTTTGCTAAAAAAAAATGACATAGCGAGATAACAACCAAAAAAAAAAACAGGGCTTTGCAACAAAAAAACAGAAGCATTTCCAACAGTTCTGCTTCCATAGCCCCCTTTAAGACATTCCTTTGTCTCCTAGTGTTTAATCCAAGCCCCGCTATCACCAGGAAATCCTTCCAACTATTCACCCGTAAATCAATGGGACTTTCACACGCACGCAAAGTTTCCTCACTTGTTATTCGCTCTGTGAATCAGATCTGTGAAATTAATCATTTCAGCAATTTCCTCTCTTCCTTTTTCTACATATTGAGAAGTGGATTCTCGTGAAACACAAATTCACTCTTCCACCAAAATAAAACAAGAGTGGGGGGGGGGGGGGGGATTATCCGCAAACTGGTATTTGCTGAATTTATATATCTTTCCAAATCCATTAGACTGGGAATCCAAACCAATCGGGTCCAGACTGCAAGAGTCTAGACTCCCTCAACAATAACAAGCAGGATCCCGGTGAAATGCCCAGTGTCAGTTTCACTTGCACCCAGTCAAGTCTCCCCTTCGGTTTCCGCACTCACACAGATCGAGTCTCCTGCACAGAATCGGGAAGCTGTCCCCCAATCCTTTCACAATGACCACCCTCCAACACCACACAAGCCTCCCCATCCTCAACCTGCCAGCTGATCAACAAGAAAATGAGAGAGACGTGTGTGTGTGTGTGTGTGTTAATTTCAAGTCTTACCTTGGTACATCGGGGCCAGCGGTGCAATGCTGTATGCTATGCATGGCAGAATACAAAGCCAGTTGCTCCTCTCCTTGCTAAACACGGTGTAGATCTGCCATATTGTGCTGGACTAATTTGGACTGTAAATCCCTGGCTGCATCACTGTTCCGATTCATCCAGAGCGAGCGAGAGAGAGAGAGAGGGGGGGAGAGAGAGAGACATTGGGGGGAAAAACTCTTGCAGGATCGGTCATTGAACGCTCTTCTTTCACGCAAGGTTCTCTCTCCCTCTCCCTCCCTCTCTCTCCCCACCCCAGTACAAGACACCGGAGACCCTGCGAGGATCCAGTGCGAGTCCCACATACGGATCTGCTACTTTGTGTCTCAATATTATTTTTAAAAATTGAGCCAAATTGCGATCTTTTTTTTACCTCCTAGACAACATGTCTGGGGGGGGGGGGGGGGGGTTTCTGCAAACTTACAAGCAGAAGCCAGAGAGCCGGAGAGACATCAACTGCCTATGCAGTCGATCTCTCCCGAAAATAAACCCTTTAAGAGCGAGCTTAGCAACTTTGCTTTCCACCCCCCTCCCTCCCTCCCCCCAACTCTCTTTGCAATGACTTTTTGATCGCGATCTCTCTTTTTGGGGGGAGGAGGTACAGAAGGTGTTGGGCTGTAATCACTGCGGTGGATGAGGAGGACAGAATCGATGTCTCCAGCACAGAAACTGAAGGGGAATTATTTCGGCACCGTTCTTCTTTCGACTGCTACAGGCTGAGAGCGAGCGTGACGCAAAGACAGATACAACAAATGGAAATAGGGATGAGCCAGCGAGCGAGTGATGCCCATCCAGACTGGACACTTTAACTCCTTGCTTTCTGGGCTGTGAAAGGGAACAATTTCATCTTCTTTATTATTAAAATATAAATCAACGCACTTAATTGCCCACTGTCTAACCCCGCAACCAACACCGAGAAATAGATGATCTCATTGCTGTTTTGTGGGAGCTTGCTGTGCGCAAATTGGCTGCTGCGTTCCCTACATTACAACAGTGACTCCACTTCAAAAAGTAGTTAATTGGCTGAAAAGCGCTTTGGGACGTCCCGAGGTCGTGAAAGGCGCTATATAAATGCACAATCTTTCATTTTTTTTCTAAGTATATGCGCATGTATAAGTACAATCGTTTTATTTTCTTTTTCATTAATTCTCGGGATGTGAGCGCCGCTGGCCAGGCCAGCGTTTATTGCCCATCTCTCGCTGCCCTTGAGAAGGTGGTGGTGAGCCGTCTTCTTGAACCGCTGCAGTCCGTGTGGTGAAGGTGCTCCCACACTGCTGTTAGTGAGGGAGTTCCAGGATTTTGACCCAGCGACGATGAAGTAACAGCGGTATATTTCCAAGTCAGGATGGTGTGTGACTTGGAGGTGGTGGTGTTCCCATGTGATCGCTGCCCTTGTCCTTCTAGGTGGTGGAGGGCAAGGGTTTGGGAGGTGCATTTCTTGCTGTGCAGGATAGCTTCTTCGTCTTCATTCAAAGGCCATTGCCATTACACCTCTCAAAGTGTAATGAATTGACAGTATGGAGTTGGCGAGGGCAGTGAGAATTGTCATTTTCTGTAGCACTGGGGAATCAATTGGCCTGGAATCCCTGGTTTAAACCGAGGTGGTGTACCACTGCTGCATTGTAAAAAAGATCCCGTAGCACTGTTCGAGGACAGGGAGGGAGATCACCCGGCATTTTGGCCAACATTCCTCCCTCAGACGACAACTGCAAGCAAAAAAAAATGTAAACTGGTCAACCGTCTCCTGCTGTTTGTGGGATCATTCTGTGCATGCATCAGCTGCCTGATAAAACAACAGTGACTGCGTTCCAAAGCAGTTGATTGTGCAAAGCAGCTCGATGCATTGAGAGGTGATGAGGAGCTATTTAAATGCTCATCGAAGGCTGCGGCTGCTGTTTTGTTCCTTGGTGCTGCTTAATGTCGAAACATCTCAACTGAAACAGCAAAGGTTGAGAAGTATGACTGTCGTACAAAAGTGTTGGTCAAAATTGATTTTTCATATGTTTGTCAAACGTATGAGTCAATGGCATACAAATTTTAAAATTCTCATCCTTGTGTTCAAATCCCTTCATGGCCTCACCCCTCCCAGTCACGATAACCTCCTCCAGCCCTCCAACCCTCCAAGATCTCTGCGTTCATCCAACTCTGGCCTCTTGTGCATTGCCGATTTTCATTGCCTCACCATTGGTGGCCATGCTTTCAGCTGCCGAGGCCCTAAGCTCTGGAATTCCCTCCCTAAACCTCTCCGCCTCTCTACCTCTTTCTCTTCCTTTAAGATTCTGCTTAAAACCTGCCTCGCTGACCAATCGTTTAGTCACCTGTCCTAATGTTTCCTTCTTTAGCTCATTGTCATTTTTTTTCTGATTACGCTCCTGTGAAGCGCCCTGAGATGTTTTACTATGTTGAAGGCGCTATACAAATGCAAGTTGTTGTTGTCAGGCGAGGCTGATTGGCTTGTGAAAGCAGGTGCATGCGAAGTCACACACCACCCTGATTTGGAAGTATATCGGTGTTCCTTCATCGTCACTGGGTCAAAATCCTGGAACTCCCTCCCTAACATGATTGTGGGAGCGCCTTCACCACACGGACTGCAGAGGTTCAAGAAGAAGGTCCACCACCACCTACTCAAGGGCAACTAGGAATAGGCAATAAATATCAGCCTTGCCAGTGAAGCCCACATGATGAGAATTAAGTTAAAGAAAAAGTGGTATGTGTCACTTTGATGTGCAGGTGTTAACAACAAACATGGCATACAGCACGTTTCCTTCAGTGCCTTACTTCATAAAGAGAGCATATAACTCAGCCATTCTGACCAGTAAGGTCCCAGGTTCTGTCCCTGATCTCCGTGATTGCAGGTAGATTACCCCTCTCAGGAGGATGTAAAAGATCCCATGGCACTATTTCTAAGAAAAGGAGAGTTCTCCCCTGTGTCCTGGACAATATTTATCCCTAAACCAGCATCACTAAAAAAAAATGAATGGTCATTATCACATTGCTGTTTGTGGGAGCTTGCTGTGTGCAAATTGGCTGCTGCGTTTCCTACATTACAACAGTGACCACTTTAAAAGTACTTCATTGGCTGTAAAGCACTTTGGGATGTCCTGAGGTCATGAAAAGCGATGTTTAAATGGAAAACTTTCTTTTAAAAAAAACAAACACACAAAGTTTTGAAAAATAAATATTTTCTATGATGGTGCTTTACTGCTCCTGTGAAGTGTTTTACAACTCACTGGAAAAGTATGTGGCCACAACATTGGAAATGCTTTAAGCAAGAACTTGGGTTGGAATAAATTGGGTTGCGGGTCATCCAAAATATGCTTTCCAGCCATTTGCTCCCTCCTGCTCCTCCAGGTACAGGCTCCTGCTGGTGTACAGTTCCACAGAAGCTCACCACATCTCATCCAAGTGGCCATCGTCTTCCTTTAGCCTCAACATCAGCACCAGAAAAGCCAGTTTGACCCCAGAGGTCATCAGAGCTTAGCCTGATTCTGTCCTCACCTGACCTTCCAGCGGGGGTCACTGGACAGTGATTCAGAACAAGGTTCCTGGCTCTTGCTGCCTGCGGCTCGGGGTCAATTTCAATTACACTCCGATATCATTTCACGCAGCATAGACCAGGGATCGAATCTGGAACCTTCTGTCTATCTCTATCTCATAAGAAAGAAGAACTTGCATTTATATAGCGCCTTTCACAACTTCAGGACATCCCAACAAAGAGCTTTACATTAGATCATGGCTGATCATGTGCTTCAACTCCATTTTACATCTTTGCTCCAAATCCCTTGATACCCTTACCTAATAAAAATCTATTGATCTCAGTCTTGAAAATTTCAATTGACCACAGCCTTTCTGGGGAGAGAGTTCCAGATTTCCACTACCCTTTGTGTGAAGAAGTGCTTCCTGATTTCACTCCTGAACGGCCTGGCTCTAATTTTAAGATTGTGCCCCCTTATTCTGGATTCCCCCACCAGATGAAATAGTTTCTCTGTATCTACCCTATCAAATCCCTCTCATCATTTCAAACACCTCAGTTAGATCACCCCCTTAGGCTTCTAAACTCAAGGGAATGCAAACCAAGTTTATGCAACCCTTTAAGCCCTGGCATAATTCTGGTGAATTTGAAGAGCAACAAAGGCAAGCGTTTCTTGTGGAAGTCAGATAGTGCCCCAGATAGCCCAGTGGGTAAGTGCACCATCCACTTAGAGACCTATAGACCAAAAGCAGGTCATGAGTTCACAATCCTGGTCTAGCCTGAGTGGGCTGATATCAGGTGGGACTGCACGTGGGGCACTACAACTGGCCTCAGCACCCCTGAGGTAAGGGGACGAGTGTGAAATCAGCCAAGGTTCCTGTACCTGATTTGTTATCCAGTGCTGCAAAATAGATGTCGCACGACGACAGATTTGGGTTTGGTGAGATGTCTACCAGCTTTCACTGTCTCGCTCACACACCAGGAATAGTCACTTGGCAATGTTAGCACGACATCCAATGCCCATAGAAATGTAGGGGGTGATTTAGCCGGCCCTGGGGAGGCGGGTATGGAGGTGGGACTGCCAGGAAAATGGCAGAATTTGGGGGCGGCTGCCCAACCCGCCTCCATGCCATCTTGCCAAGAGGAGGGTAGCTGTCCCATCTCTTTGGAGGTGGGAAGGGATTAAAGCCAGATAGTTAACAGGTAGAAATTAGGATTATCCCCTTTTTGCCCTCACAAGTGCGGGCTTCCCGAAGGCTCTGAAACACGCCAGGTCAACAAGGCGAGTAGTGGGTCTGCGGGGGTCAGAGGGGTCCAAAAGTGTGCTGTGGAGGTGAGTGATGGGTGCAAGTGTGGAGAGGTGAGTATCTGAGGTAAGTGCAAAGTGTTAGAAAAAGTGTACTTACCTTTGTTTCTTCCTGCAGGCTTCAGTTGGTGAGTATGCGGAGAGTCTCGGTGTTGGAGATGACAGATGGCCGTTGCATTCTCCAATGCAACAACCATCTCATTTCTGCAAAAGAAAGAGGTTTGATGAGGTCTTGAATTGAAGACCTCTTTAAACTACAGAGAATGTCAGTGTTTGACAGCTTCACAGAATTTTTGACAGATGAAACGTCATACGTTGACGTTCTCTGCAATTGGCTTTCCCATAATTGGCCTGCTATGCTCATTGGGCGGGCTTAACAAAGTCAATCAAGGGAAAATAGCGTGGGTTGGCCAGAAGTTGATGGAGACGGGACTGAAACCTGACAAGTGGGAGTGCCGCCTCCAAAAGCTCCCCATTGGCAAAATCACCCCCGTAAACTAGCGAGAGTCAGTACTTTCAGGGGAGGACAGAGAAAGGTGTGGTTGGTGGTGTTGGGGGACCTCCCACTGGCAGGAAATGGAGAAGACCGAGAAAAGTCACATTATTCTCAAGATAATGACACTTTCGTCACTAGTGACACACTGCAACACAAGGCACATTGGTAACGGAACAAACATCTGTCATGTGCTATTAATATTCATTTAATAACATCCTGCTAAAAAATGTCAACAATTTTTATTCATGATGGATTGGCTTCCAGCTTGATACAAGTCAAGTCACCGGGGCTGGGAGATGGAATGCTGAACAACACGAACCAAGTAGGTCACTGTTCAAAAGCTCCGGTGATACAATGACAGCCCAAGATGGAAGGTGTTGCATTCTCTAGTGGTAAGAGCTGTCAACTCGATGAGCACATAATTCACACACAAAAAACCCACAGTAAACAAAGCAAAAAGCTGATTGGCACTGAGATCAGAAAGAACCACAAAAAGAAATCCAAGATTTCAAATGATTAAAGTGAAGAATGAAAATGAATATATAGAAGAGAGAGATGTCACTTTTCAATTTAAGGGTGGGGAAGGTGTAAATCAGGAGGTGCACATGGATCAATCTGCGAGTCTCACACAGAGTGGGCACTCAGTGTTTAAATTAAGCCGACAACTCCCCTGATGCAAGTGAAGGATTCACTCAGTTGAGTGCTAAGCTGTTCTGGCTAGAAGGGCCCAGGTTTATAATCCGAGGGGGACTTTTAAGTGGGAATGGTATTAGGGGGTTGGGGGCAGGGGAAGGGTGAGTTTAACTCCTGGGCTTCATCTGCATGCCTCCCGCCCGCCCAGAATGAGCATGAAGTGGCAGCGGGCCAGCGGGCAGGAGCGGAACTTTGAGTGGCAGGAGGCGGGCCGGGAAGAAGGTAAATCACGGGAAGGGGGTTTCGAGTGGGTCACATGGGAGGGAAAGTTGGGAGCCAACGTTCCCGCTAAGCTGCCAGGGATCCTGCACAGGCCGCTCACCGGCTTTTCGATGGGAGATTTCGCCCGTGCGCGAAATTTTGACTGGCCTGCGCAACCTGTTAAAGGGACCGCACACCCCCCCAAAAAAAATGAGGGAGGACATTGGTGGGAGCCCTTGACATAGGAGACCTAAACTTACCTTGTGGGGCCCGGAGGCACACTCTTGCTAATTTTCTAATATTTTTCCTGCAATAGGATGCTCAAAACTCCACAGAATATGCCAAATGTGGCCTAACCAATACCTTGTACAAATATCACTTCCTTGCCTTTATATTCAATGCTCCTCTGTATAAGTCCCTTTATAGGGCCTTCCCTATGCTCAGCTCAAAGATCTATGTTTATCTGCACCAGTAGATCTCCCTGTCCCTTTGCTCTGTTACAAATCTTGCTCTTTAGTGTCCACTTCCTTTCACTGTTCTTTTTCCAAAAAAGTACATTGTAGGAATGTCTAGTTCCTATCCAAAAGACTGAGGTCCACTCAGGCGATCAAATAAATGAGATTTAATGAAAACTAAGAGTTTAACGGATAACTACAGGAGAACATCGAATATAGGTCTAGTCAGTTTGGAGGCTCCACGAGGACTGCTTGGGCGGTCCCGTGGCTGACGTCATGACGTCATCGCGTTTTTCCCGCCGGTGGGGGATCACGTGATGAACGGCGTGACGTCATCGCGTTTACCCGCGCTATTAAAGTGATCGCGCTCTGTACATGTAAACAGTGAAAACAAAGATACAGACTCAGGCTGTAGCCAACATATTATTAAAGGGAATTATATACAATTGATTAGAGTCCCTTAGTGGCTCCGCCACAACTTCACATTTCTCAACACTGAACTGCCTCTGCTACTATCTGCTCACTTGGCTAATGTATCTGTTTTACTGCATTCTTCCTCATTCTTTGCCATGCTTTCTAATTTGATGTCATTGGCAAACTTCAATTATCATTCCAAATTGAGTCTACACCCACATTTTTTATATAAATAGAAAACAATAGTTGACTCAGCGCAGATCTCTCGGACACACTGCATCCTGTGAATCCAAAAAACATCCATTTATTGTTACCCTCTGCTTTCTGTTCCCCAATCACCCCTCTACCCATGAGGCTATATTCCCTTTAACATCATGTTCCTCAAACTTTGGAACAAGTCTTTTATGTGACACCTTATCAAATGCCGTCTAAAACCCGTAGATATATCATCCACCATAGTCCGTTTATCTATAGACTCTGATTTCCTTGCGAAATTCAATTAAAATAGTCAAGCTTGACCTGTCCTTTACAAGCAACAAGCTGAGTCATCCTCATTAGCCCGTCCCTTTCTAAGTATTCACTCATTTCATCCTGTATAATGGACTCTAGAAATTTACCCACAACCAATCTATTGTTTCATGGCTTATCCCTGTCGTCTTTCTTGAACAAGAGGAGTATTTCCCACCACTAATACAATAGAAAAATACTGCGGATGTTGGAAAGCTGAAATAACAACATAAAATGCTGGAAACACTCAGCGGGTCAGGCAGCATTGAGGAGAGAGAAACAGAGTTAACGTTTTGGGTTGAACCCTTCGTCAGAACTGGAAAAGGTTAGGGAAGAGAGATTTTTAAGCAGGGGCAGGGAGGAGGGGAGGAAAGAACGAAGGATGATAGGATGGAAGGCAGGAGAGATTGGCTGACAAAAGGGATGATGGTGGGAGGCAAAAGGAGAGGTAATGGGACAAGTTAAGAAACAAAAGATGGCTCTAGATGATGTGTGAATGATGATGGCATGGCAAAGCCACCAAAGAGACTCTCACAGTAACTTGTACAATTGTCTTTAATCATTATTGTTACCTTTTAATGTTTGCCCTGTTTAAACAGCGCAGGATCGATAAAATCGCGATCTGACGCGATGACGTCATCCCGTTCCCAACGGCGGGAAACGTGATGACGTCATGACATCAGGGTTGGAGGGCGTTACCAGTTTAGTTCACAGTGTTTTCGTTAGGAGTGCATAGACTCCTACATTGGTGACCCCGAATCCTCGCGATCGTTTTTCACGGTGGACACGGAACGCAGGCCAGTGATGGATGCCAACGCTGTGGCCTTGAAGCTCCCCCAATTCTGGGAACAACAGGCGGCCTCCTGGTTTGTGCAGGCCGAGGCGCAGTTTGAACTCCGCAACATCGTGCAGGACCAAACCCGACATTTGTACGTGGTATCCGCCCTCGATAGCTCGACGGCGTCAAGGATCATCAGCCTTCTGGAGAACCCCCCAAATGCTGACAAGTATGTAGCCATCAAGACTCGGCTGCTGCAGGTAATTGGCCTTACCAAGGCGGAGCGCGCTCGCCGCTTACTGACACTAACAGGGTTAGGTGACTCCAAACCCTCGGAACTAATGAGCCACATGCTGACGCTCCTGGGGTCCGAACCCCCATGTTTCCTGTTCCACGAGCTGTTCCTTACGCAGCTGCCCGAACACGTCCAGGCAGCCCTCGCCAGATCGGACACCGGGGACTGCATCACGCTTGCCGAAGAGGCGGATAAAATTTACGCGGTCCGGCAACAATACTGCGCCATCGTGCAACGCCCCACCCCGAGGGGCCCGGCCCCAGCCCCGGCGCCTCCGACGGCCGGTTACTGTTACTACCACACTCGTTTCGGCCCGAAGGCCCGCTGCTGCCAACCACCGTGTAGTTTCGTGCCCAGACCGTCGAATAGACCACCACGAGTCAGGAACACCGGATCCGGTGCGTCCCCCGCGGTCACGATGGCGATCGGCGACTCCGGGAATCTTATGTATTTAACCGACTCCATCTCGGGCCGTCGTTTTCTGTGTGACACGGGGGCACAGTGCAGCATACTTCCCGCCTCGGTCCTCGACCTTCGGTCCAGCGGACGGGGTCCCCCCCTCCAAGCTGCCAATGGAGGTACGATCCGCACTTGCGGGAAACGACGGGTGCAAGTCTGTTTCGGTGGCCAGCCCTTTACCTGGGATTTCATCGCCGCTCAAATTTTGCAGGCCCTCTTGGGCGCCGACTTTTTAGGCGCCAACGGCCTGTTGGTGGATGTGAAAAATTGACGCCTCGTTCACGCCACCATGCTCGACGGTATTTCAGGTGCGCACAGCACGGCTGCACCGCGCTCGGTCTCCTGCGTGCGGCCACCTCCCGACGACTTCTCCCACCTTCTCGGAGACTTCCCCGAGCTGACAAAGCCCACCTTTTCAGCTTCGACCGCCAAGCATCGGGTGGAGCATCATATTTCGACAACCGGCTCTCCCGTCTACGGCAGGGCGCGGCGTTTGGAGCCCAGCAAGCTCGCGGCAGCGAAGGCAGAGTTCGCCGCGATGGAGAAGCTGGGGATTATTCGCCGGTCCAGTAGTCCCTGGTCTTCACCGCTCCACATCGTCCCAAAGCCCGGCGGGGGATGGCGGCCCTGTGGCGACTATCGTCGCCTCAATGAGATAACGACGCCCGACCATTACCCCATCCCCCACATACAAGATTTCTCTGCACATTTGGCGGGGAAGTCAATATTCTCAAAGGTCGACCTCGTCCATGGGTACCATCAGGTCCCAGTGCACCCCCCGGATGTCGAAAAGACGGCGGTCATCACCTCTTTTGGACTTTTTGAATTCCTCCGCATGCCCTTTGGGCTTAAAAACGCGGCGCAGGCGTTCCAGCGCCTTATGGACTCGGTTCTGTGGGACCTCGATTTTTTGTTCGTCTACTTGGATGACATTCTGATTGCTAGCACCACAAAGGATGAACACCTCAAGCATCTCCGTGTCCTTTTTCAATGGCTTCAGCAGCATGGCCTCATTGAGAACACGGATAAATGTCATTTTGGCCTGGCGCAGCTCGATTTTCTAGGCCACCGCATAACTTCCGCAGGGGCATTGCTGCTTCAAGCTAAGGTGGAGGCGATCACGGCGTTCCCGAAGCCACAATCTGTGAAAGCCTTACAGGAGTTCCTGGGGATGGTTAATTTTTACCACCGGTTCGTCCCCAGGGCCGCACAGCTCATGCGGCCGTTCTACGAGGCCCTCAGGGGCAAGACGGGAAAGGAGCCCGTGGTTTGGTCGCAAGAAATGGGTCGCGCCTTCGAGGATACGAAGACCTCGCTCGCGAACGCGACGATGTTGGCACATCCCCTGCCAGGAGCTATCATCGTCCTCACGATGGACGCGTCGGATTACGCTGTGGGGGCCGTCCAGGAGCAATGGGTCGACGGCGCATGGCAGCCTCTGGCATTTTTTAGCCGCCAGCTGCAATGGCACGAACATCGATACAGTACTTTCGACAGGGAGCTGTTAGCTTTGTTTTTGGCCATCCGCCACTTCTGATTCCTCCTCGAAGGGCGCCGCTTCACTGCGTTTGTTGACCACAAACCATTGACGTTCGCGATGGCCAAGACAGCTGAACCGTGGTCGGCTCGGCAACAACGGCAGCTGACTTACATCTCCGAGTTCACCACCGACGTCAGGCACGTGGCCGGCAAGGACAATGTCGTCGCTGATTGCCTCTCCCGCGCCGCCGTCCAGGCCGTTCAATTAGGCATTGACTTTGCAAGAATGGCAGCCGACCAGGCTGCCGACCCGGAGACTCAGGCCTTTCGTTCTGTCCCCGCCAGCCTCCAGCCGAGAGATGTACCATTCCATGCAGCAGGTACCACTCTACTCTGCGACGTTTCGTTGGGTGCACCCCGTCCGATTGTGCCGTCCACCTGGCGCCGAGGCGTTTTCGACGCCATACACGGGCTGTCGCATCCTGGAGTGCGGGCGTCGCAGAAGCTGCTAGTCTCCAAATTTGTCTGGAGAGGAATACGCAAAGACGTCCACGACTGGGCGAACACTTGTGTGGTTTGTCAACGGGCCAAGGTGCAACGGCACGTCAGGGCCCCTCTGGCCACCTTTGAGGTACCGGAGCGGCGTTTCGACCACATTCATGTTGACCTAGTGGGCCCACTTCCACCGTCCCGTGGTCTTACGCACCTTCTGACAATGGTGGTTCCCCTGACGTCCACCACCTCTGCGGATGTCGCGCGAGCCTTCATCTCATCATGGGTAGCCCGGTTTGGTGTCCCTGCGGATATTTCGTCGGATCGCGGGCCGCAATTATTTCGTCGGAATTATGGAACGAGTTAGCCTCAGTATTGGGCACTAAACTACACCGCACTACGGCTTATCACCCGCAATCGAACGGCTTGTGCGAGCGGTTCCACCGTTCATTGAAGGCGTCGCTCAGGGCCAGCCTTCTGGATGCAGCATGGGTCGATAAACTGCTGTGGGTGATGCTGGGACTGCGCACGGTGCCGAAGGAGGATCTACAGTCGTCGGCCGTGGAAATGGTTTACGGTCAGCCACTTCGAGTTCCGGGCGAGTTCCTGCCGTCCCCTACGCGGCCGTGGTCTGCAGCCAGTCAGCGAGAGGCCCATCGGGACGCGGCTCAGTGTTTCCACCCAGTTCCGACCTCACAGCACGGTTTGCCTTCTTCCAACATCCCTGGGGAGCTGTCAAAGGCCAAGTTCATCTTTGTGCGCCAAGACGGCCATCGTACCCCGCTCGCGCCTTCTTATGCAGGTCCGTTCCAGGTTCTACAGACCGGGGACAAGAGTTTTGTGATCGACGTCGGGGGCAAGCCTGATCACATCTCCGTTGATCGCCTCAAACCTGTGCACCTGGACCTCGAACAGCCGGTCGAACTGGCGCAGCCTCCGCGCCGGGGCCGGCCGCCGGCCACCGCTACGCCTAACCGCACCATGCTACCTGCCAGCTCGTCACCTGCTCAGCGTTTTCCTCTCCGGGAATTTAGGAGTCGGTCAAACAGGCTTTTCCGACCTCCACAGCGATTGACTTTCCTCATTAAAGACAATTCTGGGGGGGCGTATGTGGCAAAGCCACCAAAGAGACTCTCACAGTAACTTGTACAATTGTCTTTAATCATTATTGTTACCTTTTATTGTTTGCCCTGTTTAAACAGCGCGGGATCGATAAAATCGCGATCTGACGCGATGACGTCATCACGTGGGATATGTGACGTTCCCAACGGCGGGAAACGTGATGACGTCATGATGTCAGGGTTGGAGGGCGTTACCAGTTTAGTTCACAGTGTTTTCGTTAGGAGTGCATAGACTCCTACAATGGCAGCAATATTAACAGCTACCATGTGAGGAAACAAGAGAAAAAAAATATAAAGAAATACAGGAGCCAATTTGTAGTCTGAAATTGTTGAACTCAATGTTGAGTCCAGAAGGCTGTAAAGTGCCTAATAGAAAGATGAGGTGCTGTTCCTCGAGCTTACGTTGAGCTTCGTTGGAACAGTGTAAGAGGCCGAGGATGGAGAGATCAGAGCGGGAGTGGAGCGGAGAATTAAAGTGACAGATGACCGACCGGAAGCTCAGGGTCATGCTTGCAGACTGAACGGAGGTGTTCCGCAAAGCGGTCACCCAATCTGCGTTTCGTCTCCCCAATGTAGAGGAGACTGCATCGTGAGCAGCGAATACAGTATATTAAATTGTAAGAAGTACAGGTAAATCACTGTTTCACCTGGAAGGAGTGTTTGGGGCCCTGGATGGTGGGAAGGGAGGGGGTAAAAGGGCAGGTGTTGCATCTCCTGCGCTTGCATGGGAAGGTGCCGGGCGAAGGGGAGGGGGTGGTAGGGGTGATAGAGGAATGGACCAGGGTGTCACGGAGAGAGCGGTCCCTTCAGAATGCTGAAAGGGGGGGGAAGGGGAAGATGTGTTTGGTGGTGGGATCACGCTGGAGGTGGTGGAAATGGCGCAGGATGATCCGTTGAATGTGGAGGCTGGTGTGGTGAAAGGTGAGGTCAAGGGGAACCCTATCGTGGTTCCGGGAGGGAGGGGAAGGGGTAGGAGCAGAAGTGCGTGAAATGGAACAGACACGGTTGAGGGCCATGATAACCACGGTAGAGGGGAATCCTCGGATGAGGGAAAAGGAAGACATACCCGAAGCACTAGTATGGAAGGTGGCATTGTCTGAACAGATGCGGTGGAGACAGAGAAACTGGGAGAATGGAATAGAGTCCTTACAGGAAGCGGGGTGGGAGGAAGTGTAGTCCAGGTAGCTGTGGGAGTCGGTGGGCTTGTAGTATTTCCCACCCTCTGGTTCCTGTTTTCAAAGATTCTTGGAAAATCATGTTTGGCGTTTCTGTTCTCTTTTCCCTATCCTCCTTCACTATTCTGGGAATTCTTACTTTTTTTAACTTTCAGTTCCATTCGTTTTAATATAGTTTCATTTTGAATATTTATTTCCAATAGTGTATCTTCCACATCTTCCTCAGGCCCTACTTTCTGCTGCTTCTGTAATAATGGAGGTATCTCCACCACCCCCTTCAATCTCAAGTACTTGGAAATGAAAGGGAGACCCCCTTTCATTTCCGAGTAGTTTTCCCCCTTCTTTGACTATCCTTTTGCTTTTTGGGGGGCTTCCAAAAGCCCTTACTATTTCCCTTGATCTTGACTGCCAGTCTTCTTTCCTACTCCCTTGGCCCTTCCTATTCTTTTTGCTTCCCTTTTATATTTCTCTATTGTTATCTTCTGTATTACGCTCTCAATATTTACCACTTGCCTCTTTTTTAAACCAAATATTTCTCTATTCATCCCTGGAATTCAAGCCTTTGACACAAGCCCTTTCCTCCTCGTCAGCATGTATTTAACCTGTATTTTAACCGTCTTTAATTTAAACATCTTCCACTGCTGGGCTGCTGTTTGATCTGTCATTTCTTTCTCCATCCAATTAATCTGGGTGAGGACCTCTTTAATACCGCTGAAATCATCTAATTTCTAGTCCAACACCGTTATCTTCTATAACTGGGAATATCTTATTCAATGGACTTGCTTCAGCTGAAGCCATATTTCTGACAAGGCTATACCATGTCCTTTCCCGTTGAATTAGTGCCTTTATTCCCCAACTATATGCTTTGCACATTGCACTGCACCCTGACTCATTCACGCTCCTAAGTAGCAGTTTTTTTCATTCTTTCCTTCACTATCTTTCTCCTCAACCTTTGTCCTATCTGCCTTAAAGTCTGTCTTTCCATAAGAAAGAAAAAGAAAAAAGAAAGAATTTGCATTTATATAGCCTGTTTCACAATCTCAGGATGTTCCAAAGTGCTTGCCAGCCAATTAAGTACTTTTGTTGTGTAGTCAATGTTGTAATGCAGGAAACACGGCAGCCAATTCGCACACAGCAAGCTCCCACAAACCACAATGTGATAATGATCAGATAATCTGTTTTAGTGATGTTGGTTGAGGGATAAATATTGGCCAAAACACCAGGGAGAACTCCCCTGCTCTTCTTCGAATAGTGCTATGGGATCTTTTATGTCCACCTGAAAGGGCAGATGGGGCCTCGGTTTAATGTCTCTTCTGAAAAACGGCACCTCCGACAGTACAGCACTCCCTCAGCACTGCACTGGAGTGTCAGCCTAGATTTTGTGTTCAATCCTCTGCTCATAACCCACCTTGAGCTGACTATTTTAGACTGTTTTTCCCCTTCACTATACCAGTTCTAACCTTTCCCTCCATATACTCTAAAGTAAGTCTCTCTAGCCCACCCTCCTGAGTTTAGTAGTTTAAGGTCACACTCACTGCTCTACCTAATCTTGGTTCCAGGACATTCAGTTCAGATTGAAGCCCTTTCCTCCAACACCTCTCTTCCCATCATGTTTCTGTCAGTTAGGCTTTGTACACAATGCAAATACTTTTAGTTTCCTTCCTTTCCCATCTTCCTCAGTCCTACCGATGTTTTTAGATTCCCGCCAGATGGTCCCAGCAGGTCCCAAGTGTTCTTTTTGGGTTAGTTGGCCTTAGCCAGCGCAGGACTTGGAGTACTACAATGGGCATAAGTGCTCTTAGGTTAGAGAAGAAAAGGAAAAAGAATCAGCAAGGTTCTCAGTCTTTCTTAAAATGAATTCTCAGGATGTCGGCATTGCTGGAAAGGCCGGCAATTATTGCCCATTCCCTGGTTGCCCTTGAGAAGGTGGTGGTGAGGTGGCTTCTTGAACCACTGGAGTCTGTGTGATGAAATTACTGCCACAGTGCTGTTACGTGGCGACTTCCAGGATTTTGATCCAAGAATGGCGATATTTGTCTAAGTCAGGATGGTGTGTGACTTGCCAGTGAACTTGGAGGTGGTGGTGTTCCCATCAGCCTGCTGCCCTTGTCCTTCTAGGTGGTGGAGGTTGAGGGTTTGGGTGCTGCCGAAGAAGCCTTGACAAGTTGCTGCAGTGCAATCTGTGAATAGTACATGTAATGTATATACCTTTAAGGGGGGAACTACTTTTTACAGCTCATGTATACTGTAGTACCGGCAGCGACCGCACCTGTATATAGCACTGAGTAGTAATCTGTACAGTCAGTTCCACTGTGAGCCACGTTGAGTAAACACCTGTTGTACCGTTTCTCCTGCAGTCTGTGTCTTATTATACACAGACACAACACTGGCGACGAGGCAAGTTCGAACCTACCTGCAACTCTGCATCACCTCCTGGGGATTCGTTCCTGGAGATCAGTGGATTGGAGGTCAAGGCCAGAGACTCGGGCGTCGACCACGGGCAACTGCCCAGTCATCCAGCAGAGACTCGAGAATTGCGGGGGAGGCTGTCGAGAGCCAGGCTTGGCTTTCCAGTCGAGGTGGTCCAGTGAAATGGGCTGGCAACAGGTAGTGCGCAGACCCTTCCCGGACAGCGGCGGGCTAGAGCCCGACCGAGCGGCACAGCAAAGGGCCGAGCAGCGTCGACGGGGGAGAGAGAGGGCAGAGCGCACAGGGCGCAGTCGGTGTTCAGGGGCTGAGCAGTGTCAAAGAGAGGGAGAGAGAGATGCGCAGAAACCCGCAAGGCGCCGCCATTGCCACGAGGACCGCCGAGAGCGGCATTGGCAGCAGCGCAGGAGAAGCGCGCGAAACCTACAGGGCGCCGCCATTGCCACGAGAACCGCCGGGAGCGGCGTCAGCAGCAGCGGGGGAGGAAGGAAAGCGCGGGAGACACCATTTTAAGCCATTGGGAGACACCATTTTAAACCACACCCAAAATGCCGAAGAGTGGCAGTATCACCGCATTTGACAATTAAGTCGAAGATTGGACTACATATGTCGAACGAATAGAGGTGTACTGCAAGGCAAATGAGGTGTCAGATGACAAGAAAGCGTCGGTATTGTTAAATTTAATGGGTGCAAAGTCGTATGGTTTATTACGAAATCTAGTAACCCCAACGAAGCCAATGGAAAAGAGTTTTGAAGACATAGTAACGATACTACAGGGACATTTAAACCCCACACCGCTGCTGATAGCAGAAAGATTCCAGTTTCACAAACGGAACCAGCATAAGGATGAAAGCAATGCTGATTATTTAACAGAACTGCGCAAACTATCGAAACATTGCCAGTTTGGAGCGGGACTGGCAGATACCTTAAGGGACAAGTTTGTGTGTGGGCTTCAAAGTGAAGGAACCCAGAAACATAGAAGATAGGAGCAGGAGTAGGCCATTCAGCACTTCGAGCCTGCTCCGCCATTCAATGAGATCATGGCTGATCATTCAAATTCAGTACCCTGTCCCTGCCTTCTCCCCATATCCCTTGATCCCTTTAGCCTTAAGAAATATATCCAACTCTTTCTTGAATATACTTAATGAACTGGCCTCCACCGCCCTCTGTGGCAGAGAATTCCACAGGTTCACCACTCTCTGGGTGAAGAAATTCCTCCTCATTTCAGTCCTAAATGGCTTACCCCTTATCCTTAGACTATGACACCTGGTTCTGGACTCCCCGGCCATCAGAAACATCCTTCCTGCATCTAGTCTGTCCAGGCTTGACAGAATTTTATAGGTTTCGATGAGATCCCCTCTCAATCTTCTAAACTCCAGTGAGTAGAAGCCCAATCGACACAATCTCTCCTCATAAGTCATTCCTGCCATCCCAGGTATCAGCCTGGTGAATCTTCGCTGCACTCCTTCCATGGCAAGAATGTCCTTCCTCAGGTAAGGCGACCAAAACTGCACACAATACTCAAGGTGCGGTCTCACCAAGGCCCTGTACAACTGCAGCAAGACATCCTTGTTCTTGTACTCGAACCCTCTTGCTACGAAGGCCAACATACCATTTGCCTTCTTAACCGCCTGCTGCACCTGCATGCTTACCTTCAGCGACTGGTGCACAAGAACACCCAGGTCTATTTGCACTTCCCCTTCTCCCAATCTATTGCCATTCAAATAATAATCTGCCTTCCTGTTTTTGCCACCAAAGTGGATAACCTCACATTTATCCACATTATAGTGCATTTCCCATGTTTCTGCCCAATCACCCAACCTGTCCAAATCGTACTGGAGTTTCACGACATCCTTCTCACAGCATACACTCCCACCCGGCTTTTATCTGAAAAGGACCTTACGCTGAAAAAGGCTTTCAGCATTGCGGTATCATATGAAGCAGCAGCACAGGGTGCTGCAGAGGTACAACAGAGACCGCAAGAATATGGCACAAACGAAATGGAACAGAGAAGTGCTATCACTGCGGCAGAACAACTCATGACCAGAATGATTGCTGGTTCAAAGACAAAGTGTGCAGACAGTGTGGAAAAGTAGGACACATAGCACGAGTCTGCAGGTCGGGAAAGAAAACCAGCAATAAGAAACCTACCAAAGGAAAGTACAAGAAGGTACATAAGATGACGGAGAATAGTTCAGATGAACAAAAGAGTGATAGCGACTCCGAAAGCAGGGAACTGAGTTGTCTGAAACTACATAATGTGATCACAATGGAGGATCACCGAACCATTTGGGTCACTCTCAAGATAGCAGGAGTCCAGGTAAAGATGGAATTGGACACAGGATCAGCCCTAACAGTCATAAACCGACGGGACTACGAGCGGCTATTCTCACACATACCCTTGAGAGACACAAAAATTATTTTGAAGACGTACACGGGGCAAAAAGTTGACCCCAAAGGAAAAATAAGGGTGACCGTTATATATAACGGTAAGGAAACACCAAAACTAGACCTGTATGTATTGCAAGATGGAGGACCACCATTACTGGGACGTGAATAGATCCGGAAAATACAACTGGATTGGCATTCCATACAGGCACTGACTGTGGCTGACAAAAAGGATGACGACGTCACACCTGGGCGACTGTCAAAGATCCTAACTGATGCGAAAGAAGTGTTCCAGCAAGGACTCGGAACACTAAAAGGCATGACAGCGACGATTAAAATTGAAGAAAACGCAAGTCCAAAATTTTTTAAGGCCAGACCGGTACCTTATGCGATCCGCCCAGCCGTCGAAGCAGAGCTGGAGAGTCTGGAACGTTCAGGTGTACTGTCCAAGGTAGACTGGAGCGAGTGGGTTACACCCATCGTCCCTGTGATGAAAAAGTCGTTGAGCAGCACGCCTGGGGAACCAAGGAAGGTTCGCATCTGTGGAGACTTTAAGGTAACAGTGAACCCGGTCCTTCACACCGTACAATATCCACTTCCGCGGATTGAAGATATTTTCGCCTCGCTATCTGGAGGGAAACGCTTCACTAAGATTGATCTGGCCCAGGCGTATCTGCAAATGGAGGTAGAAGAAGCATAAAAAAAAACCTCACAATCAACACCCATAAAGGTCTCTACCAATACAACCGGCTGGTATTCGGGGTAGCATCAGCTCCGGCTATTTGGCAGAGGGCAATGGAACAAGTCCTGCAAGGGATTCCAGGGACCCAGTGTTATTTGGACGACATCCTGGTCACGGGCGAAAATGACAGTGATCACCTTGCCAACCTGGAGCAGGTGCTCACTAGATTGTAGGAATATGGGCTCTGAGCTAACCGCCCCAAATGCGAGTTTTTTAGAAAACAGATCTCGTATTGTGGCCACGTTATCGATAAAGAGGGGTTACAAATGTCCCCAGAGAAGATTGAGGCAGTAGTCAAGGCTCCAGCACCGGAAAATGTGTCACAACTGAGGTCGTTCCTCGGGCTGGTAAACTACTACCATAAGTTCTTGCCAAACTTGTCTACAATACTACACCCACTGAACACCCTACTGCAAACTGGGGTGCCATGGAAGTGGAGTGACGAATGTAGACGAGCTTTCCAGAAGAGCAAAACACTAATCACATCGAAAGAGGTATTGGCCCATTACAACCCAGCATTACCAATTCGGTTGGCATGTGATGCGTCACCCTACGGCATTGGAGCGGTGCTGTCGCACAAATTCCCGGACAGCTCAGAGAGGCCAATAGCCTTTGCGTCATGATCACTAACCTCAGCCGAGCGTAACTACGCCCAGATTGACAGGGAGGCCCTCAGCCTAGTGTGGGGAGTGAAAAAGTTCAATCACTATCTGCACGGGCAGAAATTCACCTTGCTGACTGATCACCAGCCTCTTGTCTCCATTTTTAATCCGAAGAAGGGCGTTCCGGTGATGACTGCGCAACGACTACAAAGATGGTCACTTTTTCTAGGGGCGCACCACTATGAGATTGAATATAAGGGCACGAAACAGCATGGAAATGCTGATGGGATATCACGCCTGCCACTGCCTACTGCGGAGGAAGCACCAGCAGTGGATCCTGTCGAAATATTCCATTCGACTATAGTTGAATACCTACCGGTTACTAACGCTTGTCTCGAAAAGGAAACCCGAAATGACCCTGTAATGTATGTACCTTTAAGGGGGGAACTATCTTTTACAGCTCATGTATACTGCAGTACCGGCAGTGACCACACCTGTATATAAACCCTGAGTAGTAATCTGTTGTTTCAGTTGCAGTTTGAACCATGTGGATTAAACACCTGTTGTACCGTTCTCTGCAGTCCTTTTCTTATTATTACACGGACGTAACAATGGCGACGAGCAAGTTTGAACCTACCTGCAACTCTGCATCACCTCCCAGGGATTCGCTCCTGGAGAACAGTGGAAGAAGGTCGAGTCCAGAAGCACGGGCGTCGATCACGGGCAACCGCCCAGTCATCCAGCGGAGATTTGAGCATCGCAGGGGAGGCTGTCAAGAGCCAGGCTTGGCTTTCCAGTCACGGTGGTCCAGCGAAACGGGCTGGCAACAGGTACTGCGCAGACCCTTCCCAGACAGCGACGGGCTAGAGCCCGACCGAGCGGCACAGAAAAAGGCCGAGCAGCGTCGACGGGGGAGAGAGAGAGGGCAGAGCGCACAGGGCGCAGCCGGTGTTCAGGACCGAGCGGCGTCAACGGGGGATAGAGGCGAGAGAGAGCAGAGTGCAGCCGGTGGTCAAGGGCCGAGCAGCGTCAACGGGGGAGAGAGGCGCGCAGGAAAATGCGAGGCGCTGCCATTGCCACGAGGACCACAGAGAGCGGCATTGGCAGCAGCACAGGAGCAGCGCACGAAACCCACAGGGCGTCGCCATTTGCCACGAGGACCGCCGAGAGCGGCGTTGGCAGCAGCGCGGGAGATGCCATTTTAAGCCGCAGCGGGGAAGAAAGGAAAGCGCGGGAGACGCCATTTTAAGCCAGTCTAACCACACCCAAAAATGCCGAAGAGTGGCAGTATCACAGCGTTCGACAATGAAGTCGAAGATTGGACGACATATGTCGAACGCATAGAAGTATACTGCAAGGCGAATGAAGTGCCAGATGGCAAGAAAGCGCTGGTATTGTTGAATTCAATGGGTGCAAAAACGTATGGCTTACTACGAAAACTAGTAACCCCAGAGAAGCCAGTAGAAAAGGATTTTGAAAACATAGTGTCAATCCTACAGGACCACTTAAACCCCACACCGCTGCTGATAGCAGAAAGATTTAAGTGTCACAAAAGGAACCAGCATAAAGATGAAAGTAATGCTGAGTATTTAACGGAACTGCGCAAGCTATCGAAACACTGCCAGTTTGGAACGGGACTAGCAGATACTTTAAGGGACAAGTTTGTGTGTGGGCTTCAAAGTGAAGGAACCCAGAAATGGCTTTTATCAGAAAAGGATCTTACGCTGGACAAGGCATTCAGCATTGCAGTATCACATGAAGCAGCAGCACGGGGCGCTGCAGAGATACAACGGAGACCGCAAGAATATGGCACAAATGAAATGTCATACGGAACAGTGAAGTGCTATCGCTGCAGCAGAACAACACACGACCATAATGATTGCTGGTTCAAGGACAAAGTGTGCAGACAGTGTAGAAAAGTAGGACACATAGCAAGAGTCTGCAGGTCGGGAAAGAAAACCAGCAGCAAGAAATCTCCACAGGAGAAGTACAAGAAGGTACATAAGGTGACGGAGAGTAGTTCAGACGAACAGAAGAGTGATACAGAGTCTGGAAGCAAGGAGCTGGGTTGTCTGAAACTACATAATATGATCAAAACAGAGGATCACCAAACTATCTGGGTCACGCTCAAGATAGCAGGAGTCCAAGTGAAAATGGAATTGGACACAGGATCAGCCCTAACAGTCATAAACCAAAGGGACTACAAGCGGCTATTCTCACATATACCCTTGAGAGATACAAAGATTGTCTTGAAGACGTACACAGGGCAAAAAGTCTACCCCAAAGGAAAAATAAGGGTGAACGTTATATATAACGGCAAGGAAACACCAAAAATGGACCTATATGTATTGCCAGATGGAGGACCACCACTACTAGGACGTGAATGGATCCGGAAGATACAGCTAGATTGGCATTCCATACAAGCACTGACTGTAGATGCCAAAAAGGATGACGGCGTCACACCTGGATGACTGTCAAAAATGCTAACTGACGCACAAGAAGTGTTCCAGCAGGGACTCGGAACACTAAAAGACACAACAGCGACGATCAAAATAGAGGAAAATGCAAGCCCAAAGTTTATTAAGGCCAGACCGGTACCTTATGCGATCCGCCCAGCCGTCGAAGCAGAGCTGGAAGGTTTGGAACGGTCAGGAGTACTGTCCAAAGTGGACTGGAGTGAGTGGGCTACACCCATCGTTCCTGTAATGAAGAGGTCGTTGAGTAATACGCCTGGGGAACCAAAGAAGGTTCGCATCTGTGGGGACTTTAAGGTGACAGTGAACCCAGTCCTTCACACTGCACAATATCCGCTTCCGCGGATTGAAGATATATTCGCCTCACTATCTGGAGGGAAACGCTTCACTAAGATTGATCTGGCCCAGGCGTACCTTCAAATGGAGGTAGAAGAAGCCTCAAAACAGTACCTCACGATCAACACTCATAAAGGTCTCTACCAATACAACCGGCTGGTGTTCGGGGTAGCATCAGCTCCTGCTATTTGGCAAAGGGCAATGGAACAAGTCCTGCAAGGGATTCCAGGGACCCAGTGTTATTTGGACAACATCCTGGTCACGGGCGAAAATGACAGTGATCACCTCGCCAACCTGGAGCAGGTGCTCACTAGATTGAAGGAATATGGGCTCCGAGCTAATCGCCACAAATGCGAGTTTTTCCAGAAGCAGATCTCGTATTGTGGCCACGTTATTGATAAAGAGGGGTTACATAAGTCCCCTGAAAAGATTGAGGCAGTAGTCAAGGCTCCAGCACCGGAAAATGTGTCACAACTGAGGTAGTTCCTCGGGCTGGTGAACTACTACCATAAGTTCTTGCCAAATTTGTCTACCGTACTACACCCACTGAACACCCTACTGCAAACGGGGGTACCATGGAAGTGGAGTGACGAATGTAAACGAGCTTTCCAGAAGGGCAAAGCATTGATCACATCAAAAGAGGTGTTGGCTCATTTCAACCCAGCACTACCAATTCGGTTGGCGTGTGATGCATCACCCTATGGCATTGGAGCGGTTCTGTCGCACAAATTCCCGGACGGCTCGGAGAGGCCAGTAGCCTTTGCGTCTCGGTCACTAACCTCAGCCGAGCGTAACTACGCCCAGATTGACAGGGAGGCCCTCAGCCTAGTGTGGGGAGTGAAAAAGTTCAATCACTATCTGCACGGGCAGAAGTTCACCTTGCTGACTGACCACCAACCACTTGTCTCCATCTTTAATCCAAAGAACGGCATTCCGGTGATGACTGCACAACGGCTACAAAGATGGTCCCTTTTTCTAGGGGCGCACCAATATGAAATCGAGTATAAGGGCACGAAACAGCATGGAAACGCTGATGGGCTATCACGCCTGCCACTGCCTACTGCGGAGGAAGCACCAGCAGTGGACCCTGTGGAAATATTTTATTCGTCTATAATTGAATGCTTGCCAGTAACTAACGCTGGTATAGAGAAGGAGACCCGAAATGACCCGACACTGTCTCGGGTATATGATTTGACGGTGAAGGGATGGCCAGCACATGGCGACTCACTGTTGCCAGCATTCTCATCCAGAAGAGAACAGCTGTCAGTATGCCAGGGGACCTTGATGTGTGGATCCCGAGTGGTAATTCCACCCAAGTTAAGGGAGAGAATGCTCAATGAGCTTCACGAAGGTCATCTGGGAGGGGTGAAAATGAAAAGCCTTGCTAGGGCTTATGTGTGGTGGCCGGGGATCGATCAGCAAATTGAGGACCTGACAAAGAGCTGCTCAGGATGCCAGAAGGTCCAAAATGCACCACCACATGCCCCTCTACACCCATGGGAGTGGCCCTCATCTCCATGGCAACGGGTGCATATTGATTTTGCTGGTCCATTCATGGACTCAATGTTTTTAATAGCCGTGGATGCGCACTCGAAATGGCCTGAGGTGATCAAAATGTCCTCCACCACCATGGAGAAAACTATTGCAGTCCTATGGACCATTTTTGCCAGGAACGGCTTGCCAGAGCAGGTTTGCTCTGATAACGGACCACAGTTTGTGTCCGAAGAGTTTCGAAGATTTATGAAAAGGAATGGGGTAAGGCATTACACATCCGCCCCGTATCATCCAGCCACAAATGGATTGGCTGAGAGGTTCGTACAAACCTTTAAGAAGGCAATAAAGGCTATGTACAATGACAACATTCCGCTGCAGCACAAGGTGGACAATTTCCTGTTCGCCTACCGGAATGCGACACATGCAGTCACCAACCAGGCCCCAGCCATGATGTTCTTTAACCGAAGGTTAAAATCTCGCCTGGATTTGCTCAGACCAAACGTACAAAGAGATGTTGAGAGTAAGCAATTCCAGCACATCCATGAGAAGCCAACAAGGAGCTTCAATGTAGGGCAACCAGTCTTGGCCCGCGACTACCGAACAGAAAAATGGCAGCCAGGAACGATATGCACACGGTAGGGCCCACTAATGTACACAGTGGACGTTGGGGAGAGCATCGTGAGACGCCATGCTGACCAGTTTCTAGAGTCACAGGAACAAGTCAACCCCATGCCTCGCCCATACGTACCTGGTGATGAACCCGACGTACAGGTCGCATCTACCCCAGAAACAGTAGCATCGGAAGCTGATGAACCAACCGACAACAGGGGGCCAGAATCGCCTCCGCACCAAGAGCAAGACACTCGGGAAAGGCGCTATCCAGAAAGGGTCAGGAAGCCTCCCCAAAGACTGAATATATAAATAGACTATTTTCAGCTAATGTTGCATGTTAAAAGTGTTAATTGTAATTAGTTTGATATTTAATTGTTAAATGAGTGTTATGGTACTGTTAATCTAAAAGGGGAGGAATTGTAATATATATACCTTTAAGGGGGAAACTACTTTTTACAGCTCATGTATACTGTAGTACCGGCAGTGACCACACCTGTCTATAGCACTGAGTAGTAATCTGTACAGATCAGTTCCACTGTGAGCCACGTTGAGTAAACACCTGTTGTACTGTTTCTCCTGCAGTCTGTGTCTTATTATACACAGACACAACAGTACACACTGCAGCCACGGTGCGCCAGTGGTGGAGGGAGTGGAAGTTTAAGCTGGTGGATGGGCTGCCGATCAAGTGGACTGCTTTGTCCTGGATAGTGTTGAACTTCTTGAGTGATGTACCTCTGCACCCATCTAGGCAAGTAGAGAGTATTCCATCACACTCCTGACTTGTGCCTGGATGACTGCTCATACCTTGCTGGAAAACGCATGTGCACGGTTGTGATGTGAGGACAGGATTGGACTCGGCTGTGATGTCCTCTACAGCAGAATATGCCAACCATTGTGGCCCAACTTTGCCGAATGGCCGCTTGGTGAAATTGCAAGCACCCATGGATCTGTACCCATGCACGAGTCAGCGCCTTCAGGAGGGAAAGCTAGAGAGAGAGAAAAAAATGAGACTCCAACTTCCTGGTGTGTTATCAAATAGTTTTTAAACCATTTTGCTTTGACATTTAAGGCAATATAATCCCAACTGAAATCAAGGCCAGGCCACTTGACAAAAGTTCACTGCTTACTTCAGTTCTAAATTGTTTTATTGCCTCCATTTCTGCCACTTGTTTCCCCAGCCCGGGCACCTGCTGAGCTTTTTAGTAGATGTTTTATTACAGTTGTAACCATGGAATAGTGTGGGTAAGGCTATTGAGCAATAGCTGAAAAGCCCAATTGGCTATCTGCTCAGAAGGCATTGCTCTC
The DNA here is from genome assembly GCF_052327205.1 of Somniosus microcephalus. Taxonomy (NCBI): domain Eukaryota; kingdom Metazoa; phylum Chordata; class Chondrichthyes; order Squaliformes; family Somniosidae; genus Somniosus; species Somniosus microcephalus. Next base: position 16,850,590 of record NC_141002.1, on the reverse strand, counting down.
CTGCTCTATCAATGCTAAAGTAACCACTCTGTCCTGTCTGTTATATTGGGTTTTCGCATCAAAAAATTCATTGATTTTCTTTTCTTTTGCTTGACATTTAGCTATTTCCAAATTTCAGCTAAGGGATAGAAGAAGCAATCAAAGCAGATGCTTGCTGTCAGCCTGATCGGTTTTGTTTATGCACTTATTTAATTGAGGGAACTTCAGGCACCTGGTGTCAGCATCAAGCACTCCCAGGTTAGGTATGAAACAATTGGATGCAGAGTAGAGTTTCCTGCACTCTGCCCCAAAACCAGAAGAGACCCCTCCCCCCACCCCATCTGCACAATTGGAGCATTTTCCATACCCGCTATCTGTGGTTTAGCTAAGGGATTGCCAAAATGGTGCTAACGTGTGGCGAAATGGAGGTAGATTTGTGCCGTGGGACCGTGCCCATGAGGAACCAGGTTAAGGATGCTCAAAAGTCTTTACCTGGCAGCCACAGATTCATATTTCTCAATTGGTGGCACTGGCTTGTGATCAGGGGCAGGAACGCTGACTCACGTCGTTCCCTGCTAAGTCCATGAGAATGGGTGCTGACTCTAGCATCCGGTGCTGCCTGAGCTGAGATGAGGCAACTTAGGACTGACTGGGCCTGGGCCCTTCCAGCTCTCGTGCAATGGAGCATGGTACCTGGACGTATATTTGCCCCATCAGCCATCAGGGGAGAACTCCAGAGAGCTCAACTTTCAACTGGAAGACCCAAGATCAAATCCTACTCTAAATGTATATGCAGGGGCTCTGTGACAAGTTTGTAAGTTGATTGTGTAGGAAATGGAACAAACAACAGATGGCGGTGGTAGTGAGGGGCTTGGGGGTGGAGAATGGTGGTAGACCCTGTTGCCTCCCTCAAGTGTGCCTCTTGTATGATGGGGCATTGACTGGAAACTTGGGAATCTCCCAAACCAGGGCATCTTGTTACTTCCTTTTAAGTATCAGCCATGACTCAGTGGTAGAACTCTCGCCTTTGAATCAGAAGGTTGTGGGCTCAAGCCCCACTCCAGAGTCCTGAGCACATAATCTAGGCTGACACTCCAGTGCAGTACTGCGGGAGCGCTGCACTGTCGGAGGTGCTGTCTTTTGGATGAGACATTAAACCGAGGCCCTGTCTGCCCTCTCAGGTGGATGTAAAAGATCCCATGGCACTCTTGGAAAAAGAGCAGGGAAGTTTTCTCATTGTCCTGGCCAACAATTATCCCTCAACCAACACCACTAAGGATAGATTAACTAGTTACTCATTTCATTGCTGCTTGTGGGACCTTGCTTGATACAAATTGGCTGATGTTTTCCCACAAAACAAGACCGACTTCACTTCAAGAAGTAATTCATTGGTTGTGAATCATTTCGAGACATCCGAAAGACACTATATAAATGAAAATTCTTACTTTTGATGATCTGGTCATTTATTTCATTGTTGTTTGTGGGATCTTGCTGTGCGCAAATTGGCAACCACATTTCCCAAATTAGAACAGTGACTACACTTCAAAAAAAGCACTTCATTGGCTGTAAAGCGCGTTGGGACGTCCTGAGGTTGCGAACGGTGCTATAGAAATGAGAGTTCTTTCTTTTCTTCATTCTTTTCTTTGATCATCATTTTAACATAAATCTTCCTTTATAAAGTCTTTAGTTAGTATTTTCACCCGCTCTCCATAATTTTTCATGTCCAATTCTCTCATGTTGCTCCTTTTCTTCTGGGTGGGTTGGATTTAAATTTTTTGCTTTTTAAATCATTTTTGGGATGTGGGCGTCGCTAGCAAGGCCAGCATTTATTGCCCCATCTCTAGTTTCCCTTGAGAAGCTGGTGGTGAGCTTTCTAAGATAGAAAACATCCCAAGGTGTTGCAGTGTAGTTTCTGGCAGAGAGCCTTGTGTTGTGTTGTTTCCTGTGTTATGCTTTGGGGTTGATATTTCACCGAGTGCTATTTTTAATGCATCGGTTAATACATTCATATTGAATTGCTACATGCGTCAACAACGTCACAAACCCCATTTTCTTTTTGTGGTTGCACCCTGTAATTTCGTGCTTGCAGAAGGTGAGCTAGCATTTTCCCTTATACGTTATGCAACTTCAGGTTTAACAGAAGGTTTTGAAAAGGTAATTTTTAATGATAATATTATTTTTATCCTACACCCTCCAGTCCTCTGCCTCTGGCCTTTTGTTTACACCTTACATCCCACCATTGATGGCACAGCCTTCAGCTACCTCAGCCCTATCGCTACAACTCCCTCCCTCTGCCTCCCCTCTTCCCCCTTCCCATTCCAGGGACTTGAGCACATAAAGCTAGGCTGACACTCCAGTGCAGTGCTGAAGGAATGCTGCACTGTCGGAGGTGCCTTCTTTCGGAAGAGACGTTAAACTGAGTCCCCGTCTGCTCTCTCAGGTGGACGTAAAAGATCCCATGGCACTATTCTGAAGAAGAGTAGGGGAGTTATCCCCGGTATCCTGGCCAACATTTATTCCTCAACCAACATAACAAAAACAGATTATTTGGTCATTATCATATTGCTGTTTGTGGGACCTTGCTGTGCGCAAATTAGCTGCCACGTTTCCCACATTACAACAGTGGCTCCACTTCAAAAAGTATTTAATTGACTGTAGAGCGCTTTGAGACTTCTGGTGGTCGTAAAAGGTGCTATATAAATGCAAGTCTTTCTTTCTTCTTTCCCCATCTTGAAAAACCTTCTCAACATCCACCTTTTTGACCAAGCTTTCCATCAACCCTCTTAATTTCTCTCTCCATGGCTTGGCATTTGCTCCTTGATCTATTTCCATTTTTTTCCTGCTTCTCTCTCTGTAAGGTATCTTGGGATATTTTCTGCTATATAAAGCTGCCATCTAAATGCAAGTTGCTGTGGTTAACAAGAGCACACTTTTGACGTAATGGCCCTGAAATTAGGATCGGGGGCTTGCCGCGCGTGCAAGCCCCCAATCTGCACTCACCCTGCGCGCCGACATCTGAAGCCCGGGCCTGCTTGCATTTCCTGTCACAGGCCCGGTTCAGATGTCGGCGCGATGTGCTTACCTGATCCAGCGGCGTAGTTAGTGCGATGTGCCGGCTGGGATCAGGTGAGCACTGTGCAGCCAATCAGGGGAGGGGAAACTCATTCATGAGTTTGACAGTAAGAACTGTCAAACTCATGAAAAGTATGGGCTGCCAAAACACTACTTTAACTTTAAATAAAATTTTAAAAAACATCCCACTGATTATATTAACTATAAATAAGTTTAAAAAAATGTTTTAAACAATTAATCAACTTTTTGAAAAAAAATTTTTTTTTTTAAATAGGGTCTAAAACTAAACTTACCATCCTGTAAATTCTTTAAAAATAACAAACCTGTGGAAAAAAAATTTCTACATTGTACTAAAAGCCCACTTACCTGAAAAACTAAATACTTACGTCTTGTTTTTCCACACGTAAAGACTGGAGGCCTTTACACGCGCGCAACTCTGAAAAAAAAAGGAATTTTACCGCGCACGTGTTGCCTGTGCAGTCGCGCACGTTCTGCCTCTTAACCCCTTGGGTCAGAGGACAGGAAATGCCGGTTTTCAGCGCATGTGCTGTGCATGCTGAGAACCGGCAATTCCTCCGGGCACACGCGTGAGTACCCCGTCCTTACCCACGCGTTGTGCCCGGAATTACTGGCCATTAAAACTCACTACGCACGTGGTTTGAGCATAAAGCAAGGCTTTAATCAACTTGTTTCAGAACATGGAGGTCTAGTTGTACTTCACTAGTTCCTTGTCTTACAAAATGTCCCTGGCAAGCTGGGCCCATGCCCGAGTATTTATACTCCTTGGACAGCGCCACCAGCTGGCCATCCAGCGTTATTTCACGAGTAGTTTCATGATGAATGATGAGATTTATAACATTCTTCCTGCCCAAAAGATTTGGAAGTCCGCCGACTTCCTCTTAGTGGATTAGGCGGACCACGAATAGCCGCAGTCTTTTAGATTTTTGTTTATGGCTAGAAGGCACGTCTCCCCGGACCGTGTCTTGGTCCCTGGGCTGCTTGATCCGTACCGGTGGATCGACAGGGCCCGTGTTGCTCTGGTCAACCCGAGGGAGGCTGGGGAGATCGTGACTCCGGGTGTGGGTCCCCACAGGCGCAGAACTGGCTTCATCCTGTTGGATAGCCGGGGATTGACCGGCGTCCTAGCCTCGGGTGGCCATCCCACGGGGAGCGCTCGGCTCCCCGAGTGGATCCGGTGGGGCAGCTGGCAGATCTCTCGATGTCCCAGGTAGGGCATCATCTTCAGGGGAGCGCAGAGTGTCGGCATTATCCCCATGAGTCCCTCTATCGGTTGGGTCCGTGGAACCGGCCGGACAGGGAGCCAGGTCCCAGAGCGAAACGGTGGACTCCCGGCCATCAGGGTACCACACGTGCGCGTACGTGGGGTTAACATCCATGAGTTCTACCTCGTCGACGAGAGAATCGTTTTTAGATGATCGGACGAATCTTCGGAGCAGCACGGGGCTGGGAGCTGCCAACCATGACGGTACAGACGTCCCATGGATGGAGCGATGCTGGAAGCTGAAGAATCACTCGTGAGGTGTGACATTGGTAGACGTAGAAAGGAGAGACCTTATGGAATGCAACACGTCAGGGAGCATAGTTTCCCACTGCTGGTCTGGTAGATTGCGTGACCTCAGCGCAAGATGAACGGCGTTCCAAATGATAGCGTTGTATCTCTCAACCTGTCCGTTACCGATGGGATGGTACTGTGTCATTTTACTTGTGGCGATTCCCTGTTGGGAGAGAGAACTTTTGAGTTTGCTTGACATGAAGGAGGGACCCCGATCAGAGTGGATGAAATTGGCCGTACCGCAAAGGGAAAAGACTTGATCAAGGCATTTGATCACTGTGGAAGTAAGCATATTGGGACAGGGGAAAGCAAAGGGAAAGCGTGAATATTCGTCCATCATAGTCATTAAGTAGGTGTTTCACGTTGAGGAAGGCAATGGCCCTTTAAAGTCAATGCTGAGTCACTGCATAGGCTGCATAGCGTGTATGAGTGAGCCATCCGATGGACGGAAGAATTGCGGTTTTAATTCTGCACAAATTCTACAGGAGGAGCACGTTCTTTTCACATCTTCCGTAGAAAATGGGAGATTTTTAGATCACACAAAGTGCAACATACGGGTAATGCCAGGATGGCATAAGTCAGTACGAAGATCCGCCAGAGTCGAAGTTGACATAGAAGAGCAGAATGCCTGCGTGAGGGTATCCGGAGCCACATTCTCTTTGCCGGGTCGATAATGTATGGTGTATCCAAAGGCGGCCAATTCCATCCTCCAGAGTTGTATTTTGTTATTCTTGATCTTAGTGCATTTCTGGTTATCCAGCATAAAGGCCACGGAGCGCTGATCGGTTATAAGTGTGAAATGGCGACGAGCGAGAAAATGACTCCATTTACGTACCGCTTCGATGATGGCCGTAGCCTCCTTCTTGACAGGAGGATAATGGAGCTCGCTACCCTGCAAAGTTCTGGACAGAAATGCAACGGGTCGACCACCTTGATTCAAGGTAGCAGAGATCGCCACATCCGATACATCGCACTCGACCACGAAAGGAAGATTTTCATCAATGGAACGAAGCGTGGCTTTTTCCAGTTGTCACTTGAGGAAGTTGAAAGCTGAAATAGCCGTTGCCTCCAATGGAAATGACTTTGCGTGAAGCAGGGGCTGGATCTTGTCGGAGAAGTGGGGTATCCATTTCGCATAATAGGCGAACATGCCAAGTGCCCAACAAAGAGAGCCAAGATTCCTAGGGGGAGGGAGCTCCTGAAGCAGACGAAGTCGCTCCGGATCCAATTTGATGACACCGTCGCCCACCCAGTAGCCAAGGATGTTGACTGATGGTACTGATTTCACAGATTTGGACTCATTTAAGGTTAAGTTGCGACGACGGAGAACGTCAAAACATTTCTGGAGATTGGCATCATGTTCCTTCTGGTCATGACCAGCAATGGTGATATTATCCAGATATGGAAACATAAGAACATAAGAAATAGGAGCAGGAGTAGGCTAATCGGCCCCTCGAGCCTGCTCCGCCATTCAGTAAGATCATGGCTGATCTGATCCTAACCGCCAATCCACTATCACAGAACCATCTCCTGAATCTAACAGAATTAGACACACGAAATAGGAGCAGGATCAGGCTACACGGCCCCTGGGCCCGCTCCGCTACCCACAGGGCCATGACCGATCCGAACCTAGACTCATGTCCAAATTCCTGCCCGCTCCCCGTAACCTTTAATTCCCTTTACTTCTAGGAAACTGTCTATATCTGTTTTAAATTTATGTAATGATGTAGCTTCTACAGCTTTTTGGGGCAGCATATTCCATGGACCTACCACCCTCTGAGTGAAGTAGTTCCTCCTCATCTCAGTTTTGAAAGAGCAGCCCCTTAACGGAAAAGTGTCCGTTAAGTTCTCCTGTTTGACTAGGCTATCCATTGCCCATTGATAGACGGCCACCCCATTGGTGACCCCAAATGGAAGACGACAAAACTGGTAAAGCCGACCATTGGCCTCAAAGGCCGTATACTTTTTGTCAGAGTCCTTTAACGGCACTTGATGATATGCGCTCTTTAAATCAAAAGTTGAAAATACCTTGTAGTTGGCAAGGTTATTGACCATGTCATCGATGCGTGGTAGTGGGTAGGCATCCAGGTCGGTATACTGGTTAATAGTTTGCGAGTAATCGATGCAAAGACGTTTCTTGTGTTGCTTCAGAGGATTTTTAACAACGACGACTTGAGCCCGCCAGGAAGATGAACATGGCTCAATGATACCGTCAGCTAGAAGGCGAGAGATTTCTGTCTCGATAAAGGATCGATCATCTTGGCTGAAACATCGTGATTTAGTGACTATGGGCTTACATCGGTGGGAAAGATTGGCAAACAAGGAGGGCTCGTCGAGCGAAGCCGCTGAAAGCGCACAAAACGGTACTTTGGAAATAGTAAGCTCTGGCTTTGACCCTCCAAACTGGAAAGTGAGCCTTTTGTGTTGTTTCTGGAAATCCTGTCCCAGGAGCACATCACTGCATAGGTTCTTGAGCACCCCGAGCCGGGTGGAGAAATAAGTACGGCCATTGAGAATAAGGTCGACAAGACAAAAGCCGGAAGAATTGGTGGTCAGTGTTGTCAGAGCCATTGCAATTTCCCTGTCCGAGGGGTAAATACACAGTTTTAACTTACTGGCAGCCCGCTCACTAATGAAGCTGTCAGAGCTGTATGAGTCGATTAGTGCACTCAAAATGTGTCCATTTACCGAAACCTTCGTGGCTGCATGGGACAGACTTTGGGGAAAACAGCTGTGATGGGAGGAGGGGCAGTTTTACCCTTGACAGCTGTAACCTTAGTAGTGGTTATTGGGGGAGGAGCAGTTTTATAGATTGCAGCTGTAACCTTAGTAGAGGCCCTTGGGGGAGGAGCAGTTTTATAGATAGTAGCTGCAAAACTAACAGGAGCTCTTGACTGGCATACCTTAGAAAAGTGACCCTTCTTGCTGTAATGATTGCAGGTCGCGTTACGAGCAGGACAACATTTCCTATAATGGAACGCACCTCCACAGAAGAAACTCTTCCTTCCAGATTGCTAAGATGCCGCTAGGGCGGGGTCGTCATCAGTGTAGGTTTCTAGGGTAGGGTTGTCATCAGCCGGGCTGGAGTTGTCATCCATGAGGGCTTCCGCCCGAGGCCTATCGAAAGAGTCACTAAAAGTGATAGCAGCAGCCCGTGCACGTGGTGAAAGATAGGTGTTTGCATTCCTCTTTGCTAAGTCCAGAGAACATGCCTGGTCATAGGCAGCCTGTAACTTGAGGGTTTAATTCACCAACAGACGCTGACATATGAAGGGAGACGCAATCCCATTAATAAAGGAATCACGAATTAACTCCTCCTGGTACTGCTCAGCTGTAACAGCTTTATGATTACAATCCTTGCTGAGCCTGTGAAGTTTCTGAAGGAATTCGTCAAGTGATTCCCCAGGTTGTTGTCGAATTGTGGCCAGTAGATGCCGAGCAAAAATTTCATTTGGGGACTTGACATATAGCTGCTGTAGTATTTGGATAGCGGCGTCATAGTCTACACATTCTTCGAAATAATCAAACACATGAGGGGATACATAATTAGCAAGCATTCGTAACTTGTTAGGAACATTCTCACCACGCTCCTCAAGGAAGTTGCTAAAGGTATGATACCAGTGTTTCCATACCTTAGCGGCTGTAAGTGAATTCGGGTCCAGGTCGAGACGGGCGGGTCTGAGTAGTTTCTCCATGATGGATCGATTACTTGTCTGAGTTCCCTTCTACAGTTCGAGTCGTAGCTGGCTGTTCCCGAATCACCCAAAGCGCGGAGTCGATATCAAGTTGATTAAATTGATGTAATAAAACTCACTACGTACTTGGTTTGAGCATAAAGCAAGGCTTTAATCAACTTGTTTCAGAACATGGAGGTCTAGTTGTGTTTCACTAGTTCCTTGTCTTACAAAATGTCCCTGGAAAGCTGGGCCCACGCCAGAGTATTTATACTCCTTGGACGGCGCCACCAGCTGGCCAACCATCATTATTTCACGAGTAGTTTCTTGATGAATGATGAGATTTATAACAGCTTTCTCAGAGCCTAAATAAGTCAAATTCTGTTTTGGATTTTTACCGGCAGGTTTGTGGATTGCATCCTATTCATCTTTCTGCGATGACCACAAATCTGTGAAAGAAAGAACTTGCATTTATATAGCGCCTTTCACAACCTGACCATCTCAACGTGTTTTACAACCAATGGAGTACTTAGATATATGAACCAATGAACCAGTGTGTGCTTCACAAATCTGATATTACTGAGATTTTAGATGGGTGAATTTCTATAGGGTTTGGGATCTGCCTATTTTGTGCCCCTCAAAAGAATTTCACTGTTGTCAACTCTGACTTTATCATCGAGTCTTGCCACATCTTTTCCAGTCTAAAAACAGATAAGGCCTTTTACAAGAGAGTGTAGGAACAAACCTTCAGTTATAAACTTTCCTTCCATGATAACAAAATGTCATCAAACGCCTCATGAACCCAAAGCCTCCTCAACATAAAAGACGGAAACAAATGAGGGGGGGGGGGATTTTTAAAATCTTAAATATCATACTTTTAATGTCCGCTATATAACTTTGAAATTTATGGCCAGCCACTCAAGAAACAGACAGGTGCCAACTGTGATCTAGTTCCTGATGGTCCAGCTGCATTGATTTTCCACTGACATTTGCAAAACAGAAATAGGAATATTAATAATGCAGCGTTGCCAAGACTCACAATCTCATTAACGATTTATTGACTTTGTACCATGGTTTTAACAAGTGTGATTCACCAAGAGAAGGGATGGACTTTTTCTCTGTTCCCCACCCGCTTCTATTCCCAAGAATAACCCCATAAATCGTTAACTAAATCCTTTCTGTTGACAATTCTGTTAGTATTTGGTTCCAGGCTGGATTTCACACCTCTCTCCAAAAAGGTGAAGTTTTCTTTTTTTTTAGATGCTGCCTAGCATCCTCTGTGCAATTTGTTTTAATATACCTAATAGCAGTTTTCGGCAAGTTAATATCCGATGGCAGTTTGCAGGGGGTTTAAAATGTCTTGGTCATGTTGTCATGGGCCCGTACCTGGGCGGTGATGGACCGCGCGCAGTGCCCTGTGGGAGCTGTAGTCTCTTGCCCTCCCTCCTATGCTTATTCGGCGCGAGCAATTGGGGGCGGGCGGACTACAACTCCCAGCGGGCCCTGCGTGCAGGGCGACGTCAACACTTCAGGCGAGCGGATGAGGCCGCGGCACTGAGGTAAGCGCTGTGAGGGGGTTGGTTTGGAGGGGCAGGAGAAGGCGGGAGGGGAGGTAGGTAGGTCGGCAGGCCGCTCCTCGTCATTAAACATTGCCTTCCTCCCATTATTCCCGCGACTTCCTCTCCCCGGGGCTGGGCGGGCACTTCCTTGTTGCTAGGCTACAGGTGCAGTTGGCAATACCAGCAGGTGAGTGCTTCATTTCCCTATCTCCTCACGGCACAGACCCAGGCTGGTCAATCAGGTTTCTCGGGCTCAGCTATCTCATGGAGGTTCCCGCGCTTTACACAGAAACATGGGCGGTGAGGCTGGCTATTCGGCCACAGTGGGCATCACCGCCAAGCCCTACTCTGCCCTTAACGGGGCATCTACACCAGCGCCATATTTGTTGGGGCTGTCGAGTTTGTGATCGGCAAAGGGGGACCCTGGCGGACCTTGCCCAGCTCTGTGCACCCAGGGGCCCTGAGGCCAGTTGTTAAGCGACATTTGTCTTTGGGATGAGACTTTAAAAGAAGTGGCTGTTCAGGTGGCTGTTAAAGATCCCAGTGTCTATACCAACATTCTGCCCTGAACCAAAACCAAATCCTGCATCTCATTTGTTTGCTGTGTGCAACTGGTTGCTGATGTAACAACAGTATCTGCACTTAAAAAGTGGTAAAACTCTTTGAGACACCTTGAAGACGTGACCATTTCCTGTAACAAATATAGGTTCTCTTTTTATCTCGGTTCAATTTTTACCCTCTGCTACTCTCCTGGTTGAGGTCTGCTAACTGGAGGAATAAATATGTCAGTGAATCCACTAGGTGCACAGCCGCCAATGGTGGAGTGATAAAATCGAGGATGCGGCCAGAATTGGAGAAGCGCAGTGATTTTGGAGGGTACTCGGGCGGGAAGAAGTTACAGAGATAGGGAGAGGGCTAGGCCATGGAGGGATTTGAAAACAAGGCTGAGAAATTTTAAAATCGTGGCGTTGCCGGACTGGGAGCCAATGTAGGTCAGCGCGCACAGGGGTGATGGTTGAATAGGACTTGGTGCAATTTAGGATATGGGCAGCAGAGTTTTCAATGAGCTCAAGTTTATGTAGAGTGGAAGATGGGAGGCTTGCCAGGTGAGCATTGGAATAGTCAAGTCTAGAGCTAACAAAGACATGGATGAGGGGAGGTTGGAGAGAAACTAGAGAAAGATGTGAGTTCAGGGCTAGGGCAGGGGGGGAACGTTAGCGGAAGTTAGGCCTGGTGGGCTAGGGTAAGGGAGGGAAGCGGCAGAGGCACTGAACGGATGGTCTCAATCTTAGTGACAAAGAAGTCCATGAGCTCCTCGCACTTGTTGGAGGTGAGGGTGCTGGAGACAGGGGAGAGGGGTTTAAGAAGACTGTTTGCAGTAGAGAAAAGAAGCCGGAGGCTATCTGCATTCCAGGATGACCTTGGAATAGTGAACAGTTTTCGCAGACGAGAGCAGGACCCGATGGTGCATTATGTGGTCCAGCCAGATCAGGCGATGAATGGTTAAACCAGTTATCCACCATAAACGTTCACGTCTGCATCCCTTGGGCTTAAGGGAACGGAGATGAGGGCCGTACCAGGGGGAATGACCAGGGTTTGAAAGAGTACTGGTTTTAATGGGAACAAGGACATCAAAGGAGTGCTTGAGCAGATCGGTAGCTGCAGAAATGTTGTGGTGAATGGAGGGCCAAAGGCTAGACAGTTGGGATTTTGCGAGTGCAGTTGTGTGACTTAGTGGAGAGCTTTTTCCAGGGCGGACACAGAAGGAAGTCGGGATGGGAGGAAGAAGGGGGAATTTGGGTGGAGAGGGATACAAGGAAGTGATCAAGATGGCCTTATCTGTAATTGATATGATGGGAGTAGAGGGACTATGCGTGATGGCAAGGTCGAGGAGGTGGCCTGAATATGGATAGGGAGGTTTATATTGAGGGAGCGATTAAGGGAGGATTGGAAGGCAGTGAACTCAGATGAGTTGAGATGGAGGTTGAAATCAGAGGATGAGAGGTTGCTTGGTGCAGAGGCTGAGGGAGGAAAGCAGTGAAGATATCTTGGTGAGAAACTTAAAGAAAAGAAAGACTTGCATTTATATAGTGCCTTTCACGATCACTGGACTTTACAGCCAATGAAGTACTATTTGGAGTGTAGTCACTGTTGTAATGTGGGAAACACGGCAGCCAATTTGTGCCACAAACAGCAATGTGATAATGACCAGATAATCTGTTTTATGTTGATTGAGGGATAAATATTGGCCAGGACACTGGGGAGAACTCTCCAGCTCCTCTTCGAAATAGTGCCATGGGATCTTTTACGTCCACCTGAGAGAGCAGACGGGGCCTCAGTTTAACGTCTCATCCAAAAGACGCAACACTCCCTCAGCGCAGAACTGGAGTGTCAGCCTAGCTTTATGTGCTCAAGCCCCTGGAGTGGGACTTGAACCCACAACCTTCTAGACTCTGAGGCGAGTGTGCTACCAACTTGGTGTGGTACTTCGGTGGGTGGTAGAAAACAAGGATTTTAAATGAGAGACGAAAGGGGTGGAACAAGGTGAGATGCTCAAAGGAGGAGAAGGTGCCAGAGTAGTAGGGGGACAGACCACGGTGTAATTTGGTGATGAGAGCCACACTGCCACCATGACGGTTTAGGCGGGGCAAGTGGTGGAAGGTATAGCCAGGCTTCATTTAGGGGGATGGTGTCATCATCCCTCAGCCAGGTTTCCCTCAAGGCCATGATGTTGATGCAATCATCCCCGATAAGCGCATGAATGGCAAGGATCTTGTTCGCAAAAGAGCAGACATCCTGGAGGGAGATGTGGAGAGGGGCGGTGATAGTTGATCCACTGGTGGAGTCTACAGGGTCAGCATTGGGAGGGGCGAGTGGGACGGGAAGGAGATTGGCAAGGTAAGTCCCCACGGGCGCGCTGGGTGGGAAGGGATATGAGGTCGTAGGATGGGGCATTCGGAATTGCTGCTCGTAAGGAGGCAGCGACGAGTGCCTCGATGTGCCCTTCGGAGGAAGCCAAGTGAGGCACAGAATGAAGCTGTAGGCTTATCTAAGAGAGAGTGAAGCCTGGGATGGCGGCAGGAGAATAAGATCATCTAAGAATGCTGAAGGGTTGGGATCGGGATTTGGAAGGGCGGAGTGCCTGAGGGGGGAGAAATGAAAGGAGGCATGACAACAGGAGAGAGGGGCCTAGGAGGGGTAATGAGAAAAGAGGGAAGAAAGGGGAAATAGAAGTGATGGGCTCAGATCTGGAGTGGCAGCCAAAACGTGCACGCAAATGGACACAGAAACTCAAGTTACATAGGCATGATTACATAGCAAGATTAGGATAAATATGTCCTGGTAATTAAGGAGAAATTAAGGATATTATTAGATCCAAAGAGGAGTCATATAAAGTTGCCAGAAAAAGTAGCAAGCCTGAGGATTGGGAGCAGTTTAGAGTTCAGCAAAAAAGGACCAAGAGATTGATTAAGAGGGGAAAAATAGAGTATGAGAGTAAACTTGTAAGGAACATAAAAGCGGATTGTTAAAGCTTCTACAAGTATGTAAAAAGAAAAAGATTGGTGAAGACAAATGTAGGTCCCTTACAGTCAGAAACAGGAGAATTTATAATGGGGAACAAGGAAATGGCAGAGCAATTAAACAAATACTTTGGTCCTGTCTTCACGGAAGAGGACACAAATAACTTCCCAGAAATGCGAGGGAACCAAGGGTCTAGTGAGAAGGAGGAATTAAAGGAAATTAGTATTAGTAAAAAAAATAGTGCTGGAGAAATTAATGGGTCTGAAAGCTGATAAATCCCCAGGGCCTGATAATCTGCTTCCCAGAGTACTAAAAGAGGTAGCCATGGAAATAGTGGATGCATTGGTTGTCATCTTCCAAAATTCTATAGATTATGGAACAGTTCCTGCAGATTGGAGGGTGGCAAATGTAACCCCCACTATTTAAATAAGGAGGGAGAGAGAAAACGGGGAACTACAGGCCTGTTAGCCTAACATCAGTAGTAGGGAAAATGCTGGAGTCTATTATAAAGGATGTGATAACAGGACACTTAGAAAATATCAATGGGATTAGACAAAGTCAACATGTATTTATGAAAGGGAAATCGTGTTTTTTGAGGATGTAACTGGTAGAATAGGTAAGGGAGAACCAGTGGATGTGGTGTATTTGGATTTTCAGAAGGCCTTTGATAAAGCCCCACAGAAGAGGTAAGTGTGCAAAATTAAAGCACATGGGATTGGGGGTAATATACTGGCATGGATTGAAAATTGGTTAACAGACAGGAAACAGAGAGTAGGAATAAATGGGTCTTTTTCGGGGTTGCAGACGGTGACTAGTGGGGTACCGCAGGGATCAGTGCTTGGGCCCCAGCTATTCACAATATATATCAATGATTTGGATGAGGGAACCAAATGTAATATTTCCAAGTTTGCTGACGACATGAAACTAGGTGGGATTGTGAGTTGTGAGGAGGATGCAAAGAGGCTTCAAGGCGATTTAGACAAGTTGAGTGAGTGGGCAAATACAGGGCAGATGCAGTATAATGTGGATAAATGTGAAGTTATCGACTTCAGTAGGGAAAACAGAAAGGTAGAGTATTATTTAAATGGTGATAGATTGGGAAATGTTGATGTACAAAGGGACCTGGGTGTCCTTGTACACCAGTCACTGAAAGCAAACATACAGGTGCAGCAAGCAGTTAGGAAGGCAAATGGTATGTTTGCCTTCATTGCAAGAGGATTTGAGTACAGGAGCAAGGATGTCTTACTACAGTTGTACAGGGCCTTGGTGAGACCACACCTGGAGTACTGTGTGCAGTTTTGGTCTCCTTACTTAAGAAAGGATAAACTTGCCATAGAGGGAGTGCAGCGAAGGTTCACCAGACTGATTCCTGGGATGGCAGGACTGTCGTATGAGGAGAGATTGGGTCGACTAGGCCTGTATTCACTAGAGTTTAGAAGAATGAGAGGGGATCTCATTGAAACGTATAAAATTCTGACAGGGCTAGACAGACTGGATGCAGGGAGGATGTTTCCCCTGGCTGGGGGGGGTCTAGAACGAGGGGTCAGTCTCGGGATATGGGGTAGGACATTTAGGACTGAGATGAGGAGAAATGTCTTCACTCAGAGGGTGGTGAACATGTAGAATTCTCTACCACAGAAGGCTGTGGAGGCCAAATCACTGAATATATTTAAGAAGGAGATAGATAGATTTCTAGACACAAAAGGCATCAAGGGGTATGGGGAGAGAGCGGGAATATGGTACATATTGAGATAGAGGATCAGCCGTGATCATATTGAATGGTGGAGCAGGCTTGAAGGGCCGAATGGCCTACTCCTGCTCCTATTTCTCTATGTTTCTATGTAATAAATGGAGAATAGAGAAGAGACAATAGGAGTAAGTCCAGAGTTAAAGTCAGAGGTCCCGTGGTGGGATAAAGTTGAAGTAGGTCTGGTGGAGTCAGCATGGAGCATCGACGAACTGATGTCCAGGTTTGGCGACAGGTGTGGAGAACGAGTGATCCAGAAGCTGTTTGAAGGGTAGAGTATCGGAGGACGGACTGCTGGAGGAATTTCTGTGGGAATGAAGAGCCAGGAAGTATGATCGATCGGGGGTCAGAAAAATGGCAGCAAAGTTGAAGGTCAGCATAAGATCCAGAAGTGACAGAGAGATGGGCTATGGCCCAGGAGAGTGGATTCCTGGCCAGGAACCACACTGTAGCTGAAGATGAAAAGTAAGTATGACCAGTAGGCCAGTCACAGGCTCAGCAATAACAGCAGGGTGATGGGCTGTAGGCTAGACAAAGTTATTGTAAAACTTAAGCAACTGAATAGCAGATCAGAGACGCAGCAGCTGAGTCTTACAATGTAGTCCAGTGGAGAAGCGTAATCCAAAGCCCAATTTGAGCAAAGATCCATTGCTCACTGATGAAAACAAAGAGCAGGTATGGTCGGGGCATGTGCAGTGGGCCCAGGTAACTTTGAACTTGCAGTTAGGACTGAAATGCACCCACTATTAGAGCTAGGGGAACTTAAACAGTGAAAGAAAGGGCAAAGGATGGTACTGGATAATCAAGGAGAATTGCACAGCAAAGAGCTCCCTAGGGAGCTGCCAGTCCAGGAGCCATCTTGAATTAGTAGTATGTAGTAATATATTAGTAATAATATAAAAATATAGACATAAATAACAAAAGGAAAATTTAGCGGTAGGGCCATTAAAGGATGAGCAAGATAAACTCGCAGGTAATGACGGAAATGGTAGAAGTATTGAATAACCACTTCGCCTCGGTTTTTACAAAAGAAAATAATGAAATAGGCACTTTACCAGAGGATGAGCTTAAAAAGAATATTAATATAGTTGGGATAGAAAGGGAGAAAATAATTGACAAACCAGCAGAACTAAAAGAGGATAAAACCCCAGGTCCGGATGGTATGCACCCACGCATACTCAAGGAAACTAGGGAGGAGATAGCGGATTGGCGACAGCTAATGTTGCTCCTATATACAAAAAGGCAGATAGAACAAAACCTGGGAACTATAGACCAGTCAGCTTAATGTCAGTGATGGGAAAGATGCTGAAATCTACACTAAAAGAATGGATAGAAGAGCATCTAGAGACAAAATATAATAAAAGATAGTCAGCATGGATTCCGAAAGACTAAGTCATGCTTAACCAACCTGATAGAATTCTTTGAAGCGGTAACGGAAAGAGTAGACAAGGGTAATGCAGTTAATGTCATATACTTGGATTTTCAAAAGGCTTTTGCTAAGGTACCACACGGTAGGCTCATGACAAAGGTTAGGATATGTGGAGCCAGGGGAAAAGTAGCTGAATGGATAGCAATTGGCTAAAATATAGAAAGCAGAGATTAGGGGCAACGGGTAGTTTTTCAGATTGGAGGAAGGTAGAAAGCGGTGTTCTACAAGGATCAGTGCTGGGACCACTGTTAGCCATAAATTACATTAATGATTTGGACTTGGGAACAAGTTAAATATGATACCAAACTAGGGGGTGTAGCTAACACTGAGGAAGAATGCAACATAATAAAGACACCATTAGAAAACTTGCAGGCTGGGCAGTTAAGTGGCAAATGAACTTCAAAATACCTGTAGATAAATGCGAGGTGATGCACTTTGGTAGGAAAAATAGAAACATCACCTGCACCTTAGAATATAAGAAGCTGAACGGGGTAGAAGAGCAAAGGGATCTAGGGATCCAGGTGAACAAATCATTAAAAGCAGCATCGCAGGTCAGCAAAGCAATAAAAATGCTAACCAAGCACTGGGATTTATTTCTAGGGGTATAGAATTCAAAAGCAGTGAAGTTATGTTAAACTTGCATAGGTCCCTGGTCAGACCCCACTAAGAGTACTGCGCACAGTTGTGGTTTTCATTCATACTATAAAAAGGATGTCGCATTGGAGAAAGTGCAAAAAAAAAAAAGATTTATAAGGATGCTACCAGAACTGAGAAAATACAGCTATCGGGAAAGGTTGAATAGGTTGGGGCTTTTTTCTTTAGAAAAGCAAAGATTTAGCGGTGACCTGATGGAGGTCTTTAAAATTACGAATGGGTTGGACAGGGTAGCTATTGAGAGAATGTTTCCACTTGTGGGAGAATTCAAAACTAGGGGCCATAAATACAAGATAGTCACTAATAAATCCAATAACAAGGAGAAATTTCTTTACTCATAGAGTGGTTAGTGGTTGAGGTAAATAGCTTAGATGCTTTCAAAAGGAAACTACAGGAAACTTTGGTTTATCCGGAGGTTAACTGTCCGGAATGCTCGATCCACCGGCAAAATTCAGGAGTCGGTTCAGTAAGTTTTTTTTCTTTTCGTTGCTTTTTTTTCACCAGTCAGGCTCTGCAAGGTCTAGCTAAAGCTGTTGCTTAGCTACAGAGACGCTTGCAAGCTACGGCCGACTGTTTAGAAGCTGTTGCTAAGCAACAGGGTTTGTTGCTAGATACGGAGCTCAAAAGCTCTGTATATGTTTTAACATTAGCGCTGGTTTGTCCGGCAGTTTTGATGGGGCGGCAACAGCTCGGTCCCGTCGGTGCCGGATATCACAAAGTTTCCTGTAGATGAGTCCATGAGAGAGAAGGGAATAGAAAGATATGCTGAAAGGCTGAGATGAGGTAGATAAAATGGGAGGAGACACGTGTTGAGCACAGACTAGTTGGGCTGAATGGCCTGTTTCTGTGCTGTGTATTCTATGTAATTCAATACAGACTGTATTGAACTGGAAACTTTATGGTATGACTTCAGTTACAACACTTGGTGGTGCTTATCTCCCTGAAGCCATCAAAAGAATACAGAAAATTCTTTCAACCCACATTTCTTTCTGGGGATAGTGGACATTTAAGGAAAGGAGAACATCTAGAAAGAAAAGAAAGAACTTGCATTTATATAGTGCCTGTCAGATCCTCATTACGGACCAAAATATTGTACCTTTGATGTGTACTTACTGTTGTCACACAGGAGAATGTGGAAGCCAATATGAACGCAGCAATGTCGCACAAATAACAAATGACCAGGTCATCTCTTTTTGTTGGTATTGGTTGAAGAATGAATGTAGGCTAGGACACCCCTGCATCTCTTTGAATAATGTTGTGGGATCTGAAAGGGCAGATGTGGCCTCGGTTTAATGTCTCATTTGAAAGACGGCATCTCTGACAGTGCCGCACTCCCTCAGCACTGTACAGAAGTGGTCAGCCTAGATTCAGGTCTCTGGAGTGGAGCTTGAGCCCACAACCTTCTAACTCAGGTGAGTGCTACCACTGAGCAATACTTTAATAATTTAGGAAGTAATTTTGCTTAATAAATAAATTCCTTGCCTCTCCCTGATAAAATAATACATTGGCCCAGATTTTGCTGCCAAAATAACAGCAAATTTAATGGCGCTTGTCCAGCAACTTCTGGCGAGGAAGAGATACTGGAGACAATTGCTGGATGATTTGACTCTAATTCACTCTATTTCCTTCTCCGTTGTTCCCCTGTTTTTTCCCTCAGTCTTTGAATCTCTGTGGTTAAGGAGATGGACTGTTGGTCCCATCGTTCACTAAGGTCCTACATGCCCCACTGCCTTCACCGGGGCTGTTATAAACTTCCAGCAAGTTGCAGGGCAAATCTTTTTCGAGCCGAAGGGTAAGGGAAGGGAAAAAAGTCCAACTACCAGGGCATGTAGCCAGATGTCCTGCTCCAGCAAAATCTGAGCCAATATAACATCATTAATTATGGAAAAGGCTATTTGATATTTATAACAGGACAAGACGAACCTTGTACCAGCTAGACCAGTGCTGATCATTAACTTTTCATCCAAGTCTATAATCCCAATTGGCAGTGATGAGATGCGGGTCAGCACCTGCGAATTCCCCACACAGTGAACTTCTGATTTCAGTATGTCACTGTGAGCAGTTTTGTAGTGTAGGCCAGGCACATTTCCCACAGGAAGAGAGGGATCAATGGTTTTATTAAATTGCTCCAAATTGATTTGAAACAAAAAACCCTTTTAAATGCTGTATTGAAGCTGGATTAAACAAGCTTCCTCTTATTATTCCACTGCTGGAGAACATGGAAAGGAGAGGGAAGAGCTTTGAATGCCAGCTGTGCCAACATCCCAAAGCCAGGCAGACTGTGAATAGAAGCCCAGAGGCACGTGGAACAGTGAGTCTACCAGGAGCAGCAGGTGAAGGAGAGGTGGGCTGCAAACAGCCTCCAGGGTCCTATTCTAAGCATCAGTGCGTTGAACTTTTAACATTAAATGAATGGTGAATATCATAAGAGTGACAGAAATGGAATGCAATATAACTCAACACACAAAAGATAAAGTGGTTCATTACGCAGCAAATTGTTCTGATCTGGAATGCACGGCCTGAAAGGGTGGTGGAAGCAGATTCAATAGTAACTTTCAAAAGGGAATTGCAGATATACTTGAAGGGGAAACATTTGCAGTGCTATTGGGAAAGTACAGGGGAGTGGGACCAAGTGGATAGCTCTTTCAAAGAGCCGGCACGATGGGCTGAATAGCCTCCCCCTGTGCTGTATAATATACAATTAACAGAAATTAGTGATGACTGGGGAAAAGTTTGTTTTTAGGAAACTGCATACTTGAAGTGGAGTGGCTGTGGAATTAAGTGTCGAGCCTGGATACATCCATGCTGTATAAAATGGTACATTTTAAAGTGAGGTGATTCAAAGGGTGAATCAAATAGAATTATCTTCAGCAACCTCTCCTGATGGTGTACTGAGTCAGTCACCCCTGTTGTGCACTGTACACACCAGGATGTCCCATGTTGTAATTGCTGGCCAATGATGAATTAACAGTGCACATTACCCAAGATGAAGAAGGGAGGGCAGGGGGAGGAGAGTAGCCCGGGTTCTTGCTTTTGATCACTATTGAGTGACCTCTGTAGTATTGTCCAATAGAAATTGCTGACTAACCACAGGTGTGGCTATGGTAACACTGTTTTATCCACATGCACTAATTATAGTAGAATAACACCTTTCTCTCTCAGTTCTGGTCACCAGTGTTTCCTTTAAGCTGCGTGGCCACACAGCATACTGCAGCTCCTGCGCAGCCAGCTCACTGGCTTTTAAATAGGAAAATTGTATTTTGAATGGGCCGTGCAGCCCCTTAAAGGGGCCATGCATCCAAAAAATATTAAAGGGAACATTGCTGGTCACCTGTCCTAATGTCTCCTTCCTTGGCTTGGTGTCAGTTTTCTTTTGCCTGATTACGCTCCTGTGAGGTGCCTTCGGAGGTTATACTGTGTTAAAGGCGTTATACAAATACAAGCTGTTGTTGTTGTAAATGTACTTCATCATGTGTATATTTACTTAACAATCATCTACCACTTTTCAGTCACCTAATGGCCACGGTAGGGTAAAGCTTACGTTACTGGGCTAGTAATTCGGATTTCCAACATCTGCAGTATTTTGCTATCGTAGTAATGCGGAGATGTGTTCAAATCTCATCATGCCAGTTTATGAATTTGAATTCTGATTTTAAAAAAAAGTTAAATAAATCTGGAATAAAAAGCTAGTAACAGTGACTGTGAAGCTATCAGATTGTTGTAAAAACCCAGCTGGTTCACTGTTTATTTTAGAGAAGGAAACCTTACCTGCTCTGTCCTATATGTGACCACAGACCCAATGTGGTTGACTCTTAACTGCCCTCTGAAATGGCCTAACAACTTAACTGTATCAAACCGCTACAAAGAAGTATAATAAGGATTAAATCAGACGGTCCACTTGGCTTCAACCTAGGCATTGGATTTGGACCCGGCAAAGGCACACCCACCCTGCAAAGTCCTCCTCACTAATGTCTGGGGACTGATACCAAAGTTAGGAGACCTGTCCCACAGACTATTCAAGTAACACCCTGACATAGTCATATTCACAGAATCGTACCTATCAGCCAACGCCTCATGGCATCAGGTCAAACATGGGCAAAGGAAACCTCCTGCTGATTACTACCTACCGCCCTCCCTCAGCTGATGAATCAGTACATCGCTGCAGGAGTTCCTCAGGGCAATGTCCTAGGCCCAAGCACCTTCAGCTGCTTCATCAATGACCTTCTTGCCATCGCAAGGTCAGAAGTGGGAATGTTCGCGGATGATTGTAGTGTTCAGTTCCATTCGCAGTTCCTCAGATAATGAAGCAGTCCGTGCCTGCATGCAGCAAGACCTGGACAGCATCCACGCTATGGCTGATAAGTGGTAAGTAACATTTGTACCACACAAGTGCCAGGCAATAACCATCTCCAACAAGAGAGAGTCTAACCACCTCCCCTTGATATTCAATGTCATTACCATCATCGAATCCCCCACCGTCAACATCCTGGGGGGGGGTCACCATTGACCAGAAACTTAACTGGCATATATAGTGTGGCTACAAGAGCAGTTCAGAAGCTGGGCATTCTGCAACGAGTGACTCATCTCCTGGTACTTCCCAAAGCCCTTCCACTACCTACAAGGCATAAGTCAGGAGTGTGATGGAATACTCTCGACTTGCCTGGATGAGTGCAGCTCCATCAGCACTCAAGAAGCTCGACGCCATCCAGGACAAAGCATTTGCTCAATCGACGCCCCATCCACCACCTTAAACATTCACTCCCTCCACCATCGGTGCAGTGTGGCTGCAGTGTGTACCATCTACAAGATGCACTGCTACAACTCACCAAGCACCTCCCAAACCCACGACCTCTACCACCTAGAAACATAGAAACATAGAGATAAGAACAGGAGTAGGCCATTCGGCCCTTCGAGCCTGCTCCGCCATTCAATGAGATCATGGCTGATCTTCGTCTGAGATCTTAGCTGATCTTACCAGTTCAGTACCCCGTCCCCGCCTTTTCTCCGTAACCCTTAATCCCCTTAGCCTTCAGAAATATATCCAATTCTCTCTTGAAAATATTTATTGAATTAGCCTTCACAGCCCTCTGTGGCAGGGAATTCCACAGGCTCACCACTCTTTGAGTGAAGAAATTCTTCCTCATCTCTGTTTTAAATGATTTGCCCGCTATTTTTAGACTGTGGCCCCTGGTTCTGTGCTCCCCTGCCATTGGAAACATTCTCTCTGAATTCAGCCTGTCCAGGCCTGCCATAATTTTATATGTTTCGATGAGATCCCCTCTCAATCTTCTAAACTCCAGTGAGTACAAGCCCAAACTATTCAATCTCTCCTCGTAGGTCATTCCCGCCATTCCAGGTATCAGCCTGATGAATCGCCGCTGCACTCTTTCCATGGCAAGAACATCCTTCCGCAGATGGGGCGACCAAAACTGTACACAATACTCCAGATGCGGTCTCACCAGCACCTTGTACAGCTGTAGTAAGGTATCCCTATTCCTATACTCGAACCCCCTTGATATGAAGGCCAACATACCATTTGCCTTCTTAATCGCCTGTTGCACCTGCATGCTCTCCTTCAGTGACTGGTGCACAAGAACACCCAGGTCCCTCTGCACTTCCCCATCTCCCAATCTATTGCCATTTAGATAATAATCTACCCTCCTGTTTTTACCCCCAAAGTGGATAACCTCGCATTTATCCACATTATAGTGCATCTGCCACGTATCCGCCCATTCCCCCAACCTGTCCAAATCGCACTGTAGCCTCCTGACATCCTCATCAGAGCCCACCCCTCCTCCTAGTTTAGTGTCGTCAGCGAATTTGGAAATATTGCATCCAATTCCCTGATCCAGATCATTTATATATATTGTGAACAGCTGGGGTCCCAGGACAGATCCTTGCGGCACCCCGCTGGTCACTGCCTGCCACTCCGAAAACGAGCCGTTTATTCCAACTCTCTGTTTTCTATCCGCCAGCCAGTTCTCTATCCACGTTAATACTTTGCCCCCAATCCCATGAGCCTTAATTTTGCATGATAATCTTTTGTGTGGAACCTTATCGAAGGCTTTCTGGAAGTCAAGGTACACCACATCCACTGGCTCTCCCCCATCTATTTTACCAGTTACTTCCTCAAAAAATTCCAGCAGATTAGTCAAACACGATTTACCCTTTGTAAATCCATGTTGACTCTGTCCGATCCTTTCCCCATTTGTCAAGTGCTCCGCTATTTTATCCTTAATAATGGACTCTAGCATTTTGCCCACAACCGATGTAAGGCTTACTGGTCTATAATTCCCTGCTTTCTCTCTACCCCCCTTTTTAAATATTGGGGTAACATTAGCTACCCTCCAATCCACGGGTACTGTTCCCGAGTCAATGGAGTTCCGGAAGATGATCCTTAGAGCATCTGCTATCTCCAGGGCCACCTCCTTAAGTACCCTAGGATGTAGTTTATCAGGCCCCGGGGATTTGTCGGCCTTCAGTCCCCTCAACTTACCCAACACCATATCCCTAGAGATACTAATTTCTGTCAGCTCCTCCCTCTCATTAGTCCCTATGTTTGCCGATATTCCTGGGAGGTTATTTGTGTCCTCCTTTGTGAATACAGAACCAAAGTATGAGTTTAATTGGTCTGCCATTTCCTTATTCTCCATTATATATTCTCCCGAATCGGACTGCAAGGGACCGACTTGGGATTTTACCAGTCTTTTCCTCCTGATATACCGATAAAAGCTTTTGCAGTCTGTCTTTATGTTTGCTGCAAGTTTACTTTCGTATTCTATTTTCCCCTTCCTGATTAGAAGGACAAGGGCAGCAGCCACCACCACCACCACCTCCAAGTTCCCCTCCAAGTCACATACCATCCTGACTTGGCCATATATCGGCATCCCTTCATCAACTCTGGGTCAAAATCCTGGAACTCTCTACTTAACAACACTATGGGAGTACTTTTACCACATTGAATGCAATGGTTCAAGAAGGCAGCTCACCATCACCTTCTCCAGTGCAACCATGGATGGACAATAAATTCTGGCCTTGCCAGCATCGCCCACATCCCGAGAATGATTTTTTTTTTAAAAAGGAGGCTCGTGTGGAGCTTAAACACCGGCATAAATCGGTTGGGCCGAATGGTCTGTTTCTGTGCTGTAAATTCCGTGTAATTCTATATAAGATAATCCTGGTCCTCCAAAAACCCAGGGGGATAAAAGCTAAACAAAATGGCTGAAATGCCAGTGGTGCGTTTTGCATTCCATATAATATACCCTTGTTGCTTCGTGTTTCCGTTCCTAGGACGGAGATAAGGCTGCCAGGAGTTGTACAAGAGAATCTTTGGATGACTTGTCCAACAACAACAACTTGCAGTTATATAGCACCTTTAAATTAGTAAAACGCCCCAAGGCACTTCACAGGAGTGTAATGACGCAAAAATTGACAACAAGCTGAAGAAAGAGACATTAGGAGGGGTAACCAAAAGCTTGGTCAAAGAAGTAGGCTTGAAGGTGTTGTATCCGTGTGTTAATGGAGACACGGAATGCAGGAGTTGGTTTAACAGGTGTTTACTGAACAAAGTCTGGAGGTGAACTAAAAGATACAAGACACTATACAGGCTTATATACCAGAGTGGTCACTACCGGTATTACAGTACACAGGGGCTCTTAAAGGTACATACACTACAATTCCTCCCCTTTTAGATAATTAGTACATAACATTTTAAGTAATCATTAATTAACATGTTTACAAGAATAATAACCTACACATTTGCTGCAGTTAATCAATTATAAGTCGGTCTCTCTGGAGGCTTCCTGACTCGGTCCGGATAACGCCTCGGTGGTGTAGTAGGTTCTTTTGGCAAGGTCGATTCGGCTTGAATGCCAGTGTCGGGTTCATCTGGTTCCAGTATCACCGGATCGGAGGTAGATACTATGGGTATCTCTGCTTCATCATTAGGCGTATAGAGTTGTGGTGTAGGTTGTCCCTTTTCGGATGACTCTATGATCTGGTCAGCATGGCACCTTATTATGCTTTCTCCAATGTCTACGGTATACATCAGCGGTCCTAGTCGTGTGCAAATAGTTCCAGGCTGCCATTTCTCGGTACGGTAGTCCCGGGCCAAAACTTGTTGACCTATCTGGAAGGTTCTAGTTGGCCTTTCATTCATGCCTTGAAATTGCCGGTTCTCTACGTCCCTTCTGATGTTTGGCTTGATCAAATCCAGCCGGCATCTTAGTCTTCTATTGAAAAACATCATGGCGGGAGTTTGGTTTGTAACCACATGTGTTGCATTCCTGTACGCAAACAAGAAGTTATCTACCTTATGTTGTAGATTTATGTCTTCATTACCCATGGCCTTTATGGCCTTCTTGAACGTCTGGACAAACCTTTCAGCTAATCCATTGGTGGCGGGATGGTATGGGGCGGACGTGTAGTGCTTAACCCCATTGTTTTTTAAGAACTTCCTGTATTCTTCGGACACAAATTGCGGTCCATTATCAGAACAGATCTGTTCAGGCAGCCCATTCCTGGCAAATATGGTCCTTAATACTGTGATGGTTTTTTCCGTGGTGGTGGAGGACATCTTTATTACCTCCGGCCACTTGGAGTGTGCATCAACCGCGATTAAGAACATTGAGTCCATAAATGGACCAGCAAAGTCGATATGTACCCTTTGCCATGGAGATGAGGGCCACTCCCATGGATGTAGAGGGGCTTGTGGTGGGGCGTTTTGGACCTTCTGGCATCCTAGACAGCTCTTGGTCATTTCTTCGATGTCTCCATCGATACCTGGCCACCATACAAACGCCCTGGCTAGGTTCTTCATTTTCACTCCACCCAGATGCCCCTCGTGAAGCTCCTTTAGCACTTTATCCTGGAGTTTGGGTGGAATCACCACTCTGGATCCACACATCAAGGTTCCTCGGCACACTGACAGCTGTTCTCTTCTTTGCGAGAATGCTGGCAACAGTGGTTCGCCATGTGCTGGCCATCCCTTCACCGTTAAATCGTAGACTCGTGAGAGAGTCGGGTCATTTCTCGTTTCCTTTTCAATGGTAGAATTTGTTGCTAGTAGACATTCCACTATGGTAGAGTGGAACATCTCCACTGGGTCCACTGTAGGTGCCTCTTCTACCGTTGGCAACGGTAGGTGCGATAAACCGTCAGCATTCCCATGCTGTTTTGATCCTTTGTATTCTATGTCATATTGGTGTGCCCCTAGGAAAAGGGACCACCTCTGTAGCCTTTGCGCTGTCATAATGGGAACGCCCTTTTTAGGGTTGAATATGGAGACAAGGGGTTGATGGTCAGTCAACAAGGTAAATTTTTGTCCGTGTAGGTAATGGTTGAATTTCTTCACTCCCCATACCAGGCTGAGTGCTTCCCTGTCGATCTGGGCATAGTTACGCTCAGCTGAGTTCAATGAGCGTGACGCAAAAGCTATCGGCCGCTCCGAGCCATCAGGGAATCTATGCGATAATACCGCTCCTACGCCGTAAGGGGATGCATCGCACGCCAGTCTGATTGGCAGTGATGGGTTGTAATGAGCCAACACTTCCTTGGACGTGATCAAGCCTTTGCATTTATGGAAGGCATGTTTACAGTCTTCGCTCCATTTCCAAATTACTCCCGTTTGTAGCAGTGCGTTAAGAGGGTGCAGAACAGTTGACAAGTTCGGTAAAAATTTATGATAGTAATTTATCAATCCCAGGAACGACCTTAATTGTGAGACATTTTCAGGTGTTGGGGCTTTTATGACCGCTTCAATTTTTTCAGGTGACTTATGCAACCCTTCTTCGTTAATTATATGGCCACAATATGATATTTGTTTCTGGAAAAATTCGCACTTGGGGCGATTTGCTCGTAGGCCCCGTTCTCTCAGCCTAGTGAGCACCTGCTCCAAATTGGCAAGGTGCTCGTTGTCATTTTCTCCTGTTACAAGGATGTCGTCTAGGTAGCATTGAGTCCCCGGAATCCCTTGCAGGACTTGCTCCATAGCTCTTTGCCAGATAGCTGGAGCTGATGCTACTCCGAAAACCAGTCGATTGTACTGGTACAGGCCTTTGTGTGTGTTTATCGTGAGATACTTTTTAGAGGCCTCCTCAACCTCCATCTGCAGATATGCCTGTGCCAAGTCAATTTTGGTGAAACGTTTCCCTCCGGATAGTGAGGCGAAAATATCTTCTATCCTCTGAAGAGGATACTGTACCGTGTGAAGGACCGGGTTTACAGTCACCTTGAAGTCCCCACAGATGCGAATTTTTCTCTCTTCTTCAGATTTATCATTATTCAACGTTTTCTTCATGACTGGGACGATGGTTGTTGCCCACTCGCTCCAATCTACCTTGGATAACATGCCTGCCTTTTCCAAATTCCCCAGCTCTGCCTCGACTGCTGGACGAATTGCGTATGACACCGGCCTTGCCTTAAAAAACTTGGGAATTGCCGCATCTTCCACTTTTATTGAGGCGGTGACGCCTTTCAAGGTTCCTAGTTCCTGTTGAAACACTTCTTTGGCGTTAGCCAAGATGTCTTTTAATCGTTCAGGTATGACGTCATCATTTTTTTTCTTACTGGTCACCGTCAGTGCCTGAATGGAGTGCCAGTCTAAACGTATCTTCCTGATCCATTCACGTCCCAACAGCGGTGGACCACCATCTTGCAGAACGTATAAATACAACTTCTATATTTCTTTGCCGTTATATACAACAGGCACCCTTATTTTCCCTCTGGGTTATACTTTCTGCCCCGTATATGTCTTCAAGATAATGGATGTGTCTTTCAAAGGTATATGCGGAAATAGCCGCTCGTAATCCCGTCGACTTATGACGGTCAGAGCTGATCCTGTATCTAGCTCCATTTTAACTGGGGACCCCGCTATCGTGAGGGTAACCCAAATGGTGTGGTAATCTTCTTTGGCAATTACATTATGTAATTTGAGACAGCTTAGTCTCTTGTTTCCGGAGTCACTATCGCTCTTCTGGTCTTCGAAGCTACTGTCCGTCATCATTTGTACCTTTCTGTACTTTTCCTTATTGATTTTTTTTCTGTCAGTGGATTTTCTGTTTCCAGATCGGCATACACGTGCAATGTGTCCCATCTTTCCGCATTGCCTGCATGCTTTGTCCTTGAACCAGCAGTCCCTCTGGTCATGGGTGGATCTGCCGCAGCGATAACATCTCTCGAAACCCCGTGTCATTTCATGGGTGCCGAAGTCCTGTGGCTTTTGCTGTATCTCTGCAGCTCCTCTTGCTGCTGCTTCGTATAATACAGCCACACTGAAGGCCTTGTCCAGTGTCAAATCTTTCTCAGAAAGTAGCCTTTTCTGTGTTCCTTCACTTAGGAGACCGCAGACGAATTTGTCTTGTAGAGAATCTGCCAGTCCTGCCCCGAATTGGCAGTGCATTGACAGCTTTCTTAATTCGGTGAGGTAATCAGCGTTACTTTCATTCTTGTGCTGATTCCTCCTGAAGAATTTGAATCGTTCCACTATCAGCAGCGGTGTTGGGTTTAAGTGCTCCTGTAGGGTATCAACAATCTCCTTAAAATTCTAGTCCATCGGTTTGGCTGGAGTGATTAAGTTTCGTAACAGCCCGTATGTCCTTGCGCTCATCAGATTTAGAAGTACCGATGCCTTTTTATCATCCTCTACTTCATTCGCTGTGCAATATACCTCCACTCTTCCCACATATGTGGTCCAATCCTGTATATCGCTATCGAAAGCAGTAATATTGCCAGTTTTAGGCATCCTGAAAATCAAAAAATGGCGCCTCCCGCGCTTTCCTTTCTTCCCTGCCGAGAAAAAATGGCGCCTCCCGCGCTTTCCCGCTGCTGACAATGCTGTTCTCCGCGGTTTTTATTTACACAGATATTTTTAATAGTTGGAGACTTGTTCCCGCTGGACTCTCTGGGACTTTTCCCTCCCTCTGCTTGGTCCGAACGCCGACCTGCTTTGCAGCGCCGGCCGTCTCCCGAGTGCTCCACCCTCCGTCTCTGTTTGCCTCCGCCTTCCGACTCGCTGCTCGGCCCCGCTGCAGAGCCACCCGATCGAGCCCCAGCCCGCCGCCCAGGAAGGATTAGTGCAGTACCTGCCACCAGCCCGGCTAGCTGGTGAAACCACAGTTGGTTTTTTTTCTTCGACCTTCGTCTGAGGAATCGATCTCCTTGAGGTGCTGCCGAATTGCAGGTAAGTCCGTTTCCAATTCGTCGCCACTGTTGTATCCGTGTGTTAATGGAGACAAGGAACGCAGGAGTTGGTTTAACAGGTGTTTACTGAACAAAGTCTGGAGGTGAACTAAAAGATACAAGACGCTATACAGGCTTATATGCCCGAGTGGTCACTACCGGTATTACAGTACACAGGGGCTCTTAAAGGTACATACACTACAGAAGGAGTGTCTTAAAAGAGCAGAGAGAGGTGAAGAGGTTTAGGGAGGGAATTCCAGAGCTTCGGGCCTAGACAGTGGAAGACATGTTGCCAATGGTGGAGCGAAGGATCGAGGAGGGGATGGACAAGAGGCCAGAATTGGAGGAGTGCAGAGATCTCGGAGGGTTGTAGGGTTGGAGAAGTTAACAGAGAAGGAGGGGGCGAGGTTATGGAGGGATTTGAACATGAGGATTTCATCGCGAGAGACGTGATTTTTATTGAAAATTCAGCCCAACTTGCGATCTCGCGATTCACCTCAGAAAATTCACGATTTAAAACTTTGTCTGCAATATTGTTGACATGCTGAGCAAACCAAAAGTGTGTGCTCCGCCACACACTATGCGGAGGAGTCCAACTCGCTGGGTATGTTGGGAGATGTAGTTCCATTCTCGAACCATTCACGTGTGCTGTGCATGAATCGGCACAGTCAGTGAATGCGATCTGGAAAGGGTGAGACATGGGTGAGGGGAGGAGAGATGGTGGAGAGTGACGGAGATGGGATACAGAGAGGAATGGGAGAAAGATGGAGTTAGAGAGATAGAGATTGGGGAAGAGTGACAGGGCGAAAGAGATGGAGGCACAGAGAGATTTGGAGGACGATGAGAGAGAGATGGGGGTACAAAGAGGAATGGGAGAGAGATGGAGGTGGAGAGAGAGATGGAGCTACAGAGAGAAAGGATGAGACTCAGGAGAGGAGGAAAGAGATCAAGACTGTTGAGTCTGTGCTTTCAAATGTAGTTATGCTGAATAACTGGACACAGACTACAGAAATACTTAAACAGGTCTTTAGTAACTGAGGGTCAGGGCTGAACTGGAACACTTTGCTCCACAGGGTTTATATACCGGTGTGGTCACCACCGGTACTACAATGTACAGGAGCCATCAAAAAGTAGTCCATCACCTTAAGGTATCCTCTTAAGGTGGTACAGGTTACATACACTACAAAGACCAGCGGAGGGGGGGGGAGAGAAAGGGATGGAGATGCGAAAGGAAAAAATTGACGTGGCCGGAGGGAGAGGTGTGGGAGAGATTGGGGGAGGAAGAGAGAGATACCGGGCAGATAGAGAGAGGAGTAAACACTGAGGGCAAGAGATAGTGAGATACAGGGAAAAAAGGAAGGGGGGAGACAGAGATGAGAGAAAGAAACTGAGAGGTAGTGGGGAAAAAGACTGAGGGGGGAGAGCGATTGATGGATAGATGTGAGGGAGAGAGAATGAAAGGAGGGGTTGGGGAGCGAGACCAGAGGCAAGGGAGAGAGAGAAAGCGAAGGGGGGAGTCTGATCGATTGATAGGAGGGAAAAGGAAAGAGGAGGATGATGAGGGTGTTAAAGTTTTTAGGCAGCAGAAGATGGTTTTCTTGAGTCCAGTGACACAAATCATTCCTGTATGTAAGTCCACACACCCAGTTAACTGAAGTGACTTTATCTGCCAATATCCGGTAATGTAGCATTGCCCAAGGTCAATCAGAGCACTTGTTGTAATTTGCTAATTGGATATGACAGCAGCCCTCCCATCTATTTGGATAATGGAAGAATAATCCAGTGGTTCTCAAACTGGGGTCTGCACAGACAGGCTGGTAAACAGCAGAGGGAGAGGAAACAACCCTGAAACACTCAGCAGCTGTGCCGTGAGTAGGCGGGCGGTGGAGGGTTACACCTGAAACTGTGCCAGTGTTCCCAACAGGAGCCACCGAGCCTAATCCCACTCCAGGAAGAACAGGGAAGTGTCGTGCGGTGAAGTATTCAACAAGCATGTTGCTGAACCCGTAGGCTTACCTTTCCGCTGAAGGGAAGATAAAAGTGTTCACATCACCAATCACATCAATGTTCACTAGGGGTGATCGCGACTCCTGTCTCCATGGGAAAGTATTTTTGATCTTTTTCCCCCAAAACTAACCTTTGGTTGGCAGCTGCAGGGACTGTATTGCGTGGTGGTTGTGTTGGGCACCAGGTGAAGGGTGGTGATGAGTAGAATTTTTAATAATTTTTTTTAAAGCATTTTCAGATACATTAATATAGTTTTTGTAAAGAGCTGTAACTTGTTAGAGATTAAATAAAGCCACTAATGATTAAAAAAAAGCCACTACCCTCATCCATGCCTTTGTTACCTCTAGACTTGACTATTCCAACGCACTCCTGGCTGGCGTCCCACATTCTACCCTACGTAAACTTGAGGTCATCCAAACCTCGGCTGCCCGTGTCCTAACTCGCACTAAGTCCTGTTTGCCCATCTACATTGTGCTCGCTGACCTACATTGGCTCCTGGTTAAGCAGCGCCTCGATTTCAAAATTCTCATCCTTGTTTTCAAATCCCTCCAAGGCCTCGCCCCTTCCTATCTCTGTAATCTCCTTCAACCCCACAACCCCCCTGAGATATCTGCGCTCCTCTAATTCTGCCCTCTTGAGCATCCCTGATTATAATCGCTCAACCATTGGTGGCCACGCCTTCTGTTGCCTAGCCCCTAAGCTCTGGAATTCCCTCCCTAAACCTCTCCGCCTCGCCACCTCTCTTTCCTCCTTTAAGACGCTCCGTAAAACCTACCTCTTTGACCGAGCTTTTGGTTATCTGCCCTAATTTCTCCTTATGTGGCTCGGTGTCAAATTTTTTGTCTTATAACACTCCTGTGAAGCGCCTTGGGACGTTTTACTACATTAAAGGCGCTATTGTGGCGACACGCCACCACTGGACATAATCCGCTCACGGTGGCACGGACAGTTTACGCAGGCGCACTGCCGGCAGCAGACGCCCCCAGCCGGGGGCCCTTTCCTCCAGCAACTTGTTTCCTGCAGGGACAGGCTGCCGGGAGCACTTCCTGTCTGGGGAGTATTTAAGTGGTTGCGCGGGCTTTTCCAGTTTCTCTTTGCCATGAGGTTGATTAAAGCAGTTGTGTTTCAGCAACTCTGGTCTCGACTCCCACGTTTTCCGCGGTATCTCAACACTATATAAATACAAGTTGTTGATGTTATAAATCAAAAAATAGCAACTCATGATTTCTTACTAAATCTCATGATTTTTCAGAGTTTTTCTCATGATTTATGAGGTGGTGGTGGGGTTGGCATTACTGGAAATCTAAAATTGAGATGTTGCCAGACTGGGAGCCAATGTAGATCAGCAAGCTCAGGGTTGATGGGTCAGCGGGACTTGGTGCGAGTTAGAATGTGTGCAGCAGAGTTTATGGAGAGTGGAAGATTGGAGGCCGGACAGGAGAGCATTAGAAACTGGCCCATCCAATTTTCCTCTTCACCAAACAGCAGCGCAGAGATAAGGAACTTGCCCTAAGGTCTCATGGATGCGAGTCTGTGTGCCACAGCAAACTGCGTAGGAACGTGCTGCTCATCACTGTAAACTGTAACCTCCATGAGCTCTGCCATGGTTCCGTTCCTGACCGTCACATCTCTATCCGAATTCTGTGCTAACATATCACCTATGCCTCAGCGATCAGCAGATGTGACGTTACTGGGTGGCACAGCCATTTTCACCGTTTTATGAGTGTCTTCAATTACGGGTGAATAACTAATTTCAGTGCGAATGCTTCAGATAGTGTGTAAAATTATAAAGTGATGCAGCTAAAGTAAAGCTGCATTATTATTTCAAAGTAAACCTTGGGATACAGTCAAACACTTTCAAGGCCGCATTTATTATTAGTCCCTGGTCGCCCTGAGAAGTTGGTGGCGGACCTTCAAGTTGTGATTGTTTGTACAACTGAAGGGATTTGCTCGGCCACTTCAGAGGGCATCAAGAGTCAACCAGCAGTAGGGAGTAGAGTCACATTTAGGCTGCTTTCGTGGTCATTTATTTCTGGTTCCAGCCTACAAAGAACCAGATTTATTGAATTCAGTTTCACAATTTACCCTGGTGGGATTTGAACTCTCAACCTCTGGGTTGCTCGCCCATTATTGGCTGCCATTCCAATACTGAATAGCTATCTAGAGAAAAACCCAGATTCAAAGTAAATCAAGAGAATAGGAATCCTCATTTACTGATTCTTTTATTACAGCAGAGGGCACTCCACCCCCAAAATAGCAGTGTGGCTGTACCCTTGCAACAGAAGGTGTGTCAGAAGGTTGTAGGTTCAAGCCCCACTCTAGTCCGACGCTGCAGGGCAGTACTGAGGAATTGCTGTCGGAGGTGACATTCTTTCGATGAGAAGTTAAGTCTGCCAGCTCTGGTGAATGTTAAAGATTCCATTGCACTACTCAAAGAAAAGCGGGGAGTTCATGTTCGCGGTCAACATTCTTCTCTCAATCAATATCTGTAACAAAAAAAAATAACTGGTTATTCATGTCCTCACTGTTTCTGAGACATCGCTGGCACAGAAATGCTGCTGCACTCGCCTACATAGCAACCATAGTGTTTCAAAAGTAGTTCATTGTGTGTTGCGCTCTGAGCTAATTCAACCTGATATGGTGCCGGGTGACTGCAAGCATGCTATTTATTATAAATAGCAATGTCCATGGAGCTCGTAGAGTGTGCTGCAGATGTGAGGTGTAGATTGGAACATGGTCACATCTGAAATAGCTGAGTGAATATAATACAGCTTCCAAATAAAACCATACTCTAATATAACTAAATGTATTTAAATATAACAAGAGAAAAGTGACCCTTCATACCAGACTGTTAATTCCCCATTGACTCACTGTCTTCTTTCTCTCATTTGCCATCATACCTGCCCACTTAAAATATTCTGGTGGAGATAAACAATTGTTACTTTTTATTTCCTCTCCAATTTGCCCCCCTCCCCACCCACTCTCGTAAACTCTGTTGCAAGGGTACAGTTCCACATGTGGTGGCTGCTCTTTGGCACCTTGCTCAAATGGTCATTATTCATGTGTGAGTCTTGACAGTGATTGATGACAGACTCTTTGACTATAGAGGGCATCACAGCCGATCATGACCCTGTCCTCACCGGACACCCACTTCCAAGAGGTCACTGGATGGTGATCGGCCGATTGGACCCTGGCTGACTTTCCCTTCCCCAATCCAGGGCATAGAGGCATGTTGTAACAGTCCTAACTGTTGGATCAGCTGGGAGAAGCGAACCGTAGAGACTTGAAAGATAGACTTGCATTTCTATAGCGCCTTTCACAACCTTGGGACGTCCGAAAGCGCTTTACAGCCAATTAAGTACTTTTTGGAGTGTGGTCACTGTTGTAATGTAGGAAACGTGGCAGCCAGTTTGTGCACAGCAAGCTCCCACAAACAGCAATGTGATAATGACCAAATAATCTGTTTTCGTGATGTTGATTGAGGGATTAATATTGGCCAGGACACCGGGGAGAACTCCCCTGCTGTTCTTCGAATTAGTGCCATGGGATCTTTTACGCCCACCTGGGTGAGCAGACGGGGCCTCGGTTCATCCAAAAGACGGCACCTGCGACAGTGCAGCACTCCCTCAGCACTGCACTGGGGTGTCAGCCTAGATTTTTGTGCTCAAGTCTCCGGAGTGGGTCTTGAACCCACAACCTTCTAACTCAGAGGCGAGGGTGCTGCCCACTGAGCCACAGCTGACACAAGGTCCAACACGTCTTTTGATATTAAAAAACCCTAAAATACTGAAGATGCTGAAAACCTAGAAAAACAAAAACCCACAGAAAATACTGGAAACACTCAGCAAGTCAGGCAGCATCTGTGAAGAAAAAAATACATCAACATTTCGGAAAATTCTTCTCTGACCCCCTTCACCAGGATCTGAAGATATTACACGTGAGCAGCTTATACGAAAGAACAGAACGAGGGTAAGGGTGGGGGGGGGAAAGAGAGAGAACGAGCTGTAAAGTGATTAGGTGGAGGACAGGAGATGATTAACTGACAAGTGACGATAGCATAAGACAAAAGGAGGCACCATGAGAGAAATAAAAGACATGTACGAGGTTCAAGACTGTGAATAGTTAAAGCAGGTTAGCTGGGTTGGAGAGAGGGGGAGCGTGAAAACCTGGCAAAATGGAGCAGGCTCCAAGTCTGGTGGAAGGTAAAAGCAGGTCAACCCCAGGGGAGCAGACCACCCTGCCGCTTCTGCAGATGCGACTTCACAAGGTGGTCAGTTTGTTTTCATGTTATTCAAAGCTGTCCTGATCAATGGATCAAATCTGCATTTCCAGGACGAATACAAACATACGAAAAATAAGGGCAGGAAAAGACCCACTGGTCCATCCACCCTGTCCCACACAGTTGTGATACTTGCAGCACCACAATACAGACACTCCCCACCCAACCCAAAACCATGTGATCTCCTGAGCGAGGCAAAGAAACATAAAACCCAGGGCGGGGGTGGGAAGAAACTGGAAAATTTTGCCTGACTGGCTGAGTGTTTCCAGCATTTTTCTGTGGGCTTTTGTTTTTCAGATTTCCAGAGAAAATCCTATCCAACTCCCTTAGACGATCAAAACTAGTCCAGGAGACCACCCTGGGCCTGATTAATGTTACCAGGCACCTAGCTTTTGTACAAGGTGATCTCCGCTCCAGCCAGAACAGGTCTAGCTCTCGATTGAAGGAATTAAGCAAATTAGCTGAATAAAGGCTTTGCGTTTCAGATCTCAATTGGATTCCCTTTTTATATATAGCGGGAAAGCACAGTATAAAGTTATGTAGTTGTGTTATGTTGGAAAACATGGCAGTGTAGCGATTCGTGTGCATCGCCACTAAATAATCAAGTTCGACTTCGACGAACTATAAATAAGTTGTTTATTTACAGGAACAGGTTAAATACAACAGGTAAGGTAGCAGGTAAGATGGCTGACTGTAGGAGCATCGTGGTGTAGGTCTTTCCCCAGCGGGGACGTCACGAAGACTAACTAGAAGTTTCCGAACTCGACTGCCAGCAGGTTCCGAGCTCTGATGTCATGACGCAGAGTACAGGAATGAAGCCTGAGTGCAGTAACAGATACATTTATAAGTTAAAGGGAATTATGTATATCTCAATGTAAGGGACAATCGGTGGTACCGCCACATAGGCCCCCCCAGAATTCGCTTTAACGAAAGTCCAAGGATGAGGTGGTCTGACGAGCTGGTGGTCTCGGTGGTCATGCTGTCTCGACTAGGGTCCTCAATTTAAATAAAGGAAACTACGATGGTCTGAGGAGCGAGTTGGGTAGGATTGATTGGGGAATGGCACTCAAAGGGTTGACGGTGGATAGGCAATGGCAAACATTCAAAGACCGAATAGATGAACTACAGAAGTTGTTCATCCCAGTTTGGCATAAAAATAAAACAAAAAAGGTGACTCAACCGTGGCTAACAAGGGAAATTAGGGATAGCATAAGATCCAAGGAGAGGACATACAAATTGGCCAGAAAAAGCAATAATCCTGAGGATTGGGTGCAGTTTAGGATTCAACAAAGGAGGACAAGGATTAATTAAGAAAGGAAAAATAGAATATGAGAGTAAGCTTGCAGGGAACATAAAAACTGACTGTAAAAGCTTTTATAGATATGTAAAGAGTAAAAGATTGGTGAAGTCAAGCGTAGGTCCCTTGCAGTCAGAATCGGGGTAATTTATAATGGGGAGCAAAGAAATGGCAGACCAACTAAATACATATTTTGGTTCTGTCTTCACAAAGGAGGACATAAATAACCTCCCAGAAATACTGCGGAACATAGGGTCTGATGAAAGGGTGGAACTGAAAGATATCAGTATTTGTAGGGAAATGGTGTTAGGAAAATTGATGGGACTGAATGCCGATAAATCCCCAGGGCCTGCTAATCTACATCCCAGGGTACTTAAGGAAGTGGCCCTAGAAATAGTAGATGCATTGCTGGTCATCTTCCAGAACTCAATAGACTCTGGAACAGTACCCATGGATTGGAGGGTAGCTAATGTTACCCCACTATTCAAAAAAGGTGGCAGAGAAAAAGCGGGGAATTATAGACCGGTAAGCCTGACATCGGTAGTGGGGAAAATGCTAGAGTCCATTATAAAAGATGTAATAGCAGAGCACTTGGAAAGCAGTGACAGGATCGGACAAAGTCAACATGGATTTACAAAAGGTAAATCATGCTTGACTAATCTACTGGAATTTTTTGAGGATGTAACTGGTAAAATAGACAAGGGAGAACCAGTGGATGTGGTGGATTTGGACTTTCAGAAGGCTTTCGATAAGGTCCCGCATAAGAGGTTAGCGTACAAAATTAAGGCACATGGGATTGGGGGCAAGGTATTGACTTGGATAGAGAACTGGTTGGCGGACAGAAAGCAAAGAGTTGGAATAAACGGGTCGTTTTCCGAGTGGCAGGCAGTGACTAGTGGGGTACCGCAAGGATCGGTCCTAGGACCCCAGCTGTTCACAATATATATTAATGATCTGGACGAGGGAATTGGATGTAATATCTCCAAATTTGCAGACGACACAAAGCTGGGTGGGAGGGTATGCTGTGAGGAGGATGTCATGAAACTCCAGTACGATTTGGACAGGTTGGGTGATTGGGCAGAAACATGGCAAATGCACTATAATGTGGATAAATGTGAGGTTATCCACTTTGGTGGCAAAAACAGGAAGGCAGATTATTATTTGAATGGCAATAGATTGGGAGAAGGGGAAGTGCAAAGAGACCTGGGTGTTGTGCACCAGTCGCTGAAGGTAAGCATGCATGTGCAGCAGGCGGTTAAGAAGGCAAATGGTATGTTGGCCTTCGTAGCAAGAGGGTTCGAGTACAAGAACAAGGATGTCTTGCTGCAGTTGTACAGAGCCTTGGTGAGACCGCACCTTGAGTATTGTGTGCAGTTTTGGTCACCTTAACTGAGGAAGGATGTTCTTGCCATGGAGGGAGTGCAGCGAAGATTCACCAGGCTGATACCTGGGATGGCAGGAATGACGTACGAGGAGAGATTGTGTCAATTGGGCTTATACTCACTGGAGTTTAGAAGATTGAGAGGGGATCTCATCGATAACTATAAAATTCTGTCAGGTCTGGACAGACTAGATGCAGAAAGGATGTTTTGATGGCCGGGGAGTCCAGAACCAGGGGTCATAGTCTAAGGATAAGGGGTAAGCCATTTAGGACTGAAATGAGGAGGAATTTCTTCACCCAGAGTGTGGTGAACCTGTGGAATTCTCTGCTACAGAGGGCGGTGGAGGCCAGTTCATTAAGTATATTCAAGAAAGAGTTGGATATATTTCTTAAGGCTAAAGGGATCAAGGGATATGGGGAGAAGGCAGGGACAGGGTACTGAATTTGGATGATCAGCCATGATCTCATTGAATGGCGGAGCAGGTTCGAAGGGCCGAATGGCCTACTCCTGCTCCTATCTTCTATGTTTCTATGTAAGCTGATCCTTACGCACGTCGTGGTGAATAAAACGTATCCGTCAGGCGAAGGAACAGGGAAACATGCGAAACAGCAGGCCTTGTCAGAGTGACAGGCAGGTCGGGCGGACGCGGGTGATGACTCTGTTGATGTTGGAACAAGTCCTTGTTCTGACGAAATCTGCAGGAACGCCAAACGAGCGATCCAGAAGGACTTGACAGGCGAGGTCGGTGAACTCGCCGACAGGTAAGCGAAACCTTCAGGAGGCTGGAACACACGGAACGGTGCGTGCCATAGTGCTACGACGTTAACACAACAGAGGGTGAAGAGTTACTGCGTTGACCAGTGATCGGTGAGGCCAGCAACTTTCACGTGGCTGATCGCGGCCGCAGGATGCCCGTTGGACCCATCCTCTATGTGTGCAGCTTCAGTAGACGTTTGCGTTTGTTAAAGGGAAAACTGGAGAAAGGGCGGCAACTGTCCAGGTTGTTGTTGCTTTCGGGAGGGGTAAACTGCTTGTTGTAGATTTAGGAGAAAACAGCCGGGAGGGCGGCACACTTTTTGTTCATGCCGAATCGTGTAGTAGGTAACACAACCAGCAGGCTGAAGGGCTGGTGCGTCGTCGGCGGAGAAGGAGTCGTCGTCTTTCACGAGGGATAGGTCCTCGTGGTTCGCGAGGGATGGGACCTCGTGCGCGAGGAGTGCGTCCTCGTGTTTCGTGGGGGGTGAGTCCTCGTGGTATTCCCGCAGGGCGCGCTCCGATTTTGTGGGCCCGAACATGCTTTACCCCGCGCTTGGAGAGATGTATACTTGCTGTTGCTTTGGACGTAGAGGCGGACGATTCGTGTGGCGGTAGGAAAGACGAGTACGGGGACCGTAAGCAAGTGCGTGGTCGGCGCCGCATCGATGTTCTCGTCGAACGGGGCTTCTACCTTTATAAAGCACGAGGGAGACTGTGGCTCCCTGGATTGCGGTAGCGACAGCAAAACGGCTGGTGCTTCCATGGCGTGCTTCTTTTGTGAAAATTGCTCACAAAAAAACGGGGTCCGGTTGAGTTTTGCCCGCGTCAAACGGGATCTGCTCCAGGCTGCACTTACCTTGCGAATACGTTCGCAAAGACGGGGTCGCCTTTGGAGGAATCGGTGTTAGGCGGTTGCTATTCCATGGTTGTGCGTCGGTCGTCTTGTGGGAAGACGAGGTTCAGGCTACGCGTTGCTACCGTGAAAATCGTTCACGGATACGGGGTCATCAATTGTAGTGTTGGAATTGATGAGCTCCGGTACTCACGTCGTTGGGTCACCAATGTAGCAATTCGTGTGCATCGGCACTAAATAATCGAGTTCGACTTCGACGAACTATAAATAAGTTGTTTATTTACAGGAACAGGTTAAATACAACAAGTAAGGTAGCAGGTAAGATGGCTGACTGTAGGAGCACCGTGGTGTAGGTCTTTCCCCAGCGGGGACGCCACGAGGACTAACTAGAAGTTTCCGAGCTCAACTGCCAGCAGGTTCCGAGCTCAACTGCCAGAAGGTTCCGAGCTCTACTGCCAGAAGGTTCCAAGCTCTGACGTCATGATGTCATCACGCAGAGTACAGGAATGAAGCCTGAGTGCAGTAACAGATACATTTAAAGGTAAGTTAAAGGGAATTATGTATCTCAATGTAAGGGACAACCAGTGGTACCGCCACAGCAGCTATTTTGTGCCAGCAACGTCCCACAAACAGCCATGAGGTGAACGACCAGTACCGTGGTCTGTTTATAGACTGAGGTAAGGACACCAGAAGAACTCCCTGCTCTTCTATATATTGTTACGGGATCATTAACATCCATCTGCACAGGCAGACTTGTCTTAACGCCTGGCCCAGTGGAGCAAGCAAAATAAAGCCTGCAAGTTAATTTTTCAGGCTGCCGTTAAGTGCTAGGGTCAAAGTCAAACGGTCATGGATTCCTCTGTGCATTTTTCGTAGCTCAGTAAATACCCGATCACTCCGTCCCAGCTGCGATTGATTGATGACTGAGTTGGATTTAGAGCAAAGTTCAGCAAAATAACACAGATCAACGGAGGTTGAGGAATTGGATGTGGAGGTTTATTCTGATTTTGGCCTGTGCTGGCAATAGCTGTGGGTGTGGATGCTGACTATAGTTACCCTCCTTGGCTATGATGCATGACAACGTTCAAAGAACATAATGAATATTACTACTGTGGGTAGATTTTTGTTCTCCTCTGCTGAAGGTGGTGACTTGGGTCGCCAACCCTCCAGGATTGCCCAGGAGTCTCCAGGAACTAAAGACTAATCTCCAGGATAACAACAGAAAATGCTGGAAAAACTCAGCAGGCCAGGCAACATCAGTGGAGAGAGAAATAGAGTCAACGTTTCAGGTCGAAACCCTTCGTCAGGACTAATCTCCAGGACACTGCTGCCAGCAAACTGGGAGAAAAATCATAGGGGCATAAAAAAAATCATGTTTTAAAAAAGATTTCTTTGAACACTTCTGTTTACTAGTTATAAAAATATTGGACATGGGGTGGAAAAAGCTGTTTGACTGACAGTCAAGAATCATCCATTTGGTTAATGGAGAGTCTATTAAAGTTCCAATTGGTATAGGAAGGTGGTGCACCATGACAATGGACATGTTGGGTGACCAATGGTGAGAGTGTGGGGGCGGGGTGGTTGTAGGCAGAAGGTCATGTGATGAAATTTCCAGGAATATGTCCAAGCAGAGTTGGCAACCCTAGTGGTAACCGATGCTAGGGTGTGGCTCCACCCATGCTGGACACCCTCTTGTACCTTGTACGATGTGTGAATTTGATGTGTATAACGAGACAACGTATGTTGGCAGGCTATTCAATCATACAGGGTATTGGGCCAGAAATTCGGGTCGGAGGCTTCCCGCGGGTGCAAGCCCCCGACCTGCAGTTACCTTGCGCGCCGGCCGTTGTGCTGTGGGCCGGCGTGGGATTCCGATCCTGGGCCTGCGCCAACTGCCGGCGTGCAGTGCTTGCGTATCCCAGGGGCGCAGTTAGTTCGATGCGTCCCCTGGGATCACGTGGGCCATGGAGAGCCAATCGGAGCAGGGAATCTCTATTCATAGATTTGACAGGAAGACCTGTCAAATCTATGAATACAGTTCGGCCCAAAACATAACAAGCTTCAAATACATAAAAAAAAAAAATCACATTTTTAAAATAACTATAAATTACATAAAATAACTATTTTAAACAATTTAAAGTTTTGAAAAAAATTAATTACAGTTTCTAACGGGGCTAAAAATCAACTTACCTTTCTTTAAAGTGTTTAAAAATAATAAACCTGTGGAAAAAATGTTTTAATTTTACTTAATTCACCACTTACCTTGTTAAAAGCAGGCCTTGCGACTGCTTTTTAAAAGCATAGCTGCTGGAGACTTGCCCTCCCGGAAAAACCTGGAAAAAAGCGGAAGTTCCAGGCATATGTGCTGCCTCTCCAGCGCACGCGTTCGACCTGTGATCCCCTTCCTTTAAGGGAACGGAAGTTCCGGGGTTCCCGCGCATGCGCAGTGCATGCACGAAACCGGCACTTTCGTTGGGCCTACGCGTGAGTACCCAGCGCGTACTCACCCGGTGGACCCGAATTTCTGGCCTATTATTTCTTATCTGCCGCCTACTGGATAGTGTGCAAGAGCAGGAACCCTTGCTTGATTTTTTTCCTCTCTCCCTTGCCTAAGGGTGCTAAGGCCCATTTTAACATCATAACTAATGCGGAATTGAACCTGGGGTCACTGGCCTGTGCTACCAACTGG
Organism: Somniosus microcephalus; assembly: GCF_052327205.1. Classification (NCBI taxonomy): domain Eukaryota; kingdom Metazoa; phylum Chordata; class Chondrichthyes; order Squaliformes; family Somniosidae; genus Somniosus; species Somniosus microcephalus. The sequence continues at coordinate 16,807,941 of NC_141002.1, read as the reverse complement.
CCATACTGTAGGTTTATCAAGAAGGACTTGGTAGTTTATTCCCAAGAGATTCACTCTGCCGAGTGTATTTCTAATGAGAAAAAAACTGCAACGTTAAACAGCCATCTAAAATTCTTTCTTTCCATTCATCAATTCAGTCATTAGAATGGCATAAGCTCATATTCACTGTCACAGTTGAGATGTGATGCATAATTCTACCCATTACATCTTTCTGATCACTGCATTGGCTCAACTGTGATGCCAGTCTTAAGCTCACATGGAATAGAATCATGGAATCATACAGCACAGAAAGAGGCCATTCGGCCCACCGTGCTTGTTCTGGCTCTTTGAAAGACCTAACCAATTAGTCCCACTCCCCTGCAAATAGTTCCTTTTTAAGTATATATCCAGCTCCCTTTTGAAAATTACTACTGAATCTGCTTCCACCACCCTTTCAGGCAGTGCATTTCAGATCATAACAACTCGCTGTGTAAAAATAATTCTCCTCATCTCGCCTCTGTTTCTTTTGCCAATTATCTTAAATTTGTGTCCTCTGGTTACCGGCCGTCCTGTCAGTGGACATAGTTCCTCCTTTTTTATTCTATCAAAACCCCATATAATGTTGAACACCTCTGTTAAATCTCCCCATACCTCCTCTGCTCTAAGGAGAACAATCCTAGCTTCTCTAGTCTCTCCACATAACTGAAGTCCCTCATCACTGGTAAATCTCCTCTGCACCTGCTCCAATAAAATAATTGTCCACGTATGAACATTGATCATGCCTGGACTGCACCTTTCTGCCTGTGGAATACACGAAGGAGAATTGTTTCCTTTAGGGATGAGGGTTGAAAAAAAATAACCTCCCTTTCTGAACAGGAGCAATTTTGTCGAATCTGTTCTGCATAGTTAGTTGGTAAACAATACTGTGCCTGTTTACTCTCCTGGCCAATTGACTTGCATGCCAAAGAAAACGCCTTGCTGCAAATTGCTCAAACAGTCCAGCGTGTGGTGAGATTCATTACTCCTGTTCCTTCAGTATTGTGCAGGATTCAGACGGAAACACTGAAGATGGAATCTGTGGTAGACCTTGTGAGGTTCCAGGCTGCCTCGATCGAGCTCACTGGGACGACGGTTTCTGTTGGACTGTTTGTGCTCTTCCTTGGCCTTCTGTACTGGTAAGTAGACTGAATGTCTCCTCCATTTTACTTTACAAAAACGATGGTTTAAAAGTACACTATTGCTTTCTTGCCCATAAGAATTAGCTTTGGATGTGCGGCAAAAAGCGTCAGTATCATTCTAGAATCTGGTCGGCCATCTAACTCTCAAGTACACTGAAGCCACAAAGTGCGAGCCCACCTGTGCAGGTAGTCTCGTGCTTTTTGAAAGGTGGGTGCAGTCTGATGTGAAACCAAGTTTAGAAAATCTCCCCAGGTGGATGCCTGAGATCTTCTTGTGTAGGACTGTGTTCCCGCACAAAATTCACTTTTTAATAATGGCAGAGAGTCACAGTCCTACTAGCGAGTGGAGCTCTGCACATGTGAACTTGTGCACCAGCACAGTGTGTTGCTGGGCAGAGTGCGAGGCACAATCGGCAGTAGAACTTTGATCTGGTGCCTGAAATCTAACTGTACGGGCACTGGTCTCACGCCAGTTTTTGCGGCGTAATGACACCTCTACATTATTACCCACTGTTTTTACCCTGTTGGCTATTTGCTCATTTATTTTATTTGCTATCTTCTAGCCCGCCCCCCCCCCGCCCCCCCAAGGCACTGTGTGAGTACCATGAAGAGGCAGACCGAAGCGTCCCGTAAGACTCGATGCTCTCCTCCCCTCCTGTTAGGAAATGCTGCACCTCCATTCTGCATTTCTTACCTGAGAACAGGGGCTGAGATTAGGATCTCACTATCTGTAGAACCTTGGGTATGAACCGGCCCCAGGACACTTTTTGACATGGTGTGTTGGTGCAGCGACCTAGTTTACCACCACATTGCCTGAGCATCTTTAGACATCAGGATGACATCAAAACTCATTGCACCCATTAGTACGTGGAAATCCAGTTGACCGGGTTAGGGTTAGGCTGGCACATCTGTACAGTACTGAGGGTGTGCGGCACTTTCTTTCAGATGGCACGTTAAACCGAGATCCCATATGCCTGTTCTGTGGGCATAAAAAACCTCAACGCACTATTCAGCGGGAGGAGAGAGTTGTCCTGATGGCCTGGTCAATATTTATCCTTCAACCAATACCACCAAAAACAATACCTGGCCATTTATCTCATTGCATTTATTTGTGGGATCTTGCTATGTGCATATGTTTTGCTGCATTTGCCTACATAATAACAGTGACTCTGCTTCAAAGCAACTCATTGCCTGTAAAGAGCTTTGGGAGACCTAAGGCCCTGTACAAGAGTTTTCTTTTTTTTTCCACAGTGCTAAACTCCTTCCATTCCCGTAATATTATCCGGGTTCCCCCATTTACATTACAGGGTGGGTATAGTGCAACGCAAGAAAAATGGCACGTGCGCATTCACGACTTCGTCGTACTGGCCGAGGGCTTTCCCAGACACGAGTCTGTCCACAGCCTGAGCTTTCAATGTTGAGCAGCACCAGCAATTTACATTAGCACCTGGGATTGCATTGCCTCTCGAAGGGACTGCTGTAGTATAAATCAGAGAGCGTAGAAGGAGGCCATTCCCTTTTGAAAGTTATTACTGAATCTGCTTCCACCACCCTTTCAGGCAGTGCATCCCAGATCATAACAACTCGCTGCGTAAAAAAATGTCTCCTCATCTCGCCTCTGGTTCTTTTGTCAATTATCTTAAATCTGTGTCCTCTGGTTACTGACCATCCTGGCAGTGGAAACAATTTCTCCTTATTTACTCTTATCAAAACCTCATATAATTTTCAAATGGGATATAAAATTCCCTCGATACTTTGAAGTTACCAGCGATTTTGCTGTATTTACAGATTTCAGATAAAAACACTGATGTAATAAAACTCACTACGCACGTGGTTTGAGCATAAAGCAAGGCTTTAATCCACTTGTTTCAGAACATGGAGGTCTAGTTGTACTTCACTAGTTCCTGTTTTACAAAATGTCCCTGGCAAGCTGGGCCCCCGCCCGAGTATTCATACTCCTTGGACAGCGCCACCAGCTGGCCGTCCAGTGTTATTTCAGGAGTAGTTTCTTTATGATGATGAGGTTTATAACAAACACCTCATTTAATTGTCCCCATCCTTCTCTCGGTGCACTGTGACAAGCTTATTGCAGAAAGGCAAATAAACTGAAGAAATACAAGGGGGGGGGAAAGAGATACTTATTTTCCTACATGGCTAACAGAAACAGGCTGTTTCTCTACAAAACTATTTCAGATACACAAAGTACAGTGGAACTTCAACTGTCTGGAGGAGACTCTTTCTCTTACCCCCTCCCCCCCCCCCCCCCCACACACCACCCCCACGCCCCCACTTGGATAATGAAGGCAGGCCCTTAGTTGAGAGTTTGCCTTTGATGGTGTTGGTTGAGGGAAGTCTAACCACCTCCCCTTGACATTCAACGGCATTACCATCGCCAAATTCCCCACCATCAACATCCTGGGGGTCACCATTGACCAGAAACCTAACTGGACCAGCCACATAAATACTATGGCAATAAGAGCAGGTCAGAGGCTAGGTATTCTGCGGCGAGTGTCTCACCTCCTGACTCCCCAAAGCCTTTCCACCATCTACAAGGCACAAGTAAGATGTGTGATGGAATACTCTCCACTTGCCTGGATGAGTGCAGCTCCAACAACACTTAAGAAGCTCGACTCCATCCAGGACAAAGCAGCCCGCTTGATTGGCACCCCATCCACCACCTTAAACATTCACTCCCTCCACCACCGGCGTACCGTGGCTGCAGTGTGTACCATCTACAAGATACACTGCAGCAACTCGACAAGGCTTCTTCAGCAGCGACTCCCAAACCTGCAACCTCTTCCAAATAGAAGGACAAGGGCAGCAGGCGCATGGAAACACCACCACCTCCAAGTTCCCCTCCAAGTCACACACCATCCTGACTTAGAAGTGTATCTGGAACTCCCCACCTAACAGCACTGTGGGAGTACCTTCACCACACGGACTGCAGCGGTTCAAGAAGATGGCTCACCACCACCTTCTCAAGGGCAACTAGGGATGGGCAATAAATGCTGGCCTTGTCAGCGACACCCAGATCCCATAAGCGAATAAAAAAAAAAAAAGAATCTTATCCAGAATTCAGGGGGCACTCACTGCTCTTCTTCGAAGATTTTCAACATTCACTTCAACAGTAAGCGGAGCATTGGTTCAATATCTCTTCCGAAAGACAGCATTTCCATTAATGTAGCACTGCGTTGAAGTGTCAGTCTAGATTCTGGTCCCACATTTCCTTGTGAGTCCTGATTGATAGAGATTATGGGTAGGTGAGTGATGGGGGTATGGTGAATTGAGCAATGGCTGAGACTAGTGGTGCAGTTGGTAGGATATGGCATTTGAAGGTGCATTCACTGACCTTGACCACTCGTGTGAGGTCATTAAACTTCTTGTGACACTGCATCCAGGTCCTTGGGGCTGCGCTCCTGGCATTAACCTCCGCGGCTATCTGCTCCCACTGCCTTCTCACTGTGTGTCTGGAGGGCATCCTGCCCCACTGCAGATACAGGACATCTCTCATGTGTCTTTCCACCTCCTCCAACAAGACCTCCAGTGCAGTGTCGGAAAACCTTGATGCACGCTCTCTCCGATGGTCAGCCATTGTTCTTTGTTGAACAGCACTATTCCGAATTATGTCAGCACCTCCAGCAGCCACAATACACCTTCCCGTTAAGAGGTGCAGGCTATCTTTAAGCCGTGCAGACTAGCTTTAAGTAGTGTTAGCAAGTAACAATATTGGGCCCCCTGCTGATGCATGCAGCCAATGAACAGCGTGGTTAGCACTGGCTGCTCCCAGCAATCAATATAATGAGCAGGCAGCACGAAGATGATGTGCTGCCTGGATTACATTGAACGGGGTAATTGCACATTGCGATCCCTGCACCTGTTTTTGGGGGCTATTCAATTTACCCCCCAGTACTCCTAACAGATTGAAGTTCCCACTTATTTAAAACAATGAAGTGGTGACAAATCAGACTATTTCTTCAGCACAGTCATTCTGCCCAATTGTGTTGGTATAGACACTGTAAGCTTGTTTTCTGACTCTTTAGGAGAGCTTGACTTATCTTTGTTCTCTGACTTGGCTCACAAGTTGCAGGTTCAATTGGATCTTCTCCAAACCAGCTCTCAGTCCCAGAAAGTCGTCGTCTTAGGCAGTCCCTCGGAACCGAGGATGATTTGCTTCCACGTTAAAAATGAGTTCTCAGGTGACTGATGAATCCAATGTGGGACCTACAGTCTCTGTCACAGGTGGGGCAGACGGTGGTTGAAGGGGCGGGTGGGTGGGGTGCTTGGGTTGACGTGCGCTCCTTCCGCTGTTTGCGCTTGGCTTCCGCTTGCACCTGGGGAAGAGACGCGAGGTATTCGGCGCCTTCCCGGATGCCTCTCCTCCACTTTGTACGGTCTTGGGCCAAGGATTCCCAGGTGTTGGTGGGGATGTTGCACTTTTTCAAGGAGGCTTTGAGGGTGTCCTTGAAGCGATTCCTCTGCCTACCTGGGGCTCACTTGCCGTGTCGGAGCTCCGAGTAGAGCGCTTGTTTTGGGAGTCTCGTATCGGACATGCGGACGATGTGACCCGTCCATCGGAGCTGATCGAGCGTGGTCAAAGCTTCGTTGCTGGGGATGTTGGCCTGAGCGAGAACACTGACATTGGTGCGCCTATCCTGCCAATGGATTTGCAGGATCTTACGGAGGCAGCATTGGTGGTACCTCCCCAGTGCTTTGAGGTGCCTGCTGTACATGGTCCATGTCTCTGAGGCATACAGGAGGCATATTGCTCTGTAGACCATGAGCTTGGTGCCGGGTTTGAGGTCCTGGTCTTCAAACACACTCTTCCTCAGGCGACCGAAGGCTGCACTGGCACACTGAAGGCGGTGTTGGACTTCGTCATCGACATCTGCCCTTGTTGACAGTAGGCTCCCGAGGTATGGAAAGTGGTCCACGTTGTCCAAGGCAGAGAAGCACTACTGGCGCGAATTCATGAACTAATTTCTCTTATCTGGAAGGAGGAGAGCATGCCAGGGGATCTCGGAGACGCCGTAATTGTGACCATCTTCAAGAAAGGTGACAAGTCCGATTGCGGTAATTACAGAGGAGTTTCCCTGCTGTCTGCCACAGGGAAAGTCATCGCAAGTCCCAGAAAGTATCTAGCAGTCTGCTATCCATCTGCAACAGTATTCTCCTCCTCCCCCTCCCCTCTGTAACTCTGCAATCATTGGGGAAACATGTCCCAGACTTGTGAAACAAAATGTGGTCAGAACGTGCTACACGAAAGAAGTAGGTCTAAGAGGTAACCTTTTGAAACTGCAAGACAAACTACCTCTGGAAATACACAAATAAGTGTGTTGATATATTTCCATGGTGATGAAAATACACAGGGGAGACGAAGGAAGCACAAACTGCACCAGCACTTCAGCCAAAAATATTTACAACATTCTCACTGAAGTTCTGAGCTCAAGCATGTGACAGAAACTGAACGCAAGGTACAACCAGAGTAAACAAAACCCACCAACTGGGAAATAGAAATAAAATGAGAAGCGCAAGGAAAATGAAACCTCTCCTTTTCTCCGCTCCCTTTAAGGTGCCAGCTCCCAGCTGGAATACCAGTCGTGGTGTGTTGCCCACTGTTAGATTTCAGTGGTTTCTCCCCCTGTTCTGAATTTGTCCTTTGGAAAGAAATAAACAACCTTTTTTTTTGCAAACTCCTGTCGGCGACCTGGCTTTGGAGAGGTTGGTCTGACATAACAGACCTGAATGTACTTCATGCAGCAAATCGCTGATTATATATTTTGCGACTGCTTTGAGATCAAATGGAACAGAACATCTGCTGCAACAGAGGCATCGACACGACTATTCAAAATGAATCCTCCACACAGGAAGAGAGGGCTCCAAGCTGAATGTACTGCTGCTGATGTCGGTGCCTCTGCTTTGGCATCAAAAGATGATAGCGAAGAGAGTGGATAACCAAAAATAGCAACAATTGTCACGGGAGCCAGAATATTGCTCAGGAAGAGCAGTCATTCAGGAAGCAGCTCAGTACCTTGGGTTCTGATCAGTCTTAATCATACTATTTATAAACATCTGCTTCATACAGTCTAGTGAAGGGTATGATCCATATGTTTATTCCATTTGACTGCTGTGAAAGAACAGGACAAATTTAAATGGACAAATTGAGAACAGAAGATCGAGGGGTGATCTGATCGAGGTGTTTAAAATGATTAAAAAGATTCGCTAGGGTTGATACAGAGAAACTATTTCCTGTGGTGGGGGAATCCAGAACAAGGGGCCATAATCTTAAAATTAGAGCCAGGCCGTTCAGGAGGGAAATCAGGAAGCACTTTTTTTACGCAAAGGCTAGCGGAAATCTGGAACGCTCTCCCCCAAAAGGCTGGGGATGCTGGGGGTCAATTGGAGCTTTCAAGACTGAGATTGAGAGATTTTTATTAGATAATGATATCAAGAGATATGGAGGAAATGCAGGTAAATGGAGTTGAGGCGCAGATCAGCAATGATCTAATTGAACGGCAGGGTAGGCTCGAGGGGCTGAATGGCCTACACCTGTTCCTAATGTTACTATTTTTCTAAATGGCTGTCGAGAGACTACTTTGAGAACTCTAGCTCCCCACCACTCCTCTCCTGAAAGTGCTGACTATGTTTTCACAGGAGCCTGAACCTCACCCAGTCTTCATGAGCCTCGACAGTGAGTGTTGACAGGCTATTCTACTACGGAGAGGCTCAGAGCTGAGCCAAGACCTGTGGCTAAATGATGTGCGTGTGTGCCTTCCAGTGTGGGGGCACTGGATAGTGATGGGGAGCGCCCTGCCTTCTGCCCTAGTTAACTCCGCACAGGCTGGGTATTGAACCTGAGCCTTAACTAATACATGTGGTGACTTTCTCCAACTTGCACACTGAGCAGCTGGAACGATGGTTTGGATTGCAGTTTCTTAACAGATGTGCCATGCTTAGTAGGCAAAGGAAGAGTCGTGGATAATGAATTTAATGCCTCATGTTTTAATTCTGTTGTCCCGACATTAAATAGCAGCACTAAGGAAAGAAACACTGGCTTTGAAGAAGGCAAAAATCAGCTAATCGTCCGCTCTGCTGAAAACATCTCGTGTGCTGACTGGACTTCCACCCATTCAACACACAGCCGGCTGAGAGATATGGAAGGGCCTAGAATCCAGCCTCGCCTATATGAGCAGGTGCTGGGTGCCAAGGGACAAACACCAACAAAAATTACTGCAACGAATAAAAATGCGAAACTTGGCATTTCAGAATTGTTTATCAAGGATGCATGTTGTAAAAGCAGGTGATTTGGAATCAATATTTCATCACCCCCTCGCCCCCCGCCCCCACCAACTGAAACCTGACAAGCTACCAGATGTCCTCAATTACTGCTTGTGGGAAAATTGTGCTCAAATTTTGAGTTCAAATGATGAGCTTGAACATGTGGGGGAGGGGAACGAAAAGCTCTACAATCAGTTCTTGAATATATATTAGGTCAACTTTCGAAAAACAACGGCATCTGGAATAACAACTAGCTCTAATCAGTGATCGAATATTCCGCTCCCCATGCCATCTGTTCCTAACATTACTGTGACCCCTGAACCAGTATAACTTACTGGCATAGTCCTACAGCCTGGATAACCCTAGACTGTCTTTATCTGACAAAAAATGTTTCTCATTTGAGCTGCTGCGGGATGTGCAGAAACCTCTTTCCAGTACTCCAAAGTACATGTTCAAACAGACTGATTTTTAAAGCGACTGGTGCTTTACCCAACCCTTACACAGTTGCTGATCGTAATCGCATGCAAGGCCAATCTGGTGTTTGCCTTTTGCGCTTTGGAATGCCACTTTTATAAGTCTGAAAGAGAGAGAGCGAGAGCAAAAGAAAGAACGAAAGACTTGTATTTATATAGCGCCTTTCCTGACCTCAGGACATCCCATAGCGATTTATAGCCAATGAAGTATTTTTGAAGTGTAGTCACTGTTGTAACATGAGAAACTGCAGCAGCCAATTTACGCACAGCAAGGTCCCACAAACAGCAATGTGATAATGACCAGATAATCGATTTTAATGATACTGGTTGAGAGATAAATATTGGCCAGGACACCGTGGAGCACTCCCCCGCTCTTCTTCACAAAATGCTGTGGGATCTTTTACGTCCACCTGGGAGGGCAGACGGGGCCTCAGTTTAACATCTCAGCCGAAAGACGGCAGCACCCCCTCAGTACTGCACCAATGTGCCAGCCTAGATTACGTGCTCATGGCCCTGGAGCGGAGCTCCAGAGGGGGTAGTTAAAATGGACTAGGAGACTTACCCACTGGCCTCCCGCCTATATCCTGCCGACTGCAGGGTCCTTGTTTAAGTATCTGATCGGATCCTGACGACGTCATCGGGACCCAATTGCAATATTAATCCCTCGCGGTTTCCCCGCCAGGCCAAACCGCCTGCGAACAGGAGCCAGCAGAGTAGGTATGTTGTACTGCCTGGAGGAGCACCTCTGCCCCACAAGGAAGCCCGAGCCTCCCCTGCCCTGGGCTTCCTTCCCCCTCCGAACTCTCGAACGCCATCCCAAAGACTTATCTTAGTGCATGGGACCATTCGATTGGGTCCCCAGTGGTGGCCTCCTACTGCCTGAAATCCCACTCCTCCCCACTGGGTATATGTGGGTGACTGCGTCCGATTATGCAGGTGAGGCTGGGGAGTTAAAATCTCAAACTGCAGAGGGCTGGACGGATTGCCCTCCACCTTGGCCCCCTGACTACACCAATTCTGCTCATATTTCAAATAGCCCCCATGTTGACTTGTCTCCTCATTGGGATTTCAAACCATCTCCTCTCATAGAATCTTCCAATTGCCCTCCCCCACTCCTCCAATTTAAACAGAACAGTCTGTTTACATTCCTGGAAAAGAGTTACCAAGACTTCTTGGATTTGGGATGGTCTGACCTCAAAGCTGAACTGAACGCAGTGGATTCGACAACGATTAGCCCTACCCCTGATCTTGTGATGGGATAGTTATTGATGAAACAGCTAATGATGGATGGGCCAAGGACCCTTCCCTGAGGAATTCCTGCAGTGATTTCTGGGGCTATGATGAATAGGCTCTGACAACCACAACCATCTTCCTTTGCGTCAAGTACGACTCCAGCAACTGGAGGGTTTTTCCTTTGACCTTGGTGCTATACTTGGTCAAATGCTGCTTTGATTCAGATCTTGCATCCTTGTCTGGATCAAGATTATGATGAGGTCTGGAACATTGTTTCTAGCGGAACCTGAACTGAGCATCGGTGAGCATGTTATTGATGAGTCGGTGTCATTTGATGGCACTATTGATGAAGCCTCTCATCACTTTACTGATGATTGGGAGAAGGCTAATAGGGCGGTAATGGGCTGTCTTAGATTTATCTTGTTTACTGTGGATAGGACTTACCTGGGCAATTTTCCACACTGTCGGGTAGATGCCAGAATGTATAATGATAAAGGTAAAGTAGTAAAAGGGGTAAAAGCAGGAATAAATTGTCAGAAAACATATTTGAAAGTTCTTTATCTGAATGCACGCAGCATTCGTAACAAAATTGACGAGTTGACGGTGCAAATAACTACACATGGGTATGATCTGGTGGCCATTACGGAAACATGGCTGCAAGATAATCATGAATGGGAACTAAACATACAAGGGTATTTGACAATTAGGAAGGACAGACAGGAAGGAAAGGGAGGTGGGGTTGCTATGTTAATCAAGGATGGAATCACTGCAATAGTCAGAAATGATATTGGGTCAAGGATCAGGATAGTGAAACAGTTTGGGTGGAGATAAGGAATAATAAGGGGAAAAATAGTGGGCGTAGTCTATAGGCCTCCTAACAGTTGCAACTCTGTTGGTCGGAGTATAAATCAGGAAATAGTTGGGGCTTGTAATAAGGGAACAGCTATAATCATGGGGGATTTTAACTTTCATATTGACTGGACTAATCAAATTGGGCATGGCAGCATTGAGGAAGAGTTCATAGAGTGTATTAGGGATGGGTTCCTTGAGCAGTATGTAACAACCAACCAGGGGGCAGGCAATCTTAGATCTGGTCCTGTGTAATGAGACAAGATTAATAAAAAATGTCCAAGTAAAGGATCCCCTTGGAATGAGTGACCATAATATGGTTGAATTCCAAATTCAGTTTGAGGGTGAGAGAGTTGGATCTCAAACCAGCGTACTAAGCTTAAATAAAGTAGACTATGAAGGTATGAGAGTAGAATTGACTAAAGTGGACTGGGAAAACAGATTAAAGTGTATCACAGAATCACAGAAACCCCACAGTGCAGATAGAGGCCATTTCGGCCCATCGAGCCTGCACCGACACATATCCCGCCCGATCCCCGTAACCCCTACACCAACACATATCCCACCCTATTCCCGTAACCCCACGTATATTTAATCCCCCTAACACTAAGGGTCAATTTATCATAGCCAATCAACCTCACCCGCACATCTTTGGACTGTGGGAGGAAACCGGAGCACCCGGAGGAAACCCACGCAAACACGGGGAGAATGTGCAAACTCCACACAGACAGTTGCCCGAGGCCGGATTCGAACCCGGGTCCCTGGCGCTGTGAGGCAGAGCAGTGGTCTACATTCAAGGAGATATTTCACATCTTTCAAGATAAATATATTCCACTGAGGAAAAAGGGGAGTAAAACAAAAGACAGCCATTGGTGGCTTAGTAAAGTAATAAAGGATAGTATTCGACTGAAAACAAGGGCATATAAATTAGCCAAATCTAGTGGGAGGATAGAAGATTGGGAAGCATTTAAAAGCCAGCAAACAATAACTAAAAGATTAATTAAGAAAGGGAAGATAGATTATGAAAGTAAACTAGCAAAAAATATAAAAACAGATAGCAAGAGTTTCTACAGCTATATGGGTGGCTAAAGTGAACGTTGGTCCCTTAGAGGATGGGACTGGGAAACTAGTGGTGGGGAACATGGAGATGGCAAAGACACTGAACAAATATTTTGTATCAGTCTTTACAGTAGAGGACACTAAAAATATCCCAACACTGGACAAACAGGGGGCAATGGGGGGGGGGGAGGAGCTAAACACGATTAAAATCACTAAGGAGATGGTACTCAGTAAAATAATGGGACTTAAGGTGGATAAATCCCCCGGACCTGATGGCCTACATCCTAGGGTCTTGAGAGAAGTGGCGGTAGGGATTGTGGATGCATTGGTGATCATTTTCCAGAACTCCCTGGACTCAGGAAAGGTCCCGGCAGATTGGAAAACTGCTAATGCAACGCCCTTATTTAAGAAGGGAAGTAGACAAAAAGCTGGAAACTATAGACCAGTTAGCCTAACATCTGTGGTTGGCAAAATGTTGGAGTCCATTATTAAGGAAACAGTAACAGAGCATTTGGATAAACATAATTTAATAGGACAGAGTCAGCATGGTTTTGCGAAGGGGAAGTCATCAAATCAAATCAAAATCAAATCAAATCAAGTTTTATTGTCATTGTTAGTGCACAAGTGCAGTACAACGAAATGTAGGCTTGCATTTTTTAATTTAAACATAATTTAATAGGACAGAGTCAGCATGGTTTTACGAAGGGGAAGTCATGTTTGACAATTTGCTCGAATTCTTTGAGGATGTAACATACAGGGTGGATAAAGGGGAACGGGTAGATAAAGGGGAACCAGTGGATGTAGTGTATTTGGACTTCCAAAAGGCATTTGACAAGGTTCCACACAAAAGATTACAGATCAAGATAAAAAATCACGGGATTGGGGGTAATATACTGGCATGGGTGGAAGATTGGCTATCTAACAGAAAACAAAGAGTTGGGATAAATGGTTCGTTCTCGGGCTGGCAATCAGTAACTAGTGGTGTTCCGCAGGGGTCAGTGCTGGGACCCCAACTCTTTACAATCTATATTAACGATTTGGAGGAAGGGACCGAGTGCAGCATATCCAAGTTTGCCGACGATACAAAGATGGGAGGGAAAGCAGTGAGCGAGGAGGACATAAAAATCCTGCAAAAGGACATAGACAGGCTAAGTGAGTGGGCAGAGATTTGGCAGATGCAATATAATGTTGGAAAGTGTGAGGTTATGCACTTTGGCAGAAAAAATCAAAGAGCAAGTTATTATCTAAATGGAGAGAAACTGCAAAGTGCTACAGTACAAAGGGATCTGGGGGTCCTGGTGCATGAAACACAAAAAGTTAGTATGCAGGTGCAGCAGGTGATCAGGAAGGCCAATGGAATCTTGGCTTTTATTGCAAGGGGGATGGAGTATAAAAACATGGAAGTCTTGCTGCAGTTATACAGGGTATTGGTGAGGCCACACCTGGAATACTGCGTGCAGTTTTGGTTTCCATATTTAAGAAAAGATATACTTGCTCTCGAGGCGGTTCAGAGAAGGTTCACTCGGTTGATTCCAGAGATGAGGGGGTTGACATATGAGGAAAGGTTGAGTAGGTTGGGACTCTACTCATTGGAGTTCAGAAGAATGAGAGGCGATCTTATCGAAACATATAAGATTGTGAGGGGGCTTGATCGGGTGGATGCGGTGCGGATGTTTCCACTGATGGGTGAGATTAGAACTAGGGGGCATAATCTTAGAATAAGGGGCTGCCCTTTCAAAACTGAGATGAGGAGAAACTTCTTCACTCAGAGGGTAGTAAATCTATGGAATTTGCTACCCCAGAGAGCTGTGGAAGCTGCAACATTAAATAAATTTAAAATGGAGATAGACATTTTCCTAGCAGATAAGGGAATTATGGGGAGCGGGCAGGGAAGTGGACGTGAGTCTAGGTTCAGATCAGCCATGATCCTATTGAATGGCGGAGCAGGCCCGAGGGGCCGTATGGCCTACTCCTGCTCCTATTTCTTATGTTCTTATGTCATAATGGTACTAGAACTTGGCTAGCTCTGTTACGCAGGTCTTCAGCAGTAGCTGTTGCCATGTCTAGTGCTTACAGCTGTTTCTTAATGTCACGCAGAGTAAACCATATTGGCTGGATATTGGGTAACTAGGATGGTGGGGACCTGGGGAGGAGCCCTGCAGGATTGTCCACCTGACACTTTTGACTGGAGCATCGACTAAAATGCCAGTCTCCCTCTCAGAGATGTAAAGTGCTATTTTAACTCATGAAATACTTGCATTTGTGCACTAAGAAAGAACATGCATTTATTTAGTACCTTATCACATTCTCAGGGCATCCCAATGCACATCACTTTTGTTGCTATTTGGGCAAACATGGAAGATAACTTTGTTATATCTCACCCAGGAATGTACATGCTTTTGAATAGGACTGAGTACTTTGTGCTTCCAATGCTGCCTGGAAATACCCCTTCTTCCAACATGTGTGGCACTTGCTGGTTCTAGCAGGATACACATCTCTGGGGTGGTGGTGGGTGGAGAGGAAACGTCCACACCAGTCACACACTTTTGGTTTATCAGTGAGCTTCCCATTTGTAGCTTTGCTTCAGAGGGTCCTTTGGTCTTGACCGTGGCTTTGACACTTGTGTTGGCTGCTGAAGTTTTCCCCTCCGTGCTGCCATTTGCTTTCTCAGTTGGCTGGTTTCTAACTGCCGCCTTTTGCCTTTTAACAGCTTGTCTCTTGCATTGATTCTTCAATTGCCTCCTTAACTATAAGGTCAGGGTAAAGCTTAAAGCCTTTTATCTCGCAGACCAACTACAATGTGACCACGAATCATTTCACCATGTAATGCATCGTATTTGGAATGCTCTGATTCCAATGTACCACCACCAATGCCTTTTAAATCTTTCTACAGCTATTGAATAGAATTTACAGCACAGAAACAGACCATTCCGCCATTCACCTCCAAGTTCCCCTCCAAGTCACACGCTATCCTGACTTGGAAGTATATTGCCATTCCTTCATCGTCGCTGGGTCAAACTCCTGAAACTCCCTCCCTAATCGCACTATGGGAGTACCTTCACCACACGGACTGCAGCGTTTCAAGAAGGTGGCTCACCACCACCTTCTCAAGGGCAGTTAGGGGTGGGCACTAAATGCTGGCTTTGCCAGTGATGCCCACATCTCAGGAACAAATTTTTTTAAAAACTGGTCTGTGCCGGTGTTTATGCTCTACATAGCTATAGTCCCGACTCTCAGCTTAAATGAGCAGACAATATCTTCTGTTTCATCTGTATGAGTGAACAGATATGAATCTCCTCAGCCTTTTCACATCCACTAGATGCTTTTCCATAATCTTCAAGAGTTTGAATAAACTTAATGCACTCTTCGGGGTTTTTGAAATTCAATTTCTTTGGGGGCTTAATTATGTTTTTGTTAGATTTGTTCTCCAGAAGTAGCGTAACAACATTTATTAACATTGTCCTAAAATCAGGATATTGCAACGGGGCTCGCAAGTAATGTCCCTCCCCTCCCAAAGTCAAATATCTTATTGACACTCGCGTCTGAAGGATGGCCCACTTGGTTGAGGTAATGGAAGACACCCATGGAACTGTTGCCCAGCAAGAATTGTTTTTGGGAGAGAAAGGGAAAAAATTGGCCAAAACAGTACTGTGATACTTCTTTTAGTATTGTGTTATTCCTTACAGGTACTCGGTGTTACCATTCTCTGAGTTGAAAAGGATTGGAATCAAACATCCAAAGCCATCTCCTTTTGTAGGCAACATGTTCCTCTTCCAGAAGGTAAGATCCTAAGAGAAGCATTATACAAAGGAAACATTTGGGGTTGGGGAGGGAAGAAGAACTTGAATGGAGGTGAACGGGATGGAACCTTATGGAGGTATACAAGATAATAAGCAGAATAGAAAAGGTAAGTCTGGTGCACTATGTCAAGTTAAACCACAACTGCAGGACAAGAGGACATAGGCTCAAACTGGTAAAGGCAAGTTCAGGAAGCACTTCACGCAACGAGTGACTAACACCTGGCATGGTCTTCCCAGTAGGGTACAAGAGGCAGAAACTCTAAGCTAGAGGTTATGATGGGAATGCCCTGGGTTTCTATGGAAGGATTAGCTGGATGGACCGATGTTCTCCCTCATCGCTACTTACCTTTCTGATTGAAATACAACTCCTTCATAGTAAATTTGCAAACCAAAGTGAAGGGATAAGGCCCAAGTGCAGGATACCACTGAGATAGAGCTGAGGAGAAGACGCGATAAGTCAGAAGTAGTGATTAGGTGAGGCCAAGCTTTGGTTAATAATATAATCAATTGTAGGAGGAAAGGGAAACTGAGGGAACTCAGGAGTTCCACCGTTTTAAGTCCTGAGGAAGAACGATTTAGAGAAAGAAGCATTGTGTGAAGCCTTAATTTTACTATAGTGAGGAATTAGAAAGGAGGAGGGGGAGCATGTAGGATAGCGTATTTGTGGCTTAGACTATGGGTTTGGAAGTTAGATTACTCATGGTCCCGGACCACACCAAGATAACATTGCCATACGACAGCTAATCTACAATATTCCCCGGGTTAAGAGAGACCAGAAACACTGATTTCGCATTGCAGGAAGCTGAGATTTTAAGATGCTCATTTCGAGACGGCCGTTCATTTCGCTGCATGTTTCCCCGAGAGAATCTTCACAGTGAATCAGTGTGTTTCTCAGCCAGTCCTGGTTGTTTTTAATTTGTTGCTGAGGCAACGGGCGATTGTTTTCAAAAGGAACCTAATCAATAATCTCGTGCGAATTCCAGAACAGTTTACACCGTGTAAACACATATTTACCAAGTTAGGAGTAGCCTGTCTGTCTGAATTCACCAGGCAAAGCCAGTTGTCACAGCACTCCCAAAATCTGAGGAGAAATAGCCCTTTGATTTAAATCTGATGTCAAGACATTTCTGTACGTCCCTGAGCTTTTTACATTTATTTATTGTTTTTCCTCATTAAGAATCAGTGGTAGATAATGTAGCCAAGGACTCTCAGTTCCTACACGCTCTTTAATCATTCTTATTTTAAGAGATAGGGGAAGTACATCATGTTAAAAGCACTGCCTCATTTTACTGAAATATGCAAGAAATGTTGTTTGACTGTCTCAGCAGCTTTCTGAGCTACAGGGAGGCCAGCCTTCTCTCCCTGCTAGGCCGCATCGTGGTGTCAGTGGTGGCAAATGACCTGGGTTGCCTCCTTTGGAAGTGACTCCAGACCAGGCTGACAGTCGGTTCAAAGCTGCAAGACAATGGCGCAGCTGTCGGCTGGGCCCTCCGAATGCCTAGCCGACAGTATGGTGTCATAGGTTCTTAGGTTGGCGTGCAGTGAGGGCCTCCATCCTTTGCAGCGGAGCCACTCAAGGATACAAAAGGCCACCATGGTGGTGATGTGTTGCCAGGCCTTACCTCACTTGAACTTCATGCAGCTCAGGAAGTCAACCCTTTTAGGGGGGGAAAAAAGGTCAAACAAAATTATTGGGCTGAATTTTCACCCCTTCTGCCTGGTGAAAATGGAAGGCAATGACCTACCACCCAGTTGCCGCTGGCACTGTGGCCATGTTCACCGGGGCCTACCGCTAGGCGACAGGAGCTGCCCCTCGGAGTCAGGCGGTAGGCCCATTTAAAATGGAAATCGGGGTCCGACCAGCATCAGGTGGAGGTGTGGCCGAAGTGGACTTGAAATAAAGTACCTCTTCGTTTGTGTGGGGCTGGGACAAGCGTGGGTGCACCGCGCTCCTCTCGGTCTCACATGCCCAGCCCAGCCCGGGCCGCTGTCACTCCAGCTCCCCTTCCCCAGAGATTCCTCCCCCCTCCCCTCGCCACCCCCAGCAACCTACCTGGAACCGGTCTGCCCAATGCAAATGAGGCCCCATCCTCGAGGTTGACTGGGCCTCCCGGCTGGGATACTGAGTTGTCAGCAGGCACATTCTACTGGTCCGTTCACCGGATGGGGGAAATCCCCTTCCCCCCACGATTGAGTGTCATTTTCCTCCTACAGAGGGAAGATGGTGCTATCACATCCTTCTCTGACCTGTTGTTTGTGTCCACCAGGTGGCTGACATTGGTGGAAACACATCACCATGTTTAAGAGTCTCTGAATAGAACTACTGGGAAATTTAAGTGAGGACAAATTCCAATTGCTCGATGTGGATTGTGCACTCTTTCCTGTAGGGACGGATCCACTTACTTCAGCCCTGAGAACTTGAGCAGCTTGCATTTATATAGTGCACTAACTTCATAAAACATCCCAAGGCACTTTACGTGGGAAGAACGGATGAGCGGAGAAAGAAGCAGGAAAGTTGATCAAATCCACAATGAAAAATGAGGAGTATTTTTGGGATGTGGTTGGGGGGTGGTGGTGGGGTGAGGAGGGCGACAGTTCCAGAGAGCAGGACCTCAGCAGCTGAAAGCCCCCACCACGGAGTGTCATTTTTCTATCCGAACAATCTCATGCAATACTATATGTGTTCAACACTCACTGAAACACATCAAATAAAAGTGTGATGCATTGCTCGGGATCGGAATAAAGCTGTGGGGTATTTGTAACCAGTGAGTTTAAAATCAATAGTTTCCATCTTTGTTAAAAATAGCAGGTAATAGAGTTTCACAAGGACACGAAACATATTCTTCACTACAATTGTGACTTCAATCACTTTGATTCCAAAGACTAAGTGCAGTCGATTTACAGTGAGCCTTGTTTTTCACGCAGGTGAAATAGTGGGGTTTTTACCTTTGCTTCGTTCATTCTTCCTACAGCCTACGGGTAGTGCATAAGAGTCCTTTGGAGTGAACACACTGACTTCCCTGATCAAGTTGAAAGCACAGAGGGGGAGAAGTTGCTTTCGGCCCGTTTTCGGGCATGACATCAGAGACGCTTTTGATACGCGCGTTAATGACTGGAGGCCCGAGGCTTGTCCCAAATTGGGCCTCAGGCTTCATTGCCATAATTCTGGAGAGCGGCGGAGCCAACTGGGTGTCAAGCTCCAGGCCAATCGGGCTGGCTTGACATTAGCAGCGGCCCCCTCAGGACCTACCTGAGAACTGGCGGGGGGGTGGGTGTGGAGAGGTGAGCTCAGTCCAGCAGAGGCCCACAGTCATGCTGTAGAACTGTTTTGTTGGCAGTCCCCAGCGGCCCCTTTAAGAACTGCCAGTTAGGCCACAGAGGAATCTGAAAAAGGAGTGGAACGTGCCCACGTATCCTCTAAATTTCGGAGCAAGGGATGTGAAACAGGCCTTAAGCCCCTCATTAGCACATGGAAGGGGCCTATTGCCTGGCTGAGGTGGCCACCAGAGATGCCTACATATCACCTGACCCAGTATGGCGTTGGATGTACTTTTGGCGCCGTTTAGGCACAGGACATAGCCCTCCCAGAAATTGGGGCTCCCCCCCCACCCCCCCCACCCAGTTTTGCGCCCCAAAAAATGGGCATAACAGGGTCCAAATTTTCCAGCAGAGTAAAAGTTCAACTACACGAATTGGAACATGTAACAGAGCAGCAATAAAAATGTTGCCTGCTCATATTTCAGAATAATCACAAGATATTTCTTGTCTTCAGTACTTCATTTCCTGACATAATTTAAGATTCCAGAGTTCAGGTTTCCTGCTCGCCTACGGATTATTATTTTTTTTACAACATGTTGCTGCTTCTTTGCTACCAACCCATTGCTTGCACGTACTCGAGGCAAAGTTTGTAGAGATACGATGGTTGTGGGAAAATGTGGCTTTGATTTAGAAGCCGATACATTTGCCATAAGCAGCAGGTTATGCTGGGACGGTCCCAGCATCTGAGCACATTGTTGGGCTATTGGAAATGCATCCTGTTTAACTATTAAATGGGCAGAATTTATTTTCCTTCCCTCGATGGCTCATAGGAACAGGAGCAGTGCCATTCAGCCCATCGAGCCTGTTCCACCATCCAGCGAGATCATGGTTGATCAGTATCCTAACTTAACTTACCCACCTTTACTCCATTGCTCTTAATATCCTTGCCGAACAAAAATCTTATCACTCTCAGTTTGAAATTAGCAATTTACCCCCAGCCTCAGCAGCTTTTTTGGGGGAGAGAGTTCCAGATTTCCACTACCCTTTGTGTGAAGATGTGCTTCCTGACATCACCCCTGAACGGCCTGGCTCTAATTTTAAGGTTATTCCCCCTTGTTCTGGATTCTGCTGCTGGAGGAAATAGTTTCTCTCTATCTACACTATCAACTCTTTTAATCATCTTAAACACCTCAATTAGATCATCCCTCAATCTTCTGTAATCAAGGGAATATGAGCCTAGTCTATGCAACCTGTCCTCACAATTTATTCCTTTTAGCCCGGGTATCATTCTGGTGAATCGGCGCTACATCCCTTCCAAAGCCAATAGCTCCTTCCTGGGGTGCGGTGCCCAGAACTGAACGCTCAGTTGGTAAATAGAAACCTAGAAAAATAGGAGCAGGAGGAGGCCATTCGGCCCTTTGAGCCTGCTCCGCCATTCAATATGATCATGGCTGATCCTCTATCTCAATACCATATTCCCGCTCTCTCCCCATACTCCTTGATGCCTTTTGTGTCTAGAAATCTATCTATCTCCTTCTTAAATATATTCAATTCAATTCAATTCAAATCGCTTTATTGGCATGACAAGTTACATCTTATGTTGCCAAAGCATCGAAAAACATTCATGTTTGATACAGATCTATCCATACAGTGTATAAACAGATATATCCCTGAGTGTATAAATATACATTCATATATTTTATATATACTCTTGTAGCGATTCGTGTGCATCGCCACTAAATAATCGAGTTCGACTTTGACGAACTATAAATAAGTTGTTTATTTACAGGAACAGGTTAAATACAACAGGTAAGGTAGCAGGTAAGATGGCTGACTGTAGGAGTACCGTGGTGTCGGTCTTTCCCCAGCGGGGACGCCACGAGGACTAACTAGAAGTTTCCGAGCTCAACTGCTAGCAGGTTCCGAGCTCAACTGCCAGCAGATTCCGAGCTCAACTGCCAGCAGGTTCCGAGCTCAACTGCCAGAAGGTTCCAAGCTCTGACGTCATGACGTCATCACGCAGAGTACAAGAATGAAGCCTGAGTGCAGTAACAGATACATTTAAAGGTAAGTTAAAGGGAATTATGTATCTCAATGTAAGGGACAACCGGTGGTACCGCCACACTCTTCTTATATTTAGTGGTTGTCCCTCTGTTTATGGCAAGCTGTAACATAGTGTGCTGCTAGTGTTACACAATTTCTCTCTTCCCCTAGTAGGTATGGGAGTTTTTGATCATCATTCAAATTTCTGAATTCTGGGCATATTTTTGTGAATTTTGGGTAGAAATTCTCCCTTATGCCCTGATATTTTCTACAAGCTGTGAGGAAGTGCATCTCTGTCTCCACCACTCCCTGACTGCAGTGAGAGCATATCCTGTCCTC
The DNA here is from genome assembly GCF_052327205.1 of Somniosus microcephalus. Taxonomy (NCBI): domain Eukaryota; kingdom Metazoa; phylum Chordata; class Chondrichthyes; order Squaliformes; family Somniosidae; genus Somniosus; species Somniosus microcephalus. The sequence continues at coordinate 16,786,455 of NC_141002.1, read as the reverse complement.
TCTTGGTAGCCGGGTCTGCCTGTGTCTACCTTTTTCGATCGCCAGGCTATGTTCACTAAGTCTGTACATTGTCAAGGTTTTTCTCAGTTTGCTATCCTTTACCATGGTCAGGTAATCAGCCATGTTGTATTGTCTGTTTAGGGCCTTGGTTTGGTTTAGGGCAGTGACTTGGCCTCTACAGCCTTCTGTGGTAGAGAATTCCACAGGTTCACCACCCTCTCAGTCCTAAATGTCCTACCCCGTATCCGGAGACTGTGACCCCTCGTTCTAGACCCCCCAGCCAGGGGAAACATCCTCCTTGCATCCAGTCTGTCTAGCCCTGTCAGAATTTTATACGTTTCAATGAGATCCCCTCTCATTCTTCTAAACTCTAGTGAATACAGGCCTATTCGACCCAATCTCTCCTCATACGACAGTCCTGCCATCCCAGGAATCAGTCATGTGAACTTTCGCTGCACTCCCTCTATGGCAAGTTTATCCTTTCTTAAGTAAGGAGACCAAAACTGCACACAGTACTCCAGGTGTGGTCTCACCAAGGCCCTGTATAACTGTAGTAAGACATCCTTGCTCCTGTACTCAAATCCTCTTGCAATGAAGGCCAACATACCATTTGCCTTCCTAACTGCTTGCTGCACCTGCATGTTTACTTTCAGTGACTGGTGTACAAGGACACCCACGTCATTTTGTACATCAACATTTCCCAATCTATCGCTATTTAAATAATACTCTACCTTTCTGTTTTCCCTACTGAAGTCGATAACTTCACATTTATCCATGTTATACTGCATCTGACATGTATTTTCCCACTCACTCAACTTGTCTAAATCGCCTTGAAGCCTCTTTGCATCCTCCTCACAACTCACAATCCCACCTAGTTTCGTGTCGTCAGCAAACTTGGAAATATTACATTTGGTTCCCTCATCCAAATTATTGATATATATATATATTGTGAATAGCTGGGGCCCAAGCACTGATCCCTGCGGTACCCCACTAGTCACCGCCTGCCACCCCAAAAAAGACCCATTTATTCCTACTCTCTGTTTCCTGTCTGTTAACCAATTTTCAATCCATGCCAGTATATTATCCCCAATCCCATGTGCTTTAATTTTGCACACTTACCTCTTATGTGGGACTTTATCAAAGGCCTCTGGCAATCCAAATACACCACATCCACTGGTTCTCCCTTATCTATTCTACCAGAAACATCCTCAAAAAACTCCTGTAGGTTTGTCAAACACGATTTCCCTTTCATAAATCCATGTTGACTTTGTCTAATCCCGTTGATATTTTCTAGGTGTCCTGTTATCACATCCTTTATAATAGACTCCAGCATTTTCCCTACTACTGATGTTAGGCTAACTGGTCTGTAGTGTTCCCTGTTTTCTCTCTCCCTCCTTTTGTAAATAGTGGGATTACATTTGCCACCCTCCAATCTGCAGGAACTGTTCCATAATCTATAGAATTTTGGAAGATGACGACCAATGCATCCACTATTTCCATGGCTACCTCTTTTAGTACTCTGGGATGCAGATTATCAGGCCCTGGGGATTTATCAGCTCTCAGTCCCATTAATTTCTCCAGCACTACTTTTTTTTACTAATACTAATTTCCTTTAATTCCTCCTTCTCACTAGACCCTTGGTTGCCTTGCATTTTTGGGAAGTTATTTGTGTCCTCTTCCATGAAGACAGGACCAAAGTATTTGTTTAATTGCTCTGCCATTTCCTTGTTCCCCATTATAAATTCTCCCGTTTCTGACTGTAAGGGACTTACATTTGTCTTCACCAATATTTTTCTTTTTACATACTTGTAGAAGCTTTTACAGTCTGCTTTTATGTTCCTTGGAAGTTTACTCTCATACTCTATTTTTCCCCTCTTAATCAATCTCTTGGTCCTTTTTTGCTGAACTCTAAACTGCTCCCAATCCTCAGGCTTGTTACTTTTTCTGGCAACTTTATATGATTCCTCTTTGGATCTAATACTATCCTTAATTTCTTTTGTTAGCCATGGTTGGGCCGCTTTTCCTTTTGTGTTTTTGCGCCAGAAAGGAATGTATAATTGTTGCAATTCATGCATTCGTTCCTTAAATGTTAGCGATTGCCTACCCACCGTCATACCTTTTTAATGAAGCTCCCCAACCTATCATAGCCAATTCACTCCTCATACCTTCGTAGTTTCCTTTGTTTAGATTTAGGACCCTAGTTTCGGATTGGACTTCTTCACTTTCCATCTTAATGAAGAATTCTATCATGTTATGGTCAATCTTCCCTAAAGGACCCCGCAAAAAAGGTTATTAATTAACCCTTTCTCATTACATTATACCTGACGTAAGAAAACTACTGAGCACTTGGTTTGAGTATAAAACAAGGCTTTAATCAACTGTTTTACAACCATGAGCTCTGGTTACATCACTAGTTCCTGGTTACAAAAACGTCCTGAGCAAGCTGGGCCCACGCCCGAGTATTTATATTTTCCTTGGACGTCGCCACCAGCTGGCCGCCCAGTGTTATCTCATGAGTCATTTCTACACGAATGGTAAGATTCATGACATTCTTCCCGCCTGAAAGATTTGGAAGTCTGACAACTTCGTTCTAGCGGATATAACGGACCACGAAGAGCCGCAGTCGTTTCGATTTCTGTTTGTGGCCGGAAGGCACGTCTCCTCGGACCGTGTCTTGGTCCCTGGGTCGCTTGGTTCGTACAGGTAGGTTGACAGGGCCCGTGTCACCTTGATTGATCTGAGGGGGACTGGGGCGATCATGACTCCGGGTGCGGGTCCCCACAGGCGCAGAGCTGGCTTCATCTTGCTTGGTAGCTGGTGATTGTCCGGCGTCCTGGCTTCGGGTGGACGTCCCGTGGGGAGCGCTCTGCTCCCCGAGTTGATTCGGCGGAGCAGCCGGCAGATCCCTTGATGTCCCGGGTAGGGCGTCATCCTCAAAGAAGCGCAGAGTATCGGCATCATTAATATGGATCCCTCTATCGGTGGGGTCCATGGGACCGGTTGGACAGAGAGCCAGATCTCGGAGTGAAACGGTGGACTCCCGGCCATCAGGGTACCGCACGTGCGCGCATGTGGGATTAACGTCTGTTAGTTCCACCTCATCGACGAGGGGATCATTCTTGGAAGATCGAACGAATCTTCGGAGCAGCATGGGGCCGGGAGCTGCCAACCATGATCGTAGGGTCGGCCCATGAGTGGAGCGACGCTGGAACCCGAAGAGTCATTCGTGAAGAGTAACGTTGGTGGATGTAGAAAGAAGAGACCTGATGGAATGCAACACGTCAGGGAGCACAGATTCCCACTGCTGGTCTGATAGGTTGTGTGACCTCAGTGCAAGATGAACAGCGTTCCAAATGATAGCGTTGTATCTCTTAACCTGTCCGTTACCGATGGGATGATACGGTGTCATTTTACTTGTGGCGATTCCCCGTTGGGAAAGATAACTTTTGAGTTCGCTTGACATGAAGGAGGGACCCCGATCAGAGTGGATGAAATTGGCCGTACCGCAAAGGGAAAAGACCTGATCGAGGCATTTGATCACTCTGGAAGTAAGCATATTGGGACAGGGGAAAGCAAAGGGAAAGCGTGAATATTCGTCCACCATAGTGAGCAAGTAGGTGTTTCGCGTTGAGGAAGGCAATGGGTCTTTAAAGTCAATGCTGAGTTACTGCATAGGCTGTATAGCGTGTATGAATGAGCGAGCCATCTGATGGACGGAAGAATTGCGGCTTTAATTCCGCACAAATTCTACAAGTGGAACATGTTCTTTTCACATCTTCTGTAGAAAATGGGAGATTTTTAGATTGCACAAAGTGCAACATACGGGTAACGCCAGGATGGCATAAGTCAGTATGAAGATCTGCAAGAGTCGAAGTTGACATAGAAGAGCAGAATGCACGTGTGAGGGTATCCGGGGCCACATTCTCTTTGCCGGGTCGATAATGTATGGTGTAGCCAAAGGTGGCCAATTCCATCCCCCAGAGCTGTATTTTGTTATTCTTGATCTTAGTGCGTTTCCGGTTATCCAGCATAAAGGCCACGGAGCGCTGATCGGTTATAAGCGTGAAATGGCGACGAGCGAGAAAATTACTCCATTTACGTACTGCTTCGATGATGGCCGTAGCCTCCTTCTCGACAGGAGGATAATAGAGCTCGCTACCCTGCAAAGTTCTGGACAGAAATGCAACGGGTCGACCACCTTGATTCAAGGTAGCAGAGATTGCCACATCCGATGCATCGCACTCGACCACGAAAGGGAGATTTTCATCGATGGAACGAAGCGTGGCTTTTTCCAGTTGTTGCTTGAGGAGGTTGAAAGCCGAAATAGCCGTTGCCTCCAACGGAAATGACTTTGCTGTTGGGGTCATAAGAACATAAGAAATAGGAGCAGGAGTAGGCCAATCGGCCCCTCGAGCCTGCTCCACCATTCAATAAGATCATGGCTGATCTGATCCTAACCTCAAATATACTATCACTCTCCATCCCACCCGAACCCATGTGATCTCCCGGGAGAGGCGAAAAACCGGATTAAAAAAAAAAACCAATGGCCAATTTGGGAGAAAAAATCTGGGAAATTCCTCTCCGACCCATCTAGGCGATCAAAACTCGTCCAGGAGATCACTCTGTCCCTATATTTTCTACAGTACTTACCTTCTGTAAAGGCGATCTCCACCCCAGCCAGGAACAGCTATAAAACCATCTCCTGAAATCTAACAGAATTAGAACACAAGAAGTAGGAGCAGAACCAGGCTACACGGCCCCTGGGCCCGCTCCACTACCCACAGGGCCACGACCATTCCAAACCTAGACTCATGTCCAAATTCCTGCCCGCTCCCCATAACCCTTAATTCCCTTTACTTCTAGGAAACTATCTATTTCTGTTTTAAATTTATTTAATGATGTAGCTTCCACAGCTTTCTGGGGCAGCAAATTCCACAAACCTACCACCCTCTGAGTGAAGAAGTTTCTCCTCATCTCAGTTTTGAAGGAGCAGCCCCTTATTCTAAGATTATGCCCCCTAGTTCTAGTTTCACCCATCATTGGGAACATCCTCACCGCATCCACCCGATCAAGCCCCTTCACAATCTTATATGTTTCAATAAGATCGCCTCTCATTCTTCTGAACTCCAATGAGTAGAGTCCCAATCTACTCAACCTCTCATCATATGTCCACCCCCTCATCCCCGGAATTAACCGAGTGAACCTTCTTTGTACTGACTCGAGAGCAAGTATGTCTTTTCTTAAGTATGGACACCAAAACTGTATGTAGTATTCCAGGTGCGGTCTCACCAATACCTTGTATAACTGCAGCAATACCTCCCTGTTTTTATATTCTATCCCCCTAGTAATAAAAGCCAACATTCCATTGGCCTTCTTGATCACTTGCTGCACCTGCATACTAACTTTTTGAGTTTCGTGCACCAGGACCCCCAGATCCCTTTGTACTTCAGTACTTTCCAGTTTCTTGCCATTAAGATAATAACTTGCTCTATGATTTTTCCTGCCAAAGTGCATAACCTCATAATTTCCAGTATTGTATTCCATCTGCCAAATCTCTGCCCACTTACTTAGCCTGTCTATGTCCCTTTGCAGGTTTTTTATGTCCTCCTCACTCACTACTTTCCCTCCCATCTTTGTATCATCTGCAAACTTTGATACGTTACACTCGGTCCCCTCCTCCAAATCATTAATATAGATTGTAAAGAGTTGGGGACCCAGCACTGACCCCTGCGGAACACCACTAGTTACTGATTGCCAGTCTGAGAATGAACCATTTATCCCAACTCTCTGCTTTCTGTTAGAGAGCCAATCCTCCACCCACGCCAGAATATTACCCCCAATCCCGTGATTTTTTATCTTGAGCAATAATCTTTTGTGTGGCACCTTGTCAAATGTCTTTTGGAAGTCTAAATACACTACGTCCACTGGTTCCCCTTTATCCACCCTGTATGTTACTTCCTGAAAGAACTCAAGCAAATTTGTCAAACATGACTTCCCCTTCATGAAACCATGCTGAGTTTGTCCTATTAAATTATGTTTATCTAAATGTCCTGTTACTATCTCCTTAATAATGGACTCTAAAATTTTACCAACCACAGATGTTAGGCTAACAGGTCTATAGTTTCCAGCCTTCTGCCTACTACCCTTTTTAAATAAGGGTGTTACATTAGCAGTTTTCCAATCTGCCGGGACCTTTGCTGAGTCCAGGGAGTTTTGGAAAATTATTACCAATGCATCCACAATCCCTACCGCCACTTCCCTCAAGACCCTAGGATGTAAGCCATGAGATCCAGGGGATTTATCCGCCTTGAGTCCCATTGGCCCAGAAATTCGTGTCGGGGGCTTCCCACGGGTGCAAGCCCCCGACCTACACTTACATAGCGCGCCGACAGTTGAGGCCTGGGCCTGCGTGGATTTCCTGTCTGTGGCTCGTTCCAGCTCCCGGCGCGCTGTGCTTGCGTGACCCAGCGGCGTACTTAGTGCGATGCGTCGGCTGGGATCACGTGAGCACTGGGCAACCAATCGGAGGAGGGAAAAGTCCATTCATGAGTTTGACATAAGACCTGTCAAACTCATGAAAACTCCGGGTGCCCAAAACAGTACATAACCTTAAAATATTTTTTTTTTAAATCGCACTATTTAAATCAACTATAAATAACATTAAATAACCATTTTAAACAATAATTTAAATTTTTGAAAAAAATAATTTTATAAAAAAATCAGAGCTAAAAATACACTTACCTTACTGTAAAGTATTTAAAAATAATAAACCTGTGGGAAAAATGTTCTAATTTTAATTAATTGACCACTTACCTTTTAAAATGAAGTCCTTACGTCTGCTTTTTTAATGTGTAAAAAGTGGAGGCCTTCACACACGGGCAAACCTGTCAAAAGAAAAGGAAGTTCAACGCACACACGCTGCCTCATACGGCGCACGCGTTTCACCTCTTAACCCCTGCTTTCAGGGGACCGGAAGTGCTGTTTTCCCGCACATGCGCTGTGCATGCAAGAAACCGGCACTTCCATCGGGTCCACGCGTGGGTACCCCGTGCGTACTCACGCGTTGGGACCCGAATTACTGGGCCTTTATTTTACCAAGTGCCACTTCCTTAGTGATTTTAATCGTATTTAGCTCCTCCCCCCCCTAGAGCCCCCTGTTTGTCCAGTGTTGGGATATTCTTAGTGTCCTCTACCGTAAAAACTGATACAAAATATTTGTTCAGCGTTTTTACCATCTCCATGTTTCCCACCATTAATTTCCCGGTCTCATCCTCTAAGGGACCAACATTTACTTTAGCCACCCTTTTTCTTTTTATATAACTATAGAAACTTTTGCTATCTGTTTTTATATTTTTTGCTAATTTACTTTCATAATCTATCTTCCCTTTCTTAATCAATCTTTTAGTTATTTTTTGCTGTCTTTTAAAGACTTCCCAATCTTCTATCCTCCCACTAGATTTGGCTACCTTATATGCCCTTGTTTTTAGTCGGATACTATCCTTAATTACTTTACTTAGCCACGGATGGCTATCTTTTCTTTTACACCCTTTTTTCCTCAGTGGAATATATATTTTTTGGAAGTTGTAAAATAACTCCTTAAATGTACACCACTGAGCATATACCGTCTTACCCTTTAATCTATTTTCCCAGTCCACTCTAATCAATTCCGCTCTCATACCTTCATAGTCTCCTTTATTCAAACTCAGCACGCTTGTTTGAGATCCAATCTTCTCACCCTCTAATTGAATATGGAATTCAACCATGTTATGTCACTCATTCCAAGGGGATCCTTTACTAGGACATTTTTAATTAATCCTGTCTCATTACACAGGACCAAATCTAAGGTTGCTTGCCCCCTGGTCGGTTTAGTTACATACTGCTCAAGAAACCCATCCCTAATACACTCAATGAACTCATCCTCAAGGCTGCCCTGCCCAATTTGATTTGTCCAGTTAATATGATAGTTAAAATCCCCCATAATTATAGCTGTTCCCTTATTACAAGCCTCAACTATTTCCTGATTAATACTCCGTCCAACAGAGTTGCAACTGTTCGGAGGCCTATAGTCTACGCCCACTAGTGTTTTTTTCCCCTTATTATTCCTTATCTCCACCCAAACTGTTTCACTATCCTGCTCCCTTGACCCAATATCATTTCTCTATTATAGTGATTCCTTCCTTTATTAACATAGCCACCCCACCTCCCCTTCCTTCCTGCCTGTCCTTCCTGATTGTTAAATAACCTGGTATGTTTAATTCCCAGTCATGGTCACCCTGCAGCCATGTTTCTGTAATGGCCACAAGATCATACCCATATGTAGTTATTTGTGCCGTTAACTCATCCATTTTGTTACAAATGCTACGTGCATTCAGATAAAGAGCTTTCAAATATGTTTTGTGACACTTAGTTCCTGTTTTTTCCCCTTTTACTACTTTACTTTTTACTCCATACCTTCTGTCCCTTCCTGACATGTTCTGTTTTTTAATTCCCCCACTGCTACCTAAGTCTATGACCTTCTCCGTTGTCATTTTTATTATTTGCTCTCCAGAAACCTCCCCCCCCACTAATTAGTTTAAAGCCCTCTCTACAGCCCTAGTTATATGATTCGCCAGGACTCTAGTCCCAGCACTGGCCAAGTGAAGTCCGTCCCAACGGAACAGTTCCCTCCTGTCCCAGTACTGGTGCCAGTGTCCCAAGAAGCAAAACCCATTTTTCCCACACCAGTCTTTGAGGCACACATTTAACTTTTTAATTTTATTTATCCTAGCCAAATTCGCTCGTGGCTCAGGTAATAATCCAGAGATTATTACCCTTGAGGTTCTGTTTTTTAATTTGACCCCCAGCTGCTCATACTCCTTTAACAGAACCTTCTTCCTTGTCCTATCGACGTCGTTTGCACCAACATGGACCACGACAACTGGATCCTCCCCCTCCCACTCCAAGTTTCTTTCCAGCCCAGAAGAGATGTCCTTAACCCTGGCACCGGGCAGGCAACACAGCCTTCGGGACTCCCGCTCTTGACTGCAGAGAACCCTATCTATCCCCCTAATGATACTATCCTCTACCAGTACAACATTTCTTTTTACTCCCTCCACTTGAATGGCCCCCTGTTCCACGGTGCTGTGGCCAGGTTGCTCATCCTCCCTGCAGTCCCCGCTCCCGCCCTCACAGGGAGTAAGAACCTCGAACCTGCTTGACAAGAGCAAGGGCTGCGTCTCCGTCAACACTACCTCCTGGATCCCTGTACCTGCCTCACTCGTAGTCACACTGTCCTGTCCCTGACCACGGACTACATCTTCATTAATTAATTTCATAGGTGTGACTACCTCCTGAAACATAGCGTCCAGGAACTTCTCCCCCTCCCTGATGTGTCGCAGTGTCTGAAGCTCGGTCTCAAGCTCTTTAACATGGAGCTTGAGTTCCTCTAGCAGCAAACACTTATCGCAAATGTAATCACCGTGAGCCTCAATGGGGTCCACCAGCTCCCACATTTCGCAACAGTAACACATCACCTGTTCACCCATATCTATGTAATTAATTAAATTTCTTCTTATTAGTTATGAAGGCCCTCTGCCCCGAAATAGATGATAATATTGCACCACTATTTAATGGGTCGATAGAAATCAACAGGCTCTGAGACTTTTGTTTCGGCAAAGGCAAAACGTGTCTTACTTTAATCACTCTCCACGAGGTCTGAAGGGCTCAGCCCCGTGCAGGGGCTATGACGTCATCATGCAACCGATGTCATGACATCATCACGCTACCGACGCTCTTAAAGGGACCCTGCACCGATAACCCAACCCAGAACGTACATATCACAACATTGCTATACATAGTGAATTGTGTTTAGGTACATATAACAGCATTGGCTATACATTGTGTTATTGTCCCTATGTGGCCTCCGCCACATTGCGTGAAGCAGGGGCTGGACCTTGTCGGAGAAGTGGGGTATCCACTTCGCATAATAGTTCCTGGTTACAAAAACGTCCTGAGCAAGCTGGGCCCATGCCCGAGTATTTATACTTTCCTTGGACGGCGCCACCAGCTGGCCGCCCAGTGTTATCTCATGAGTCATTTCTACATGAATAGTAAGATTCATGACAATACCCAATCTAGGATAGCCTGTTCCCTAGTTGGCTCCTCAACATACTAGTCTAAAAAACCATCTCGTACACACTACAGGAATTCATCCTCCACAGTATTATTGCTAATTTGGTTTGGCCAGTCTATATGTAGATTAAAGTCAACCATGATTACTGTAGTACCCTTGTTACATGCATCTCTAATTTCCTGTTTGATGCCATCCCCTACATTACCATTACTGTTTGGAGGCCTATAGACAACTCCCACCAATGTTTTCTGCCCTTTGGTGCTCCTTAGCTCCACCCAGACTGATTCTACATCTTGATTTTCTGAGCCAATATCCTTTCTCACTATTGCTCTGATCTCATACTTTACTAACAATGCCACCCCACCACCTTTTCCTTTTTGCCTGTCCTTCCTAAATATCGAATATCCTTGGAGATTCAACTCCCAGCCTTGGTCACCCTGCAGCCATGTCTCCATAATCGCAATTATATCGTATCCATTTACATCTATTTATCCTGTTAATTCGTCTACCTTATTACAAATTCTTCGTGCATTCAGATACAGTGCCTTTAGATTTGTCTTGTTAACATTTTTAGACATCTTAACATTTTTTTGTCCTATGGCCCTATTTGTCTTATTCTCATTTTTTCTTACCCGGACCCTATTTGTTAGTGCACTCTTTTGTTTGTACGCTCTGTCCCTTCCTGACACAATCTTGTTATCCTTGCCCCAATCACTTTCCTGCACTGCTTTCTTGTCTTTTCTCTAGCATTCTAGATTTCTGTCCACCGAGACCCCCCCCCCCCCCCACCCCCCTTTTTAGTTTAAAGCCCTATCTACCTCTCTAGTTATTCGATTCGCTAGAACTCTGGTCCCAGCATGGTTCAGGTGTAGTCCGTCCCAATGGAACGGCTCTCCCTTTCCCCAGTACTGGTGCCAGTGCCCCACGAATCGAAACCCACTTCTCACACACCAATCTTTGAGCCACGCATTCATCTCCCTGATCCTATTGACCCAATGCTAATTTGCTCGCGTCATAGAGTTATACAGCACAGAAAGAGGCCCTTCAGCCCATCGCGTCTACGCCGGCCATCAAGCCCTGTCTAATCTAATCCCATTTTCCAGCATTTGGTCCGTAGCCTTGTATGCTATGGCATTTCAACTGCTCATCTAAATGCTTCTTGAATGTTGTGAGGGTTCCTGCCTCTACCACCCTTTCAGGCAGTGAGTTCCAGATTCCAACCACCCTCTGGGTGAAAAAGTTCTTCCTCAAATCCCCTCTAAACCTCCTGCCCCTTACCTTGAATTTATGCCCCCTTGTTATTGACCCCTCTACTAAGGGAAAAAGTTCCTTTCTATCTACCCTATCTATGCCCCTCATAATTTTGTACACCTCAATCAGGTCCCCCCTCAGCCTTCTCTGCTCCAAGGAAAACAACCCCAGCCTGTCCAGTCTTTCTTCATAGCTGAAGCGCTCCAGCCCAGGTAACATCCTGGTGAATCTCCTCTGCACCCTCTCCAAAGCAATCACATCCTTCCTATAGTGTGGCGACCAGAACTGCACACAGTATTCCAGCTGTGGCCTAACCAGCGTTTTGTACAGCTCCATCATAACCTCCCTGCTCTTATATTCTATGCCTTGGCTAATGAAGGCAAGTATCCCATATGCCTTTTTAACCACCTTATCCACCTGTTCTGCTGCCTTCAGGGATCTATGTACATGCACACCAAGGTCCCTCTGATCCTCTGTCTTTCCTAGGGTCTTACCATTCATTGTGTATTCCCTTGCCTTGTTCGTCCCTCCAAAATGCATCACCTCACACTTTTCAGGGTTAAATTCCATTAGCCACTGTTCAACCCATCTATATCGTCCTGCAGACTGAGGCTACCCTCCTCGTTATTTACCACCCCACCAATTTTCGTGTCATCTGCGAACTTACTGATCATACCTTTTACGTTCACATCCAAATCATTAATGTAGACCACAAACAGCAAGGGACCCAGCACCGATCCCTGCGGTACCCCACTGGACACAGGCTTACAGTCACAAAAACAACCTTCGACCATCACCCTCTGCCTTCTGCCACTAAGCCAGTTTTGGATCCAATGTGCCAAGGCACCCTGGATCCCATGGGCTCTTACCTTCTTGACCAGTCTCCTGTGCGGGACTTTATCGAAAGCCTTACTGAAATCCATGTATACCACATCCACTGCACTACCCTCATCCACACACCTAGTCACCCCCTCTCAAAATTCAATCAAATTGGTCAGACATGATCTTCCCTTGACAAAGCCATGCTGACTATCCCTGATTAATCCTTGCCTCTCCAAGTGGAGACTAATTCTGTCCCTCAGAATTTTTTCCAATAATTTCCCTACCACTGATGTTAGGCTCACTGGCCTGTAATTTCCTGGTTTATCCCTACTACCCTTCTTGAATAATGGTACTACGTTAGCTGTTCTCCAGTCCTCTGGCACATCCCCTGTGGCCAGAGAGGTTTTGAAAATTTGTGACAGAGCCCCTGCAATCTCCTCCTTTGCCTCACACAGCAGCCTGGGATACATCTCATCCGGGCCTGGAGATTTATCCACTTTTAAGCCTGCTAAAACCGCTAGTACCTCCTCCCTCTCGATGCTAATATGTTCAAGTATATCACACTCCCCCTGCCTGATTTCTATGTCTACATCGTCCTTCTCCATAGTGAACACAGATGCAAAAAATTCATTTAAAACCCCACCTACATCTTCTGGCTCCACACACAGATTGCCACTTTGGTCCCTAATGGGCCCTACTCTTTCCCTAGTTATCCTCTTGCCCTTAATATACTTATAAAACACCTTAGGATTTTCCTTTATTTTGCTCGCCAGTGTTATTTCATGGCCCCTCCTCGCTCTCCTAATTTCTTTTTTAAGTATCCTCCTGCACTTTTTATACTCCTCTAGGGCTTCCTCTATCTTTAGTCCTTTGTATCTGCCAAAAGCCCTCCTTTTTTTCCTAATCCATTCTTGTATATCCCTTGACATCCAAGGTTCCCTGGGCTTGTTGGTCCCACCCTTGACCTTTACGGGAACATGTTGCCATTGTACTCTCTCAATTTCCTTTCTGAAAGACTCCCATTGCTCTGATGTGGATTTTCCTACAAGTAGCTGATCCCAGTCCACTTTGGCCAGATCCTGCCTTATCGTATTAAAATCGGCCTTCCCCCAATTTAGAACCTTTATTTCCGGTCCATCTCTGTCCTTTTCCATGACTACCTTAAATCTCACCGAATTATGGTCACTGTCACCAAAGTGCTCACCTACTAACACTTCTACCACTTGCCCGGCCACATTCCCTAGAATTAGGTCCAGCACCGCCCCCTCTCTTGTAGGACTTTCTACATGCTGGCTCAAAAAGCTCTCCTGGATGCACTTTAAGAATTCTGCACCCTCTAAGCCTTTCACACTCTGACTATCCCAGTTAATATTGGGGAAGTTGAAATCCCCCACTATTATTACCCTATTATTTGCACATTTCTCTGAGATTTGCCTACATATCTGTTCCTCTATCTCCCCCTGACTGTTTGGGGGCCCATAGTACACTCCCAGCAAAGTGCTTGCCCCCTTTTTGTTTTTAAGTTCTACCCATATGGCCTCATTAGATGAACCTGTTAATATATCATCCCTCCTTACAGCAGTAATTGACTCCTTAATTAATATTGCGACACCCCCTCCTCTTTTACCCCCCCCCCCTGTCTCGCCTGAAGATTCTATACCCCGGAATATTGATCTGCCAGCCTTGCCCCTCTCTCAACCATGTCTCCGTAATAGCAACAATATCATACTCCCATGTGTTCATCAACACCTTCAGTTCATCCGCCTTATTCGCAAGACTCCTTGCATTAAAATAAATGCCATCCAGCCTTGCCCTACTCCCTTGTGCCGTTACATATTTGCTCTGCCTTCCAAGCTGATTTGTTTTTTCCTCTATATTTGGCTGTACATCACCCCCTATTATAGCTCCACTCTGTATCCCATCCCCCTGCCAAGTTAGTTTAAACCCCCCCCCAACAGTGCTAGCAAACCTCCCCGCAAGGATATTTGTCCCGTTCTGGTTCAGGTGCAACCCGTCCGACTTGTACAAGTCCCACCTTCCCTAGAAGCAGACCCAGTGATCCAGGAAACGAAAGCCCTCCCTCCTGCACCAACTCTTTAGCCACGCATTCATCTGCTCTATCCTCCTATTCCTATACTCACTAGCACGTGGCACCGGGAGTAATCCAGAGATTACAACCTTTGAGGTCCTGCTCTTTAATCTGCTACCTAGCTCCCTAAATTCTTGCTGCTGGACCTCATCCCTCTTCCTACCTATGTCGTTGGTCCCAATGTGAACCACGACCTCTGAATGTTCACCCTCCCCCTTCAGAATGCCCTGCAGCCGTTCAGTGACATCCTTGACCCTGGCACCAGGGAGGCAACAAACCATCCTGGAGTCACGTCTACGGCCACAGAAACGTCTATCTGTTCCCCTTACGATAGAATCCCCTACCACTATTGCTCTCCCACTCTTTTTCCTCCCTTCCTGAGCAGCAGAAGCACCCCTGGTGCCAGGAAGTTGGCTGCTGCTGCCTTCCCCTGGTAAGTCATCCCCCTGAACAGTATCCAAATCGGTATACCTATTTGAGAGGGGGATGGCCACAGGGGTCCCCTGCACTACCTGCCTACTTCTACTGCTCCGCCTGATGGTCACCCATTTCCCTTCTGCCTGTGCAGCCCTTACCTGCGGTGTGACCAACTCACTAAACGTGTTATCCACGACCCTCTCAGCATCGCGAATGCTCCAAAACTCACCTATCCGCAGCTCCAGCGCCTCAATGCGGTCTGCTAGTAGCTGCAGCTGGATACATTTCCAGCACACATGGTCGTCAGGGACACCGGCAGTGTCCCTGAATTCCCACATAGCGCAGGTGGAGCATAACACGGGACTTGGCTGTCCTGACATGACTTACCCTTTAATTAATTTAAATTAATTCAATACCACCAATTAAAGATATTCTCTAGGGCGCTTGTATGGCAGAAGTCCCCGCTACACCAGAGAGACCCTAGAAAATATAAACCGCAGAAATTGAAGTTACCTTACAGCTAAATGATATATTTAAGGGCTCTGGTTTACAAACAAACTCGTGGCTCCGGTAATAATCCAGAGATTATGACCTTTACGGTTCTGCTTTTTAATTTAGTCCCTAGCTGCTCAAACTCTCTCAGCAGAACATCTTTCTTTGTCCTACCTATGTCGTTGCTACCTACGTGGACCACGACAACTGGATTCTCCCCCTCCCACTGCAAGTTCTTCTCTAGCCCGGAGGAGATGTCTTTTACCCTGGCACTGGGTAGGCAACATAGCCTTCAGGACTCACGCTCCTGGCTGCAGAGAACAGTGTCTATCCCCCTAACTATACTGTCGCCTACTATAACCACCTTCCTTTTCACTCCTCCCACTTGAACGGCTTCCTGTACCACGGTGCCGTGGTCAGTTTACTCGTCCTCCCCGCAGCCTCCACACTTGTCCACAAGGGTTGCAAGAAGCTCAAATCTATTGGACAAGTGCAGGGACTGAAGCTCATGCAATATTGCCTACTGACCAGGTGGTCCGAGGTTCGATCCCTTTACCACTCTGAGCTGGTCGATCTTGGCTGGGACCACAAGTGCTGCGTTTAAAGTCAGCAGCCCCTGGGCCGGGGGTGGGGGTTGTGGATTCAGCCAGTGCGTGGATGTTGGGTGAGGACAGCCAGCCCGCTCACATGGTCGAATTGTTTATTGACGCGCTGTCGCAGCTCAGACTGCGGGTGGGGGGGAGAGGGTCAGCCTGAGTAACGGACGATGCTCGCGGATCCATCCCGAGAAGGCAAGGAAGGATAGTAACATTGACCTCAATTTTTCTGAGGTGGTGGGGGGATGGGGGGTGTGTGGTGGAAACCTGGTAGCGGGCAGGGCCCCATTTAAATAAGACTTCCCAAGTCCCTCTCGACTCTTGGCAGACTGTGTAGGAATCCCCCTCTCCCCCCGCCCCCCCCCCCAATCTCCTGGCAGACAGTGCGGGAATCGGCCTCTTCCCCCCCGCCCCATCTCCTGGCAGACAGTGCGGGACTCCCTCCCCCCCCAGCAGACAGTGCGGGACTCCCTCCCCCCCCCCCCCCCAGCAGACAGTGTTGGGCCCTCCCCCTGGCTTATCATCAGCGCCACAGCATAACATTGATGACGTCATCGGGCTATGACTTTTGCTTCTTAACTAGGCCCCCGCCGTTAATATTACGCCGGCCGGGAACGTGGCGGTTCAAGATTTTAACCCCTCGCCTGACCCTCTCCTGCCCGTCGTCGGGGGGTGGGGGGGGGGGCGGCTGGTGGTGGTTTGCTGGTTAAAATCGAGACCAATGTCTGAAAAGGAAGGGGAGAAAAACTGAGTGACTCCGCCTGCTTCGGAAGCTTAAACCTCTGCCTGTGAGCAATCGAAAAGAAAAAGTTATTATCCCATTTTGCAGCCTCGGCAGCTGGTCCATTCCTGCTGGTAGTTGGTTTGATTTAGTGCGCAATTGGCAGTTTGGGCTCGCCTTGCATCTCAATGAAAAGATCACTTTCTTGACGCCTCTTGAGCCAGACAGCATTCTCTTTGTTTGGCTCTCACTGCCTGGCCTATATATAGCACTTCAAGCTTTCCCCCCTCCACCCCCTCTGTGTGCAAAATCCCAGGAAAACAGACCATGGATGTGTGGGGGCATTGTCCACAGACGCTATGGACCCAGGCTTTTTTTTTTAGCTGTGCGATGCCTGACGAGGCGGATTAAACTGTTTGTGGCAGTTTTCATTGTGTAACAGGTGACATTGCAGCTACCCCCAGCCCTGCCCTCCCCCTCAGTGAAGTGCGCGGCTCTCATTCCCTTTATACAATTCAACGTTCTGTGCTAGAATATGAAGCCATTACCACTGTGATACATTACCCAGAACACTCTTTAGTGGTTTAGCAACCAGAGCTCGGCCGCTCCTGCACAAAAAAACACCTGCTGTCGAGCCTTTGCAATAAATCACGATAAAAGGAGCCCGAGACGCATTTTGTGGTCAGTGCTCCTTGTGAAGACAGAATTTCATTTGTTCAAGTCCCCGGGGTGTTATTTTCAAAATAATATTTCGATCTTTAAGGTCTTTTAAAATTATGAAGGGGTTCGATAAGGTAGACGTAGAGAAGGTGTTTCCACTTGTGGGGGAGACCAAAACAAGGGGTCATAAATATAAGATAGTCACTAATAAATCCAACAGGGAATTCAGGAGAAACTTCTTTACTCAACAGTGGTTAGAATGTGGAACTCTCTATCACAAGGAGTGATTGAGGCGAATAGTATAGATGCATTTAAGGGGAAGCTAGTTAAGTACATGAGGGAGAAGGGAATCGAAGGATGTGCTGATAGGGTTGGATGAAGAGGGGTGGGAGGAGGCTCGTGTGGAGTGTAAACGGTGGCATGGACCACTGGGGCCGAATGGCCTGTTTCTGCTGTAAATTCTATGTAATTCTATGATCTGTGCAGTGCGCTGGAAATACACGTACAGTACCTCATTCATATTTTGGATGGCAAAAAAAAACCCACCTGGCTCATTTATCGGTACAACCTTGGAAAACCACCGCGGTTTGCTTGTACAAAAAAAAATGTATTATGCCAAATCCCACATTAAAAAATATCATCAGTTTTCTTTCACCTCCTTCAGGCGGCATTAAGCAGGTAGCCCCAGTCATGGTTTGGCATCCTAAAATAAAAACAGTGGCGACGATAATCTGAGCCTAAGCTGGTCAACAAGGCACTCGTACAGGAGTCAGTTCCTGACATCTCATGTACCAACACAGCAACGCTCTGTTTACGAACCCGTGTAATTTGGATTTGAGAGTGTTTTTGTTTGGTGGGCAAATGAAGGAGGTCTGGACCAAAGCCTGGACACAGGATCATTTCCAGTATTTTGTTGGCACTGTGCTACAACTAATGGCTAGCTGCCTGGCAGCGCAGCATTAAAGGAACATTCAGTCCCACAAGATCTGCTTCCCAGCTTTCTTGCCCTCCTCTCCTGATGGCCGCGACTTCTGCCCGGGGTGCGGTTCCAAGGGGCGCTGGCTCGCCTCCGCTCCCTCGCTCAACTGGCCATTCTTCATGTGCTCGCTGGGCTGTTTGACCTGGGGGGTGGGGCGTTACATCTCAGCTCAATCCTGGCCTTGGTCGTCGTTCACACATCCACAGTTGCCAGCATCGCAACATTTCAGCTCTATCTACCCGCCTTGGTTCTGTAATCCTTGATACCCTTACCTAGCAAAAATCGACCAATCTCAGTGTTGAAATTTTCAATTGACCCCCAGCCTCAACAGCTTTTTGGGGGAGAGAGTTCCAGATTTCCACTACCCTTTGTGTGAAGAAATGCTTCCTGACATCACCCCTGAATGGCCCGGCTCTAATTTTAAGGTTTTGCCCCCTTGTTCTGGACTCCGCCCCACCCCCCCCCCCCCCCCACCAGAGGAAATAGTTTTTCTCTGTCTACCCTCTCACCTCCTTTAATCATCTTAAACATCTCAATTAGATCACCCTTAAATCTTTGCTGCTTGAGGGAATACAAGTCCAGTCTGGGCAACCTGTTCTCATAATTTAACCCTTTTATTTCCAAGGTCATTCTGTCGTGGGTTACTGGATGGCAATCGTTCAGGTAATGCAACCCCATTGTAATGGGTTAGTAATCTTTCAAAAGGCCTATTTGGGGAAAGGCGGTGCACAACGTGGTACTGAGCTGTGCACAGCAGATGGCCTTGGATTCAGTTGCCAGTCTGTGTTCAGGTAGATGATGCCAGCTGGGACAGCATTTGGGACACTGCACTTGTCCCTGGGTGAGGGTGGGGGGAAAAAAAATCAGACAGGACTGCAAAATGCATGTATGTGGACATCCAAGTGGGGGCAGCATTGGGCTTGACCGTGATGCCCTCTGTAGTTGAATAGTCTGCCAGTATTCATCTGCGACCACACAAGAAGAATGACCACTTGGGTGAAGTAGTGAAGGCCCATCACCTTCAGAAAACATTTCCAGAGCAATACAGCTGTTATGGGTCATGATGGTTTAGGAACACAAGGAACAGGAGGAGGCCATTCAGCCCCTCCAGCCTGTTCTGCCATCCAATTAGATCATGGCTGAGCTGCACCTCAACTCCACATACCCACGTTTGTTCCATATCTCTTGATGCCCATACCCAACAACAATCTATCAATCTCTAAAGCTCCAATTGACCTAGATCTGTATCTTAAATCCAATTTCCCACCTCTGCTCCATTTCTCTTAATACCCTTGCCCAACAAAAATCTTATCAATCTCGGTTTGAAATTGGCAATTGACCCCCAGCCTCAACAGCCTTTTGGGGCAGAGAGTTCCAGATTTCTATTAACCTTTGTGTGGAGAAAGTGTTTCCTGATTTCACTTCTGAATGGTGTAGCTCTAATTTTAAAATTTTGCCCCATTGTTCTAGATACCCCAGCCACTTCCCCCCCTTCCCCCCCCCCCCCCCCCCCTGAACAGATAGCTTTTCTGTATCTACTCCATCTAATCTTTTTCAAATTTTAAACACCTTGGGCCAAAAATTCATGTTCGCCACGAAAGTTGCTGGTGTCACCGGCAACTGGAGTTAACGGCCACTGAAAATGGCCGCCACGCTAAACCGAGTAAATCGGTCTGGGGGAGCTGGAGAATGGTGGCGCAGCACTTGCTTTGTGTGCAACGCCCTCCTAGTGGCGTTAGTGGAGACTTACAAGGTAAAGTTCCCGTCCTGAAGTGGCATTCGAGCTTCACACAGCTTATGGGAGTGAGGCTGTGGAGCTCACAAGCAATTGTGGGCAATTAATAGGGCTATGAATTAAAGGGGCAATGCACGCAGATGTAATACAAAATAAAATGCAGTTTTCAGCCCTTACTACCTTTCAAAAAAAAATTTAACATTAAAAAGAAGTCCCAAATGTGATTATTCAGCTCTTAAAGCTGAATTCTTTTCCGAACCTCAATAAATGGCTCAGCACGCCAGGGAAGGGGCACCCAGGGTCTCGCAAGCAGCACTCCAGCTTTGTGCATGGGTTCAACACTGCAAGACAGGTCCTCTACCCACAGGGACCAGGAGGCCCTCCAGAAAGAATGATGTGGGACTACATCACCGAGGCTGTCCCTGTCAGCAGTGTCGCCTCCACCACCTGGCTCCAGTGCCCAAAGAAGCTTCATGACCTCAGACCACTGGTCAAGGTCAGTGAATGCATCTTCAAAAGCCGTCTCTTACCAACTCGCCACACACACTGCTCAATCCACGACCCCCACTCCCAATCACTCACCTACCAACAATCTGCACCAATCACGAGGCACATCACCTATTCCTAGCCTCACTTCACCCCCTTGGAGGAGACGGTGCAGGCTATTCTTGGCAGGGGCACGGCTGAGCCCTTGGCCAGTGGTGGGGCTGAAAGGATAAATCCTCATACGTTATCGTTCTTCTGGCATGCACCTCTTGCTTTCCCACCCTCCCCTCCCCACAGCTCCACCCTTGTGTCTTCCTCATTTATGACACCAAAGAAATGCAGCCTGCCCAGCCAGTGGTTGACCAAGAAGAGGGAGAGGAGAGTGAAGAAGAAGAAGAAGATTGATTTGACACTCACAGCCACCAGCTCCTCAAGATCCACCAGCAAGGCCATCTGCAGTGTCCCCCACTGAAATTCAGCAGCCTTCCACCAGCCATGCTGCAGCCACTGGGGTAGCACTGCGTGACATCAGTAGGATAGGCAAAGGCACACACACAAGACAGTCACTAAGAGAATGCATACGGGTGATGAGTTGATTTCTTGATGTCACATTGGATGGATAGACGTATATAGGTAGATTGGAAAGTTTGCTTTGTGGTGGCTTTTATTTCAGCATCGTGGCCACGAGAGAAGGTAAGTTGTGGGACGAATGTTGAAAGGGGAATTGGGGTTGTAGTCACTGGGACCGCAGGTGGATGATTCCATCCCGGATATCCTGGCTTCAAAGGGGCTGTCTGAGATGCATCCTTCCGTCTGCTTCCTCCTCTTTGTCTCTGTCTTCCCTCTGCGAGCAAATGCTGTAAATATGAAATGACAGCATAAAATGCTGGAAATACTCATTTGGTCAGGCAGCATCTTGACCTGAGACGTGAACTCTGTTCCTCTCTCCATGGATGTTGCCTGACCTGCTGAGTATTTCCAGCATTTTCTGTCTTCCCAGACACCTTCCTTTACCATCCGAGCCCTTGTAAGCACCCAGCAGCACTCCCTACCCACTTAAAAACTTTTAACATCTATTGCAGCAAGCCATTGCTTCAATAAAATCAAAAAACCCAGTCCAAAAGCTTAAATACAAACTCACCTGAATGATGTGTGTGTCCTTTTAAGAGGTGTTGACCTCGTTAACCTGGCATGTTAAGGATCCAGCACTAGGGTCGAAGTTCGCGTTGTAACATTAAGTTGGTATTGCACGTCGATTGTTGTGAGATGGTGCTGCCAGTTACCGGCAGTGCAAAGGTAAGCAAGACAATGGCGACCGCCGTGGGACCCGCCACCAGCTGACTTAAAAGAGCGGCAGTCGCCGTTTTAGCACCATTTAATGGTGCTATGGAGTGGCACTAAGGCCACGAATTTCTCGGCCCTTGACCGGATCACCCCTCAATTTTCTAAACTCAAGGGAATACAAGTCAAGTTTATGCACCCTGTCCTCCTATTTTAATCCTTTACATCCCGGTAGCATTCTGGTGAATCACAGCAAACACTTTATAGGATTTACGTATTAGTGTGCAACTCAGAATGCAAGCTCAGGAAGTTACAACTAGATGCTTCCTTTGGTCAATTTAATATCCCAACCTTACTTCACCACATATTCTTAATAAAAGAAAGGCATTTACATAGCGCCTTTCACGACCACCAGACGTCCCAAAGCGCTTTACAGCCAATAAAGTACTTTTTAAAGTGTAGTCACTGTTGTAATGTAGGAAACGCGGCAGCCAATTTTCACACAGCAAGCTCCCACAATTGGCAATAAAGGAAAAGAAAGACTTGCATAGGATTCCATAGGATATACAGCACAGAAATAGGCCATTCGGCCCAACCAGTCCATGCCGGTGTTTATGCTCCACTCGTGCCTTCTCCTGTCTTTCCTCATAATCTTTCAGCATAACCTTCTATTCCCTTCTCCCTCATATGCTTATCTAGCCTCCCCTTAAATGCATCTATACTATTTGCCTCAAATACTCCCTGTGGTAGCGAGTTCCATATTCTCACCACTCTCTGGGTAAAGAAGTTTCTTCTGAATTCCTTGTTTGATTTCTTGGTGACTATCTTATTTTGATGGCCTCTAGTTATGCTCTTCCCCACAAGTGGAAACTTTCTGTTTCTACTCTATCAAAACCTTTCATAATTTTAAAGACCTCAATTAGGTCACCCCTCAGCTTTTTTTCAAGAGAAAAGAGACCCAGCCTGTCCATCCTTTCCTGATAGCTATTTATATAGCGCCTTTCACGACCTCTGGACGTCGCAAAGCGTTTTACAGCCAGTGAAGTGCTTCTGAAGTGTAGTTCCTGCTGTAATGTAGGAAACGCGGCAGTCAGTTTACACACAGCAAGCTCCCACAAACAGCAATGTGATAATGACCAGATGATCTGTTTTAGTGATGTTGGTTGAGGGATAAATATTGGCCGGGACACCAGGGATAACGCCCCTATTCTTCTTCGAAATAGTGCCGTGGGATCTTTTACGTCCACCTGAGAGAGCAGACGGGACTCGGTCTACCATCACATCCGAAAGCGAATTCTGAATATCCTGAATAATAGTTCAGAATTTCAAACATCGATCGGTTTTCTGCCACTTAAAAATCAGCTCCCTCGGTGGATAAGCAACACAGACCAAGCAGTCCTGTGCTTCAGCCCCTCAGATCTCAGTTGGCTTAAAAGTTCTAATGTCCTTTAGGGAAGGACACCAGCCACCCTTACTCGGTCTGGCCTACATGTGACTACAGTCCCACAACAATCTGGCTGGCTCTTACCTGCCCTCTGAAGTGGCCGAGCAAGCCACTCAGTTGCATCAAACTGCTACAGAGAAGAAGGCTCACCACCACCTTCTTAGGGCAACTAGGAGGGGCAATAAATGCTGCCATACCAGCGAGAATAAATAATAAAAGAAAAAATTGGCCTCCCGGTAGGAAAGGGAAAATCAGCCCTCTCTTGATTGCTATCCTTTGTCCTTGAGTGGAAGGAAGGGTGACCGTTACCTGTGCACCTGTATCCCTGCACCAGCCAGCAATACCGTCAGGAGAGGAGGAAGGCAGAAACTGTGATTTGATACTTTTGTCGGAGATTCTTCGGTGGTTACAAATGCTGAAAAAGACTTGACGTGTTTTAGAGAACATTCAGCTTCAGATACACTTTGCACGCATACTATGAATGGCGAGATTCAGACAGCAACAAATATAGAGGTGAGGTTTCCTCTCGAGGCATGAGGGAGGGATGGTCTCCTTTTCCCCAAAGTTTCTTAAGGCAGTGGTTCTCAAACTGGAGTCCGTAGAGATAATGTGAAAGGGACCAATGTTCCCTCCTATTTTTTTGGGTGTGCGGCCCCTTTAAGGTGCTGTGTGGCCCTTGCAAAGTTTCGCGCAAACCTTTACATTGAAAAAGCCGGTCCCGGGCTGCGCAGGACTGGCAGAGAGGTGTGTGGCCCCGCACCTTATAGGGAACATTGAACGGGACCCGTTGCTGTGATGGCACGGGTCGAGCGCGAGCTGTAGGCTGTTATTGTGATTTCCTTCATCCGTTCGAGCGGCACAGCTGGGAGCTTGTGCACCGGGGGAGTTTGATGTCAGGCCCGGGCACCTGGTGCACTCGCACAGCGAGACACTGGTAAGCAATCGCCGGGCGGGCACTCGGGCCGAGGCAGCTCTGGAAACGGACACGTAACCAGATTAGCCTGGCCTCGGACTGATTGAGAGTCCCAAGAGAGGAGACGAGAGGCCCCAGGGACACCAGGAATGGATTCGCAGGGCTGGGGGAAGGCAGGAAGGAGCCGCCACATCAGTCTTGTCCAAGGTTGATCAAGCTGAGCTTCGTTCGGTGAGTACGGCAGCTGGGCCTGTGACTGGACCCGGACTAAAGCCGCAGTCCCAGTTACTGGTGGTGTCTCCATGGTAGAAATGCCGCACACCAGGCAGCGAATCAGCGATACTCCAGCGCAGACAGGCCGGTAAGCAGCAGAGGGAGAGGAAAAAAAACCCTGAAACACTCAGCAGCTGTGCAGTGAGTAGGCGGATGGTGAGGGGTTACACCTGCAACGGTGCCAGTGTTCCAAACAGGTGCCACCGAGAGTCCGACTCCAGGAAGATCAGGGAGATGTGCGGTGCAGTATTCAACAGGCATGTTGCTGAACCTGTCGGGTTACCTTTCAGCTGAAAGGAAGATAAGAGTGTTCATATCAGCCATCACATCAATGTTCACTATATCGGACAGCCCTGGTAAAATTTCTTGCAAGTCCCTTTAACAGGACACTGATGAACTTTATCTTCAGAAATGTAAACATGCAAGGCGTTTATAGTATTATAATTTAGGCGGGGTGGGGGGGTGGTCTGTGATTGCTAATCCATTTGAAAAGGAGTCCTTATCCAAAAAGGCTTGAGAACCACTATCTTATAGAAGCAGATCACGCAATGCACTTTGGGTGCTACACATGCCTGTGGGACCTCCTGCAGACCTTGTGCTGTAATGCAAAGTTAGCTTACTGCAATAAATGTTCAGCGCTCTTGGAGCACAGTGCATGGTGCGCTGGAAGGACTACAACATCAAGGTTGGTATATCCAGCACTAGCAGCTCTTAAAGGGCTGCTGTAGTGGACAGGCTTAAAGCTATCCGGCAACTGAGAGGGGAAAAGGGTTGGAAGGACACTGTGGGGAGGGGCAATGGACTGCACCATTCATTGACAATGCAGTAGGATGTCCTGCAGAGAGGGGTGGCTTTTTTTGGAGGTGAGAGGCACCCAAAAAGAAAAAAAGTAAATAAAAACTGGCATTTAGATAGCACCGTAGCACCTTTCATGTTCTCAAGATGTCCCAAAGTACTTCACAGACAAATGAGATACTTTTGAAGTGTGTAGCCACTGTTCTAATATGGACAACACAGCAGTTAATTTATGAACAGCAAGATCCCACAAATGAGACAACTGTCCAATGAATCTGTTTTGGTGGTGTTTGTTCAGGGAGGATTGTTGGCCAGGATATGGAGACAATACCCTACTCTTCAGTGAGAAAGTGCATGATATCTTCTGTCAGCCTGAACAGACAAACAGGGTTCATTTGGTTTAACGTCTCATCCAAAACACAGCACCTCTGACCGTGCAGCACTCCCTCAGGGCAGCACTGGAATGTCAACCTAGATTATGTATTCAAGTCTCTGGGACTTTTTGGGGGCGATTTTGTGACTGGGGGCGCGTTGGAGGCGGGACTGCTGCTTGTCGGGTCGATGTCCCACCTCCATCGATTTGTGGCCAACCCACGCTATTTTCCCTTGATTGACCTTGTTAAGCCCGCCTAGTGGGCTTAGCAGGCCATTCAAGGGAAAGCCGGTTGTAGAGCACGTCAACGTATGACGTTTCATCTGTCAAATATTTTTGACAGATGTATTGTCATCGTTTGACAGCTCCGTGAAGCTGTCAAACAGTGACATTCTCTGCAGCTCGATGAGGTCTTGAATACAAGACCCCATCAAACTTCTTTCTTTAACAGAATTGAGATGGTTGTTGCATCTGTGAATGCAACGGACACCTGTCAATCCCAACACGGAGGTCCAAGACTCTCCGCATACACACCGACTGAAGCCTGCAGGAAGAAACAAAGGTAAATACACTTTTAAAAACACTTTGCACTTACCTCAGATACTCACCTCTACACTCTTGCACCCATCACTTACCTTCACACCACACTTTTGCACCCACCCAACCCCCGCAGACCCAGTACTCGCCTCGCTGAGCTGGCGTGTTTCGGAGCCTTCGGGAAGCCCGCACTTGTAAGGGCATAAAGGGAATAATCCTATTTTCTACCTGTTAACAGGCAGTTAATAGGCTTTAATCCCTTCCCGCCTCTAAGGAGATGGGAGCAGGCGCGGGACGGCTACCCTCCTCCTGGGAAGATGGCATGGGGGCGGGTTGGGCACCTGCCCCCAAATTCTGCCATTTTCCCAGCAGTCCCACCTCCATAGCCGCCTCCCCAGGGCTGGCAAAATCGCCCCCTTTGAATCAGAGGCATGAGCACTACCATGAAGCCAAGCTGATTACAATAAAGAGCAGCGCCAGAGGAGCGTAGATGGAAGTGACAAGAGAATGAATGTTACCTCACCTGTGGCCCAAATGTGGTAGCAAATGAGGAAGAAATTTTCCGGGCAATGCAAAGTTGCCATGGTAAGTGTGCTCTTAAATGTGGTTCAATTTTACAATGTTGACTTACGATGCCTCTTAAGTGAAATTCACTATAAACAGATGCACCATCACAGGGGGAGAATGCACTGCGCTTTGTCAACTGTTCATCTTTCTAAATGCACAGATGTGCTTGTGTTGTTCAAGGGCACTATATGTTGCTGTATCAACGTGTTAAGCTTGTGGCCCATAAAATGTGGCAAACAGCACACAGCACGTACACTGCCAACACGAGGTACTAGACTTCTGCACGCGCATGTACTCACAGAATGTGGCAGGTGGATTGGCCGCTTGGGTGATGAAAGTCATCCTCCACATGTCCCTTGCTTGCAGGAGAAGAAGTGGGTGGCCATAGCTGTGACCCTAGACTCCTTATGAGGAGAGCACAACAGAGATTCTGGGCATGGAAGCAACAGAGGGAGCGAGGGGTTGGTGAGTCGGGAGGCTTCCTCTCCAAGCTTCTGGCTAGTAACTCTTGCTTTTGGCTTCTTATCAACTTGCTCATTCGCTCCCACACACCTAGGGAGACATTGCAGCCCAACACTCGGCAGTATTTTGCCATGGGGTGGGGCGGGGCGGGGGGATGTGCCAGTTGGTGAGTTGTAGAAACACTGCACAAATGATGAGAAGCAAATGCTCAAGGGCTCCTTCAGCTGCTGAGCCCAGGGATTTGGACCTGCCTATAATGGCACTTTGGGGGCTCAGCATTAGCGTAATTTGAGAGTGTGCCGCATGGCCCGTACAGTTTGGAAACCTCTATGGAGGAGTCTGCATTTGCAGTGATGTAGTTCACTACAGAGTATGCTGCCGCTCCGGACATACCTGCCATCATACGAACATACAAAACTGACGGGCGGGAAAAGACCAGCTAGTCCATCAAGCCTGCCCCACACTCATGATGGCCATAGCATCATGACTGAACACTTCCTTCCTGTACTAGTGGGACTTAATGAGGGACAGGATACAGACAGCTGATATGTAGACAAGTTAGCGTTTATAGAGGGTGGAGGTCATTGGAGAAATTAAGTCTTAAGGTGATGAGGGTTTCAGTGGCCATGGGGGCTAAGGTAGGGGCAGAGGCAGGTAATGTTGTGTAGGTGGGAGTAAGCGAGCCTTGGTGATGGAAAAGAATGTGAGGTTTGGAGCTCAGCTGAGTCAAACAGGACAGCAATGTTTTGCACAGTCTAGTTCATCCTGAACAAATGGGCAGGCAGAGGGATGTAGTCAGTGGCAAGGGAGTGGAGTTTCTGGGGTGATCGAAGACAATGACTTTGGTCCTCCCAATGTTCAGTTACATATGCTGGGGGAGAGCCCAGCAGCAGAGGAATGACAGCAACTATCACAGGCCATATTACCTACAGGCCCAAGCAGCCACCAAGTCAGTCGCAGTTGTAGGGCCATCTACTGACCCAGCACAACTAAGCACTGGACCACCTCCATCCCTAGAGGCAGACACTGACACTTGCCAAATAACCTCCTCGCGCCCTCCTCCAACTGAACGACCACTTCGAAGTAGCTCTCTGTTAGGAAGTAGAAGGCTCGCACCATATATTTAAATTAACGGTAGGCACTAGGGCAAACACATGACACTGCACACAGTCAGGGTTAATAAACTTTTGTTTGAGAGATACTGGAATGTGCTCCAACAGTTTTATTTTTCTGAGGCCAGCTGAGGTTGTTGGGGAGAAATGATGTGGTAACAGTATTGTTACAAATTATTTACAGCACATTCGGCCCAACAACACCAGTATTTATGCTCCACACAAGCCTCCTCCCAACCCTCTTCATCTAACCCCATCAGCATAACCTTCTATTCCTTTCTCCCTCATGTATTTATCTAGCTTCCCCTTAACTGCATCTATGCTATTTGCCTCAACTACTCCTTGTGGTAGCGAGTTTCACATTTTAACCACTCTCTGGGTATAGCAGTTTCTCCTGAATTCCCTATTGGATTTATTAGTGACTATTTTGTATTTATGGACCCTAGTTCTGGTCTTGCCCGCAAGCGGAAACATCTTCTCTGCGTCTACCCTATCAAATCCTTCCATAATCTTAAAGACCTCTATCAGGTCACCCTTCAGTCTTCTCTTTTCTAGAGAAAAGAGCCCCAGCCTGTTCAGTCTTTTCTGTTAGGAATAACTCTCAGTTCTGGTATCATTCTAGTACGTAAATCGTTTTGCTCCTTCTCCAGTGCCTGTTTATCCTTTTTACAATATGAACACTAGAACTGTTCACAGTACTCCAAGTGTAGGAGATTCCGTGTAACAGGGTTTGACAGAACCTTCTGCAAGCATGACCAGTTGCCATGGCTCAGGACTTGACAAAGTGGATGAATAAGATCTGGGGATGGGAAGTGGAGAATTCTGAGCTCATAGTTCACATGGGAACCAGCACTGTAGGCGGCCATAGAATGGAGACCCCACAAAGAGACAAGAAAAAGATTGAAGGAAAGGGCTTCCGAGATAGTAATCTCAGGATCACTGCCCATGCCAAGTGCTGGGCCAATTAGGGAGTGGCAGATTAGGCAGGTCATTGCATGGCTCAACACATGGGATAGGAGGGGAGGCATGCAAATTCTTGGCCTGCTGGCCCTCATCTAGGGCAAAAATACTTTACCGTTAGGACATTTATCTCAGTTGATACGATAAATAAAATAGTTGGGAAGGATTTCAAATTGGGAAGAAATGTGGGGGCGGGGTGCCGGGATGGAACGTGAAGGATCAATTAGGAAGGAGCCATATGAGTACAGTAAGGAGTGAGTTAAATGTAATTACTTGAGTGCCAGGAGTATAATGATTAAATTTGATGAGTTAGAAGTGATGGTAAATAGGGATGTCATCACTATCATAGAAATTTTAGGGGGAATGGTAGCATCGTGGTTATGTTACTCGACCAGTAATCCAGAGGCCTGGACTAATGATCCAGAGACGTGAGTTCATAATCCCACCACAGCAGCTGGGGAATTTAAATTCAGTTAACTAAATAAAATCTGGAATAAAAAGCTAGTGTCAGTAATGGTGACCACGAAACTACTGGATTGCTGTAAAAACACATCTGGTTCATTAATGTCCTTTAGGGAAGGAAATCTGCCGCCCTTACCTGGTCAGGCATATGGGATACTTGCCTTTATTAGCCGAGGCATAGAATATAAGAGCAGGGAGGGTTATGCTTGAACTGTATAAAACACTAGTTAGGCCCCAGCTACAGTACTGCGTGCAGTTCTGGTCACCAGATTACAGGAAGGATGTGATTGCACTAGAGAGGGTGCAGAGGAGATTTACGAGGATGTAAATCTCAGCCCCTAAACTTGCTTTCCATTTCCTGCTTTTTTTCCGTTCTGACAAAAGGTCATCGACCTGAAACGTTAACTCTGTTTCTCTCTCCACGGATGCTGCCTGGCCTGCTGAGTTTTTCCAGCGTTTTCTATTGTTTTCTGGGCTGGGGAATTTTAGCTATGAGGAAAGATTGGATAGGCTGGGGTTGTTTTCTTTGGAACAGAGGAGGCTGAGGGGAGACCTAATTGAGGTGTATAAAATTATGAGGCGATAGGAAGGACCTATTTCCCTTAGCAATAGGGGCATAGATTTAAAGTAATTGGTTGGAAGTTTAGAGGGGATTTGAGGAGAATTTTTTTCACACGGAGGGCGGTGGGGGTCTGGAACTCACTGCCTGAAAGGGTGGTAGAGACATTTAAAAAGTACTTGGATATGCACTTGAAGTGCCATAACCTACAAGGCTACGGACCAAGTGCTGGAAAATGGGATTAGGGTGGATAGCTCTTTTTCATCCGGCACGGACAAGGTGGGCCAAATGTCCTCCTTCTGTGCTGTAAACTTCTATGATTCTATGATGATTCTATGGCCTATATGTGACTCCAGACGTACAGCAATGTGGTTAACTCTTAACTGCCCTCTGAAATGGCCTAGCGAGCCACTCAGTTGTATCAAACTGCTAGGAAAACCTTCACCTCATGGACTGCAGCAGTTCAAGAAGGTGGCTCACCACCAGTTAGGGATGGGCAATAAATGCTGGCCTTGCCAGCGATGCCCACATCCCATGAGTGATTTAAAAAAAATTAGTGAAAGCTAGCTAAGGGAAGAGGATCAGGGGAGACTTATCTGCGTGATTATGTGTGCTACAGGAGCAATAGAGAAAGAGGGTGGTCCTATTTATCAGGGGAGTTGATGAGAGGAAGGAAGTGGGAATAGGCATAGGGGGCTAAATTCGGTTGATTTGCACCCTAAGAGGGCGCTAACAGGGCACAAATGAACTAGCACCTGGGCGTGACGCCGCTAATACCTCTCGCGAAATTCAGCGGGAGGTTAGCGGCGGCATTAACTGTTAGCGCCACTGGCGATGACATCATCACCGTGCGCAGTGCCCCGGCTGTAATATTGGGTGGCGCCCCCGATTTATCACCGGACGCTATGTCCACCGGGTCAGGGGGGCCTACCTGCGGCCAGGGCAGCGCTAGTTAAAGGTGAGGTGGCGGGCGGCCATTTCTGTTGCTGGCCGCCTGCCAGCACCTGCCCCCGTTGCCGTCCCCGGCCTCTGTGAAGCCCCCCCCCCCGCGGGGTGCTGGCTGCTCTCTGTGAGCCCAGCACTCCTCTTGAGTGCCGGGCTCATTTGCCAGCACTCCCGATCCCTGGTGGCCCAGCTGGGGAGGAAGGCCTGCAGTACCGCGGCGCGACATTGGCTCGCAGTGCCCCAAGAGGGACGTGCGGCGCTTCCAGTAGCGCCCCTCCTCCCTCTCGGGGCGCTACCTGGGAAAATCGGCCGCAAGGACGCTAAATTTAGAGACCCGGCGAAGGGGGCACGACCCAATTTTTACCCCATAGAATTTCTTTATATAGATCTGGAAGATAGAAATGGGGATAAAAAGTCAGTGGTAAAAATGTGTTCAGGCTAGTACAAAATGAAATAGAGGTCAGAAAGTCCTTGGTCATAACCATGGGAGATAATTAATTTTCCTTACAATGGGGACAGCCTGTAGACCTGAGGGAGTTTATTGAAGTACAGCAGGTAATGCAGCCCACAAGGGGGAAGATACGAATGCATTTGCTCCTAACTAATAAAGAGGGAATAGTAAACCAAGCAGACTTAGGGAAAATTTGGGGTCTGGTAATCACTAACTCTAGGCGTGGCTCTCCTATGGAGCACCTAGAGACGCTGAAGTTACATTGGTATCCTTAGGATGAGCTTTCAATTCAATTTTTTTTCAATTTCAATTTTATTTGTCACATAACCAAATACAACAAGTGAAATCCAGTCAGTGAAATGCTTTTTTCTTAACGAGCCGAGCGCACCAAGCAGCAAAGGACACTTAGCTGCCTGGTACGCACGGAGCCCGCAAGGACGGCAGCCATCTTCATCGGCGCTGCAAAGACTGACATGGTGAAGAGTCTCAGTATAAGCTTTGTTGCCAGTGATTGAATGAGCGAGTAGGATGAAATGGAAGAGCAGCAGAAGGTTACAAGGAGCTCAGTTCTCCGATTTCACTATACCTAATCAACTCTCTCCCTAGGCTCTGCAAGGCTTCCTCTCTATATGGGGTCCACAGAATGAATATTAAGGTGCCCTTTTTTTGTGTCTGTTCTCTCTCTTTTGTTACGGGACATCCTCTCCTGCAAAAGGTGAGAAGTCATGATGACAACAACAACTTGTATTTATATAGCACCTTTAACATAGTAAAATGTCCCACGGTGCTTCACAGGAGTGTTATAAGACAAAAAATTGACACTGAGCCACGTAAGAAATTAGGGCAGATGACCAAAAGCTCGGTCAAAGAAGTAGGTTTTAAGGAGGAAAGAGAGGTAGCGAGGCAGAGAGGTTTACGGAGGGAGTTCCAGAGCTTAGGGCCCAGGCAACAGAAGGCACGGTCACTGATGGTTGAGCGATTATAATCAGGGATGCTCAAGAGGGCAGAATTTGAGGAGTGGAGATATCTTGGTGGCAGGGGGGAGGGGCGGTTGTGGGGCTGAAGGAGATCACAGAGATAGGGAGGGGCGAGGCCATGGAGGGATTTGAAAACAAGAATGAGAATTTTGAAATCGAGATGTTGCTTAACCGGGAGCCAATGTAGGTCAGCGAGCACAGGGGTGATGGGTGAACGGGACTTGGTGCGAGTTAAGACACGGGCAGCTGAGTTTTGGATCAACTCAAGTTTACGTAGGATGGAATGTGGGAGGCCAGCCAGGAGTGCGTTGGAATAGTCAAGTCTAGAGGTAACAAAGGCATGGTTTCAGCAGCGGATGAGCTGAGGCAGGGGCGGAGACGGGCGATGTTACGGAGGTGGAAATAGATGGGTTTAGTTATGCTGCGGATATGTGGTCGGAAGCTCATTTCAGGTTGTGAATAGTCTGGTTCAGCCTCAGACAGATGCTAGGGAGAGGGATGGAGTTGGTGGCTAGAGAACGGAGTTTGTGGTGGAGCCTGAAGACAATCGCTTCGGTCTTCCCAATATTTAATTGGAGAACATTTTTGCTCATCCAGTACTGGATGTCGGACGAGCAGTCTGACAATTTAGAGACAGAGGAGGTGTCGAGAGGAATGGTGGTGAGGTAGAGCTGGGTGTCAGCAGCGTACATGTGGAAACTGACGCTGTGTTTTCAGATGATGTCGCCAAGGGGCAGCATGTAGATGACAAATACGAGGGGGCCAAGGATAGATCCATGGGGGACCCCAGAGGTAATGATGCGGGAGCGGGAAGAGAATTGATTTTCTGGCTACGATTAGATAGATAAGAATGGAACCAGGCGAGTGCAGTCCCACCCAGCTGGACGATGGTGGAGAGGTTTTGGAGGAGGATGGAGTGGTCACCGTGTCAATGCTGCAGACAAGTCAAGAAAGACGAGGAGGGATAGTTTACCTTTGCAACAGTCACAAAGGATGTCATTTGTGACTTTGCTGAGCGCCGTTTCGGTACTCTGACGGGCAGAAACCAGATTGGAGAAATTCAAACATAGAGTTCCGAGAACGAAGGGCACGGATTTGGGAGGCGACAACACGTTCAAGAACTTTTGCGAGGAAAGGGAGGTTGGAGATTGGGCGGTAGTTTGCAAGGATGGAGAGGTCAGTTCCCTCTAATTTTTTTTGTACCTAGCGGGCCATGACATTTTCGTCCATGAGCAAATTTTAAAACAACAACAAGAACAACTTTTACAACAACAACATTTACAACAACGACAGCAACAGCAACCACTTAACAGTGTATAATACAGTAATGGCATATTGCCACCCCACCATCTCAAATCATGAGACCATCAGACAAGGTCCTATACAAATTTAATATAACTTCTCTGCTTTTGAATTATATTCCTCTAGAAATGAACCCCAGTGCTTTATTTGCACTTTTATGGCTTTTTTAACCTGTGTTGCTACTTTTAATGATTTGTGAATCTATACCCTTAGATCCCTTTGCACCTCTACCCCATTTAGACTCTTATTTTCCAAGGAGTAGGTCGCCTCCTTATTCCTCCTACCAAAATGCACCACCTCACACTTATCTATATTGAAATTCATTTGTCATTTACATGCCCATTCTGCAAGTTTGTTTCTGGTAGAATTAATTAAAAGCTTTTAGTTCATCATGTACAAACTCTATTTAATAAAAAAAACTTGTCAAAAATGACTGGGATATAAAAGAACTGCATAATAATGCATTAACACTTCAGAAACATCACTCAGTTACACGGTTATGCATCGACAAACAATCCAAAAGCCCAAGGTGAGCTGAAAGAGGCATATCTCTTCGTTCAATTTTTAAATTTTCAACATATTAGCCCATCCCTCAAGTCACTATAGCAGTGGCTGCACAAGCAGCGGCTGTCCTATGGCGCTGACGTGCTGTATGTCTGTTAGAAACTAGGGGTGCCTAAAAATGTATATGGCTACACGAACAATACTGTGTTTAAATGATAAGTTTAGTTTTCCTGGAAAGCTTGCATTAGAATTTGAGACAGTCTTTTTAATCAGTTAGATTAGGTGAAACAAACATTCCACACAGGGGCCATAGGATGGCCCTGCCAGGTTAGTTATCTGTTGTTTGTAAGTTAGGGTTTTAACTTTGTTAATGTAGCTTTAATTTGGCCAGTGAAGGCCCAACATGTGTTTCTTCCATTATTACTAATAACCATATTATAATCTCTGCAGATAGAATTTGGAGTTTGTTTAGCAGAACTGCTTGTGAAGATAATTAAAAGTTAATTAGGAAAAGACATAGAATGAAAGGAATTTGAGGAGGCTAAGGTATCCATCTTAGAATGGGCCATTTGCTGGATGAAGGTGAGATAGCGACTGGCTAATGTGCGACAACTCTGGCTGGGGCCATGATTAAGAGGGACAGGGCCGGGCCTTGTACTTGCTGGGTTAAGGAGGATAGAGTCAAGAGAGAGAAGATGGATTACAATGGAGGAACCTTCAAAATGTAAAAACAAGAAAGATAAATTGGATGAAGTAATGAGACCTTCTTTTGGGGAGGGCTTTTGTCCAAGAACAAGACAAAGAACTTGAGCTGTCATTGGTTGATGAAGTTTTGGAGGAACCTCTGTAGGTTAAATGGTCTTGTCAATAACATGGCCTCAGGCCCACCCCTAAAATGAGAATATAAGTGACACCCCAAGGGCTTGCCCACACAGACGGTGGAGGGGAGAGCTGAACAGAATTTGCAAAGAGAAGTTGGGCTGGTCGAACGCTCTTTTGAGAGTGATCCCATGCTCACCATCGAAGGCCCTAGAGAGAGAGAGAGGCCGGAAGCCAGAGAACTGTTTACCCATGCCAGACGTCTGTCCGATCGGGTCCGGTACCAGCTGCTTGTCACGGTCGTATGTTTTTGCTGTATTACTAGTGTGTTATATTCCATCCTAAACTCCGACTAAACACAATATACCCACCATATTGGTTTGCACTCGATCCTGTTTACCAGAGATACGTGAATCTCTACACATCCACATAAGTGATTAGAATATTAATCACAATGCAGCCAGACAACCAACAAATATAAAGTGCTGTAGTTCTTTAGTTCACAGTATCAAAAAAGAATTGAACAAAAACAGGTATCCATATTTCCAACTTCAATCACTTCCATTAATAAACGTGGGGGGAAAAATTGAGTCGCGCCCCCTTTGGGGCACTAACTTTGTCGGGGCACTACTTTTAGCACCCCGAAAAAATTAGCGCCCCGCGGCTTATTTTCCCAGGTAGCGCCCCGAGAGGGACTAGGGGAAGGAAGGGAAGTGGCAGAGGCAGCTGATCGGATGGTCTCAATCTTAGAGACAAAGAAGTCCATGAGCTCCTCGCACTTGTTGTTGGAGGTGAGGGTGGAGGAGACAGGGGAGAGGGGTTTAAGAAGATGGTTAGCAGTAGAAAATAGTAGCCGGGGGTTATCTTTGCATTCCAGAATGATCCTGGAATAGTGAGCAGTTTTGGCAGACAAGAGTAGGACCTGATAACGCTTCATGTGGTCCAGCCAGATCTGGCGGTGAATGGCTGTTCAAGTCTGCGTCCCTTGGACTTGAGGGAGCGAAGATGTGGGCCATACCAGGGGGAACGGCCAGGGTGAGAGAGAGTAATTGTTTTAATAGGGACTAGGGCATCAAAGGTGGTGATGAAGGTGTGGTTGAGCAGAAACGTTGTGGTGAATGGAGGGCTGGACAGTTGGGATGTCGTAAGTGCAGTTGTAAGAGAATTGGGACCTGCAAAGGCCAGCAGTGATCCCCAAATATCTGGCATATATCACCCACAATATGATAAGTGTCATCTTGGCTCAGTGGGTAGCACTCTTGCCTGAGTCAGAAGGTTTGTGGGTTCAAGCCCTACTCACAGACCTGAGCACACAATCTAGGCTGACAGGTGCAGTGTCGTGCTGAGGGACTGTAGCACTGTTGGAGGTTCCGGTTTTTGGAACAGACATTAAACCGAGGCATCGTCTGCCCTCTCAGGTGGCTGTAAAAGATCCCACGGCACTATTTGAAGAAGTGCAGGGGAGTTCACCCCGGTGTCCTGGCCAATATTAATCCCTCAAGCAACATCACTAAAACAGATCATCTGGTTATTTAATCCATTGCTGTTGTGGGACCTTGCTGTGCGCAAATTGACTGCCACGTTTCCTATATTACAACAGTGACGTCACTTCAAAAGTACTTAATTGGCTGTAAAGCACTTTGCGATGTCCTGAGGTTGTGAAAGGCGCTATATAAATGCAAGCTCTTTCATAGAAACATAGAAGATAGGAGCAGGAGTAGGCCATTCGGCCCTTCGAGCCTGCTCCGCCATTCAACGAGATCATGGCTGATCATCCAACCCTAGCACCCGGTCCCTACACCGACAGCCATCCCACCCAAGCCCTATCCCCGTAACCCCACGTATTTAATCCCCCCTAACACTAAGGGTCAATTTTTTTTTATCATGGCCAATCAACCTAACCCACACATCTTTGGACTGTGGGAGGAAACCGGAGCACCCGGAGGAAACCCACGCAAACACGGGGAGAACGTGCAAACTCCACACAGACAGTCGCCCGAGGCCGGATTTGAACCCGGGTCCCTGGCGCTGTGAGGCAACAGTGCTAACCACTATGCCACCGTGCTTTCACAATGGGTATGAGATGACTCAGAATCATGCAATCACATTACATGAGAGGATTACTTTGAATCAAATGCATGCAAGGTGTGAGTGAAGGTGCAGTTCAAGGAAATGCTGTTAGTGCTAAATGAACCCTGCAGCATAAGTGTCATTTACACCAGCAACCAGAGTACTGTAAGACAGTGTGAGGTGGATGTAATTGCAAGTGCAATATATGTTTACATAGTATTTACAGCACAGAAAAATGCTCAACAGGTTCATGCAGGTGATTATGCTCCACAAGAGCCTCCTCACACCCTTCTTCATTCAAACCCCAGCAATATATCCTTCTATTGCTTTCTCCCTCATGTGTTTATCCAGCTTCCCCTTAAATGATCAGTGTTAGTCGCCTCAACCAATCCCTGTGGTGGCGAGTTCCACGTTCTAACCTCTCTCTGGCTAAAGAAGTTTCTCCTGAATTCCCTATTGGATTTATTAGTGACTGTCTTATATTTATGGCCCCTAGTTCTGGTTTCCCCCACAAATGGAAACACCTTCTCTATGTCTACCCTATCAACCCCTTCATATTCTTAAAGTCATCTATCAGGTCACCCCTCAGCCTTCTCTGTTCGAGAGACAAGAGCCCCAGTCTGTTCAGTCTTTCCTGATACTGTAGTTATAACCTCTCAGTTCTGGTATCATTCTAGTAAATCTGTTTTGCACTTTCTCCAGTTTAGTACATGGAATTAATGGATGGCAACAATCTGTGCCTGGCATGGTAAGGTGATTAAGCTGAGTGCCTCATTTCCTGCAGCAGAATTTCGATGACTTTTTCTGGAAAACAAGGTGTTCTCATTGCACAATTCCTTACAGATATTGTGAACCACCAAAGAAGCTTGCACCCTTTGACAGTCAGAAACCACGGTTTCTGCCTCTTTGAGCTACCAGGAGCTTTAAGTCCTGTCACAGCACCTGATTTCCAACCCTCCAATGGCGAACTCCCAGTCAGGAGTCTTTTTCACGCTGGGAATTTACCTCCATTATGTAACTGATGTAGTTTCTGAAAATATGTGCCAGGTCAGTGCACTATAGGTCAGGTCAGTGCTTTCCACGCACCATCCCGTCTTTGGTTGTGCTCAGACCCAGTTGGAAACTCTGGGCTAATATGTCAGTAACCTGCATGATACAAGTGTGCACTGTCCCGGAAATGTTTCCTGA
Organism: Somniosus microcephalus; assembly: GCF_052327205.1. Taxonomy (NCBI): domain Eukaryota; kingdom Metazoa; phylum Chordata; class Chondrichthyes; order Squaliformes; family Somniosidae; genus Somniosus; species Somniosus microcephalus. The sequence continues at coordinate 16,748,102 of NC_141002.1, read as the reverse complement.
TTCTGGCTGCAGGATTCTTTATAGTTTCATTGGTGCCTCTTTCAGTATTTTTAGTCTCCACATAGATATTCTGATCCTTTTCATGTGGGTGGTGGTGTAAGGATGGCTCTGAATGGAGGTTCTAATTTGCAGGCACACCTATCTGTCATGCCTCCTTCGACCCTGATGCTCCCACAGAACCTGAAAATTGACTGTTGTGCCCATAGGGCGACACAGGCTCCTCTCTGCAGATGACATAGAAACATAGAAACATAGAAGATAGGAGCAGGAGTAGGCCATTCGGCCCTTCGAGCCTGCTCCGCCATTCAATGAGATCATGGCTGATCATCCAAATTCAGTACCCTGTCCCTGCCTTTTCCCCATATCCCTTGATCCCTTTAGCTTCAAGAAATATACCCAACTCTTTCTTGAATATATTTAATGAACTGGCCTCCACCGCCCTCTGTGACAGAGAATTCCACAGGTTCACCACTCTCTGGGTGAAGAAATTCCTCCTCATTTCAGTCCTAAATGGCTTACCCCTTATCCTTAGACTATGACCCCTGGTTCTGGACTCCCCGCCATCGGGAACAGCCTTCCTGCATCTAGTCTGTCCAGACCTGACAGAATTTTATAGGTTTCGATGACAAAGGCAGTACAGCTTTAAGAAGCTGTCAGCAAAGGTCCAGAAAGTTTCTCTACTTTCCTTTGTTTAACACAGCAATATAGCAGAGAAACAGCGCCTTGCAAAAAGATATACCAAAAACAACAATGTACCTTTACGAGCAAGGGCTCAACTGAAGGGAAGAAGCCTCTCTTGCAACACCCATTTTACATGAACAGTTAACCCATGGCAGTCCTGCTTAGGTGATCCACCTACGTTATGAGGACCACCCCTAACTTGCATCAGGATTGGGGCCTTAAATATCCCACACAGTTGGTGCGCAGACTCCAAACGCTTGAAGCGTTTCCGGCTCAGGTTCCTGTTCTTGGGCTCCATAGACCTCAGCACCTATTAATTCTGGGAACCAGCACCCAATGCTTTCTGGCCCCTTCAAATGGGCTTACACAATCATCCTGACAGAACGAAGTGGCTCCCCATCTTAACATCCACGTGTGCAGATGCTTTATGGCTTATTTTCCAACGCAATGCCCCATTCGCAAAATTATCTGGCAAAAATTGACCAAAACTCTCTGGCATTATCAGCCAATAATCTGACCAGTTTAAACTGCAGTTAAAATAAGAAGGAGGCAATACTTTAGGAATGAATATCATCGCTCCCAACCTTCCACAAAACCAAAGGGTGACAAGTAATCGGAAGCGGCCGAAGTACCTCTCACCACTGCCCCCCCCTCCCCCCGCAGTTGAGGAATTCTCCAAGATAAATTCTCATTGTGCCCAAAATTAATCCTTTAAAATGCCTTTTAGAATTCCAGTTTAATAATTAATGCTTTAAAATGAAACAGTTTATCACTGCCTTTCTGTACCTGGGTTAAAATAAAACAGATCATTTCCTAATGCTCAAAGAAGATTGGTCTCAGGGGTAGAATCGAATTACTAGATCCAGTTGTAAGCACGATACAGCTTTTCAGGTTGAACTAAAGATTTATTGTGTTGATACGCAGCACTGCTTACATTGGGTTCTTATTACAGAGGAGCTGGAAACTCCTAATGACTCAAGCTTCTTTATGAAAAGAAAGAACTTGCATTTGTATAGCGCCTTTCACGACCTCTGGACATTCCAAAGCGCTTTACAGACAATTAAGTACTTTTGAAGTGTAGTCACTGTTGTGATGTAGGAAACGTGGCAGCCACTTTACACACAGCAAGGTCCCACAGACAGCAATGAGAATAATGACCAGATAATCTGTTCTAGTGATGTTGGTTGAGGGATAAATATTGGCCGGGACACCAGGGAGAACTCTCCTGTTCTTCTTCGAATAGTGCCATGGGATCTTTTACGTCCACCTGAGGCGGCAGACTTCTTATCCGAATGACAGCACCTCTGATAGTTCAGCACTCCCTCAGTACTGCACTGAAGTGTCAGCCTAGATTATGTGCTCATATCTATAGAGTAAACTCAAGCTTACCTAGGAATCAATTATCTATCCCTATAATATGTTAAGAATCACCCTTCCAATGCTCCCAGACCATCGTACGCACTTCCCCAACCCATGCTCCAGCATTTCCACCGCCAGGATTCTCCCCAGTGTTCGAGATCCCGTCGGCCTCCCCAGCACTCCATAAACGGGATCCTTGAGCACCCGCCTAGACCTGACAGACTGTGGCATCATCTGTCAATGCTCCCACCCCAGGAATCCCCTAGCAAAACTAAACCCCACACTCCGCATCCAAGTGTCACAAAATCCGAAATACCCACTTTGTAATACTGCTGTAGCCCACAAACTCCCCCCACTTTCTTCCTCCCCCTGCCCTACAAATTCAGAGTGACCTCGCAACCCCCTCCCCACGACGGCTTCTAAACCCCACGTAACTATGACCAGTCTGCGACATGCTGCCCGTCATCTTTCTGTGTGCCTTCAAAAAAAGGTAAGAGATAAAAGTTGCAACATAGCTATTTTATTATAAAAAATTGGTACAATAGCATGCACTTTCTGCATCAAACTTCAGTGTCAGCTTTCTGATTCGTTCAGATTCTAGCCTCAGACTTGATTGGCTCACACTTTGGTGTGACACTTGGAGATTGGCTCAAATCTCATTCAACAAATCACGAGCTCAGAAAAGTAACCAAAACTGTATCAATAAAGCAAAGCAGAACCTGAACCAATCATGTCACTCCATTTTATTTTTCAAAAACCCTTTGTGCCAGAACTAAATAACTACAAAACCGAGCAAACTCTACCAGTAATTTAAAAAAAACTGGGATTAGTCTTGAACTGCTCTAGCAACGAGCTGGCAAAGACGCGATGAGCGAAATGGCCTCCTTCTGTGCTGTAAACGTGTATGGTTCCGCATGATGAAGCCCAGCATCACGTTAGCCTTTTCAGTTTTTGCAGCTAAAAGGGAGCTTTTAATCACTTCTGTACCTGCATCCCTAAATCACTTTATTTGTTTAACCCCCCAACCCCACGCCATGCTGATCTATTTAGACACTACTCTCATCTGCCATTCTTGTGGCTCAGTGGATAGCACCCTCTACTCTGAGTCAAGGTTGTGGGTTCAAGGCCCACTCCAGAGACTTTGAGCACATCCAGGTTGACACTCCAGTGCAGTACTGAGGGAGTGCTGCACTGTCGGAGGTGCCGTCTTTTGGATGAGACGTTAAACCGAGGCCCTGGAATAAAAGATTCCATGAAACTATTTGAAGAAGAGCAGGGGGAGTTCTCTCCTGTTGTCTGGGAGTTATCTGGGCTAACATTAATCTTAAGGTAATTGGCAAAAGAAGTAGAAGGGAGATGAGGAGAATTTTTTTACGCAGCGAGTTGTTTATGATCTGGAATGCACTGCCTGAAAAGGTGGTGGAAGCAGATTCAATAATAACTTTCAAAAGGGAATTGGGTAAATACTTCAAAGGGAAAAATTTACAGGGCTATGGGGAAAGGACAGGAGAGTGGGACTAATTGGATAGATGTTTCAAAGAGCTGGTACAGGCACGATGGGCCGAATGGCCTCCTTCTGTGCTGTATCATGCTATGATTATGTACGACCTCACATTGGGTTATATCAAGGTGCATCTGCTATTGTTCTGCTCACTTGCTTAATGTGTTATGCAGGTTTCTGCTCTCCTCCTCACTATTCCCTTTGGCCTTGAAATTCTGCGTTGGGGGGGGGGGGTGGAGGCGGGGTGGTGCATCCCTGTGTAAGTGCCAAGATACACCCGCCCATGTCCTCCACCACCGACCCTGTCAAGGTTCGCAGGGTTACAGGGAGATCCAGCAACTTGCATTCCTTTGGCTGGCTAGGGGTGTACCTGGGACGCCTCTACACCAAAGAGGCTAGAAAGTCTGATCGAAGAGTCCCAGGCCAGTGGGGGTGATGCCAGGTATCCACTTCCCCAGCTCATGGAAGAAAGCTGTAGGTGCCTGCACAGCCCCAGTAAAAAGGGGGCTTCCTTAATCTTTAGGCGTCCAGGCTACAATCCTGGCCTGGACCCTCAGGTGGGTCCCACATTTGCCCGTGGTCAGGGAGGTCGCCATATCTGACCAGGTCTACCTCCGCCAATTATACGCCGGGTCCCTCTGAATGCCCAGGAGAATGGTAACTCCGAACTTAAGGAGTCGTTGCCGCCCCTCCCCAGTCTTCCTTATAACGATGGCCATGTCTAAATGGGGAGTGGAGGTTTTGCCCCCTTCCCAACTCTGGGGTAAGGCCGGGAACTGGTAACACTGGGTTCCAGCCTCGCATCTGGACATTCCAGCAGGCTCCCGCTGAAGTTCTGGCAGAGCTTACATCTCCTAGCTTAGTATCAACTGCAAACTTGGATATACTCCAATGTACTTACAGAGTGTAAAGCTGAGGAACACCACTTGTCACTGCCTGCCAATCTAACAATGTTCCTTTTATCCCAACTTCACCTCCTACAGCCAAATCAGTTCCCTGCCCATGTCACCAGTTGCCTCTATTTCCTCGTGCATCAGTTTTAGCCAGTAATCTGTTGTGCAGAACTGTACCAAATGTCTTTGAAAATCCATGCATATGACATCCTGTATAAGACTTCTATATTTACCACTTGTGACTTTGTGAAAACTTGATTAGCTTTTAAACATAACCTATTATTTCTAGGGCTAGAGGGGGAAAAATTGAGTCGCGCCTCCTTTGGGGTGCTAAGTTCGCCGGGGCGCTACTTTTAGCGCCCCGAAGAAATTAGCGCCCCCACGGCCAAAATTCATCGGTAGCGCCTCAAGAGGGAAGCGGGGCACTACTGGAGGCGCCCCGCCTCCCTCTTGGGGCGATGGGAGGGAATATCGCGGCGCTATGTGCCGCAGCGCCATGCGCTGCAGCACGTCACGCCACGGTACTGCAGGCCTTCCCCCCCCTTAAAGGGGAGGGGCCTTGTGCAGCGCGACCCGGGGCCCAGGTGGGCCACCAGGGATCGGAGTGCTGGCAAAAGAGCCCGGCACTCAAGAGAAGTGCCGGGCTCATGGAACGCAGCCGGCACTCCACGGGGGGGCTTCTCTGAAGGCCGGGGATGGCAACGGAGGCAGGTGCTGGCAGATGGCCAGCAACAAAAATGGCTGCCCAGCACCTCGCCTTTAATTAGCATCGCCCCGGCCGCAGGTAGGCCCCCCTGACCGTGTCGGACATAACGTCCGGCGGTAAGTTAAGGAGCGCTACCGAAGATCGCAGCTGGGGCGCAAGCGGGGTGCTGTGCACGGCGATGATGTCATCGCCAGCGGCGCAGTGCCATGGGGCGCTAACGGTTACCGCCGCCGCTAACCTCCCACTCAATTTCGTGGGAGGCGCTGGTGGCGCCGCGCCCGGGCGCTAGTTGCTTTGCACCCCGGGCGCTAACGGGAGGCGCAAAGCAACTGAACTTTTCCCCCATAGAATTCAGATGTAGTGAAGTTATGTTAAACTTGTATAGGAACTTGGTCAGGCCGCACTTGAGCAGAATTGTGCGCAGTACTCTTTCATGCTATAAAAAGGACATAGAAGCACTGGAGAAAGTGCAAAAAATATTTACAAGGATGGTACCAGAACTGGGAGATTACAACTATTGGGAAAGATTGAACAGGTTGGGGCTTTTTTCTTTAGAAAAGTGAAGACTTAGAGGTGACCTCATAGAGGTCTTTAAATTATGTCTTTACTCGGAGGGTGATTAGAATGTGGAACTCGCTACCACAGGAAGTGGTTGAGGTGAATAGCTTATATTCTTTCACATGGAGTACATGAGAGAAAAGGGAATAGAAAGATATGCTGAATGGCTGAGATGAGGCAGATGAAATGGGAGGAGACTCGTGTTGAGTATGAACACCAGCACGGCCTAGATGGACCGAATGGCCTGTTGCTGTGTGTAGTGTATGTACCCGTCTACCTTTAAGGGAACTATTGAATGTAACCGTTCACCTTTAAGAGGACTACTTTCGGGTGGCACTATTTGTTTGGCTTCTGTATACTGTAATACCGATAGTGACCACACCAGTATATAAGTGTTGTGGCAGGATTGCTGGGGCAGATTCGCCCGGACCTTCGAATAGTAAAGACCTGTTTGTTTGTTACTTCTGAAGTCTGTGTATTTATTAACTGCACAACCCACAGACTTTACACTGTGCTGTATATTTTACGTAATTCTATCTTTCACAAAACCATGCTGCCGCTCCCTAATCAGCTCAGACTTTCCTAAGTGCTCTCTTTAGCTGCTTTTGATGCTGGACTTTAGCAATTTTCCCACTCTGCAAGTCAATTAGAGGTTCAGTGGTCTTAAAAAGAGATCGCTTTTAGAACTTTCTCTGTAAACAACAACTTGCATTTATAACAACAACAACTTGCCATTAACATTGTAAACATCCTAAGGCACTTCACAGAAGCGTTATCAGACAAAAATTGACACTGAACCACATAAAGAAATATTAGGACAGGTGATCAAAAGTTTGGTCAAAGAAGTAGGTTTTAAGGATCGACTTAAAGGAGAGGAGAGAGGTAGAGAGGCGGAGAGGTTTAGGGAGGGAATTCCAGAGCGTAGGGCCCAGGCAGCTGAAGGCACGGCCGCCATTGGTGGAATGATGAAAATCGAGGATGCGCAAGAGGCCAGATATCTCGGAGGGTTGCAGGGCTGGAGGAGGTTACAGAGACAGGGAGGGGCGAGGCCATGGAGGGAATTGAACACAAGGATGAGAATTTTAAAATCAAAGCTTTCTCATTTGTTACGTTACATATCAAGCTCCACCTCACCACTTAGTTTGCTAGCAGGATATTGCATATATATATTTTTTAAATCCATAGTTCCAGACCAGGAACCAATGTAGGTCAGCGAGCACAGGGGTAATGGGTGAACGGGACTCGGTGCAAGTTAGGATACGGGAAGCAGAGTTTTGGAGGAGCTCAAGTTTGTGGAGGGTGCAAGGTGATGGAGAGGATATGGGGTCGGAAGCTCAGCTCAGGGTCAAATAGGACAACGAGGTCGCGGCTTCATGTTGATGCTTCCGTTCCTTTCTTCAAACGTCCTTTATAACCTATCCTTTCAATCATGAACCCCCACACCCTCCCCCACCCTCCTCCCCCCCAACCCCATCTAATTCCCCTGTTCGGCATTCTCCCCCTTCAGGAGCCCTTGAAATGAAGCACTGCTGTAATTAATTTTTTTGAGGAGAACTTTGTGCTAACCCATGTGGGTATTGCACCGCTCCAGATCCAGGAGAGAGGAAGGCGGAGTCTAACCTCATGTCAAAGCCCAATTCAGTTCAAGGCCTTTGTTACAATGTGCCTTTCTCAACTCTCTTCAATCTGTTCAAGATCAGATCACACAGCATTACAAAGTGGAGGTTCAGGGGCAGAATGGGGTGGCAAGGAAGTAAGAAGAAGAGTAAATGGAAAATGAACTGAAGTGAGAGAAAAAGAGGGAAAGTGGAAAAGAACAAAAAGGAGCAATGAGAGAAAAGGAGTGAGTAAAAAAAAAGGACAAAGAAACAAAGGACTAACTGCAGCAAGAATCTACACTATATTTTAAAATATGTTTTAAAACTGAACAGAATAAGTTTGCAGTGTCTGGTCAAAATGTAGACTTCTGAATATCCACTACCCTGTAATTCTAAAGTTTGCAGAACACAAAGAGATTGCAGCCTGTATAATGGAATATTTAGTGGAGTTTATACAGTTACTTCAAGTCCAGTGGCCATCCATCAGTGTCGCACACAGAGCAGACTTGTGTTCTTTGCAGTTTGCCCTTTCAGGTTTTAACCACAATTAGTCCAACTGCTCTTTCCGTGCAGACTGGATCCATTTCTTTTTTGCAGGGTAGTGAGTGTATCCTGGGTGTTCTTTCTGTCTCTGCTCCATAAAGGGAATTGGAAGTTTTACATACAGTTGAGTCAGTACAGAAATCTGACAGGAATATAACCACACTGGACTAAACCCGAGATTCATATTATGCATGCTGATCGCACCCTTCACCCTTATGCTGCTGAAATGCTAATCTGTGCCTTCATCCTCTCCGGGATTGACTTCCGCAGCCTCAAGACCTTCCCTGCCTCCACAAGCTCCAACATATTCAGATTTCCATATCCTCTCCTGCACAAAGTCTGACATTCCCTTACCACCAACTTTACCATACTACACTCACTCCTCACATCTCAGTAAATTGATTTAAAGTACCCAGTTCTTGATTTCAGATCTCTCCGGAGACTTGCCGCACCCTAGCTCAGCCACCTCCTCCAATCTTATGACCCCTGTAAACACCCTCCAGTGCAATGACACCAGATTACTCCTCACTTCATATTCACTCCACTGCACTATTAGTTCCCTTTATTTTAGCCACTATGGCTATGCATTGGAACTTTGTCCTTGCTTTCTGCTATGGCTGAATGGGTAGCACACTCACCTCTGAGTCAGAAGGTTGTGGGTTCATGTCTCATTCCAGGGACTCAAGCACAAAAATCTAGGCTGACACTTCAGTGCAGTACTGAGGGAGCGCTGCACTGTTGGAGGTACTGTTTTTCGAATGAGATGTTAAACTGAGACCCATGCTTTCCTCTCAGGTGGACGTAAAAGATCCCATGACATTATTTTGAAGAAGAGCAGGGGAGTTCTCCCTAGTGTCCTGGTCAATATTTATCTCTCAACCAACATCACTAAAACAGATTGGCCTAGAAATTCGGCTACTTACCACCACCCGGTACCGGCAGATTCCTTAAAAAAAAAGGCAGGTGGGAAATGCCTTGGACATGCAAATCTGGATAGCGTGACATCAGTCGTCGTGCAACGCCGACTTGCCCCACGCTCTACGAACTTGGACCTTTGCGCTGAGTTTAGTGCTGGGTCCTAGGCTCGCTCTGAAAAGCGAGCGTGCAGCAGAGATGCTGTCAGCAATTCTTAAAGGGACACACACATCTTTCAGGTAAGTTTGCATTTAAGCTTTTGGACAGGATTTTTAAATATTTTATTGAAGTAGTGGCTTGGTGCAATAGATTGTTAAAAGTTGTTAAAGTGTGCAGGGAGTGCAAGGAGTGCTGCTGGACACTTGCAAGGCCTCAGATGATAAAGGAAGGCCTCCGAGAAGACAGAAATGCTGGAAATACTCAGAAGGTCAGGCAGCATCTATGGAGAGAGAAACATAGTTCACATCTCAGGTCGAGATGCTGCCTGACCTGCTGAGTATTTCCAGCATTTTTTGCTTTTATTTCAGATTTTCAGCATCCACTCGCAGAGGGACGAGGAAGACGCAGAAGAAGAAGACATAGAACAGGAAGAAGCAGAAGAGGAGGAAGTAGAAGTAAAGATGCAACCCAGACAGCCACTTTCTGGCCTGGATATCCGTGATGGAATCATCTGCCTGCGGTACCAGTGACCACAACCCCAATTCCCCTTTCAACATTAGTCCCACACCTTACCTTCCCTCTGTTATTGACCATCACAGCGTCCTCTTGACCACAATGCTGAAATAAAAGCCACCACAAAGCAAACTTTCCAATCCAACTTTATACATCTATTCATCCAATATGACATCAAGAAATCAACTAATCACCCTTATGCATTCCGTTTGTGACTGCCTTGTGTGTGCCTTTGCCTATCCTACTGATGTCATGCAGTGCTACCCCAGTGGCTGCAGCATGGCTGGCGGAAGGCTGCTGACTTTCAGTGGGGGACACTGCAAATGGCCTTGCAGGTCGACCTTGAGGAGCTGGTGGCTGGGAGTGTGAAATCGAGTAACGGTGCTTCTTCTTCTTCTTCTTCACCCTCCTCTCCCTCCTCTTGGTCAACCACTGGCTGGGCAGGCTGGATTTCTTGGGTGTCTGAATTGAGGAAGGGTGGAGTTGTGAGGGGAGGGCGGGAAAGTAAGAGGTGCATATGAGAAGGAGGATAACGTATGAGGATACCAGCATCTTGTATCCTTTCAGTCCCGCTGCTGACCAAGGGCTCAGCCATGCCCCTACCAAGAATGGCCTGCACTGTCTCCTCCAAGGGGGTGAAGTGAAGCTAGGAATGGGAGGTGTGCCTTGTTTGGTACAGATTGTTGGTAGGTGAGTGGTGGGGGTCGTGCATGGAGAAGTGTGTGAGGCTAGTGGTGCATTTGGTAGGAGATAGATTTTGAAGATTAATTCAGTGACCTTGACCACTGGTCTGAGGTCATGAAGCTTCTTTGTGGACTGGAGCCAGGTTGTGGGGGCGACACTGCTGGGTGCCCTTCCCTGGCTTGCTGAGCCATTTGTGTTTGTGCTGAAGCACCGTTCCCATTTTTTTAGGTGTGGAAGGCAATTCAGCTTTAAGAGCTGAAGACTGCCATTTGGGAATTCTTTTAAATTTTTTTTCTTCAGAAGGCAGTTGAGTCGTAAGAGCTAAAAACTACCTATTTTTAAATTATTTTAATTTTTTTCATTTTAGATGGCAGTTCCCCTTTAAGGGAGCGCACTGCTTTTTAAAATGACAGCTTTGCTCAATAGAAGGCTGTTCTTGCTCCAGTGACGCTACAGCCACGCTACATTGGGCCTCCTGAAAACCGGCCTTGCACAGTGAGTTTAGCGCTGCGCTAATGTTAATTAGCAAGCAGCACCAATATACCAGTGCTGCCAGCACTATTAATTTTGGCGGTCGTTAACTGCAGCCGGTGGGGCAACCAGCAGGTTTCCAGCGCTCTGGAATTTCTAGGCCATTATCTGGTTATTATCACATTGCTGTTTGTGGGATCTTGCTGTGTGTAAATTGGCTGCCACGTTTCCTACATTACAACAGTGACTACACTTCAAAAATACTTTATTGGCTGTAAAGCGCTTTGGGACGTCCTGAGTTTGTGAAAGGCGCTATATAAATGCAAGTCCTTTCTTTTTCTTAGCTTATTAGATCTCCTGCAACCTTTCCAGCAATTAACACTGAGTTGCAGAGGTGCCGTTTAATATATGCAGGGTAGGATTTTTAACTTTTTCCATCAGCTGATTTGTGATTGAACTTGATGCCATTGTTAAACAATACATTTCCCTTTGCTCCTCTGCGATTGGACGTCTTTTTAGCTGTTTCCCCAATGGCTCATAATGGGCAGGTTATCACTAGGCTCATAGGAGCAAAAACAGAAAAGCAAAAGGCAGCTTAAGAAGAAAATGGCTCAATAATCACCATTGTCCAGGAGTTCTTGTCAAGGGCTCCCAGAGTTACAGGAATAGATGCCAATTAAGCACGACTATTGAGGCATGATTCCCACTGCAATGACTCATAACTGGACAGAGCCAGGCAAAAATAGAGAAGCAATGGAGCCGACTTCCAAAACCACAGAACTGCCCACATGAGTTGGTGAGATTGCAAGGGGCTAGGGCCAATTGAAGTTGAAAGACAAATAGGGTCACCTCTAGGAACAGGATTGAAGCAGGTCTGTGTCATCGCCACCCATGGGTGCTCATGTGTATTCGTCAGTCATTGACTGAACCTGCGCAGCTTTTAATAATATAAACTGGACCATGGGATAGCAAGTCGGTACATTGACCCACTTACTACTCCAAATAAAATGAGCTGGGGATTCAGTACCTTAAAGGGAGGCACACTAGGAGCATTTCTAAAGACATTTGAATAAAAATATGAATCCTGAGAACACTAACTCTCCCAAGTAGAGTTTGAGAGCTGAATTAGGAGGTTGTGGGTTCAAGCCCCACTACAGATTTCAGCATGTGATCTTCACGGACCCTTCAGTACAATACTGAGGGAGTGCTGCATTGTTGGTGGTGCCGTCTTTCAGATGAGCTGCTAATCCGAAGACTTGTCTGCCCTCTCAGGTGGATGTAAAAGATTCCATGACACCATTCAAAGAGCAGCAGAGTTCCCTTAATGTCCTGTGGCCAGCATTTATTCTTCACCCAACACTGCCAAAAGCAGGTTAACTGGCCATTCATCTCATTGATGCTTGTGGGATCTTGCTGTGTGCAAATTGGTTGACAGGTTACCAACAGTGACTACACTTCAAAAGTAATTCACTGGTTGCAAAGCACTCAGGGACATCTGAGGACGTGAAAGTTCTACATAACTGCAAAGTTCTTTCTTTTCTCCCAATACATTATAGGTGGGAACTGGCCTGGTACTGGAGTTGCAGTTATATATATTTAGATAGAATGGAAATGAATCAGTCGGGATTATTTCAGTGTACGTACTGCTGTGGTTTAGATTTCCTTTTCACACAGCAAAATACATACAAAAAGGACGTTTACAAAATGGTGCCTAAGTGGATGTTTCTGAAGCAGTGCCGTTTGTGTTCTTTTGGGAAATTTTCTCCCCTTCTCCCCAGAATGCATCAACTGTTGCTAAGGCTGCATGTTCACACAGGCCCCAGCAACCCCCAGTACCTCAGTTAGTGACAATTCTTCCTGCATGAGCCTAGATATTGAGTGTCCAAAGGGTATTGGACCATGGAGAGCATCAGAATTCAACCAAATCCTGACCTCAGCCAAACTCCACATACTCACACTGTCTGTCAGGGGTCACTCTGTCTGTCAGGGGTCACTCTCTATCAGGGTCAATCTGTCTGTCAGGGGTCTCTCTGTCAGGGGTCACTCTGTCAGGGGTCACTCTTGTCCGTCAGGGGCCACTCTGTCTGTCAGGGATTACTCTCTGTCTGTCAGGGGTCACTCTTGTCTGTCAGGGGTCACTCTGTCAGGGTCACTCTCTGTCAGGGGTCACTCTCTGTCAGGGGTCACGCTTGTCTGTCAGAGGTCACTCTGTCAGGGTCACTCTCTGTCAGGGATCACTGTCTGTCAGGGGTCACTCTGTCAGGGGTCACTCTCTGTCAGGGGTCACTCTCTGTCTGTCAGGGGTCACTCTGTCAGTGTTCACTCTTGTCTGTCAGGGATCACTATGTCTGTCAGGGGCCACTCTGTCAGGGGTCACTCTCTCTGTCAGGGATCACTGTCTGTCAGGGGTCACTCTCTGTCAGGGGTCACTCTCTGTCTGTCAGGGGTCACTATGTCTGTCAGGGGCCACTCTGTCAGGGGTCACTCTGTCTGTCAGGGGTCACTCTCAGTCAGGGGTCACTGTCTGTCAGGGGTCACTCTGTCGGGTCACTGTCTGTCAGGGGTCACTCTCTGTCAGTGTTCACTCTTGTCTGTCAGGGCTCAGTCTTGTCTGTCAGTGGTTATTGTCTGTCAGTGGTCACTCTCTGTCCGTCAGGGGTCACTGTCTGTCAGGGGTCACTCTCTGTCTGTCAGGGGTCACTGTCTGTCAGGGGTCACTCTCTGTCTGTCAGGGGTCACTGTCTGTCAGTGTTCACTCTTGTCTGTCAGGGGGCACGCTGTCTGTCAGGGATCAATCTCTGTCAGGGGTCACTCTCTGTCTGTTTGGGGTCAGTGTTCACTCTTGTCTGTCAGGGATCACTATGTCAGGGGCCACTCTGTCAGGGGTCACTCTGTCTGTCAGGGGTCACTCTGTCTGTCAGGGGTCACTCTCTGTCTGTCAGGGGTCAATCTCTGTCTGTCAGGGGTCACTCTCTGTCTGTCAGGGGTCACTCTGTCAGTGTTCACTCTTGTCTGTCAGGGATCACTATGTCTGTCAGGGGCCACTCTGTCAGGGGTCACTCTGTCTGTCAGGGGTCACTCTCTGTCAGGGGTCACTCTCTGTCTGTCAGGGGTCACTCTGTCAGTGTTCACTCTTGTCTGTCAGGGATCACTACAGGGATCACTATGTCTGTCAGGGGCCACTCTGTCAGGGGTCACTCTGTCTTTCAGGGGTCACTCTCTGTCTGTCAGGGGTCACTCTCTGTCAGGGGTCACTCTCTGTCTGTCAGGGGTCACTCTGTCTGTCAGGGGTCACTCTGTCAGTGTTCACTCTTGTCTGTCAGGGGTCACTCTGTCTGTCAGGGTCACTCTCTGTCAGGGATCACTGTCTGTCAGGGGTCACTCTCTGTCAGGGGTCACTCTCTGTCTGTCAGGGGTCACTCTGTCAGTGTTCACTCTTGTCTGTCAGGGATCACTACAGGGATCACTATGTCTGTCAGGGGCCACTCTGTCAGGGGTCACTCTGTCTGTCAGGGGGTCACTCTCTGTCTGTCAGGAGACACTCTCTGTCAGGGGTCACTCTGTCAGGGGTCACTCTGTCTGTCAGGGGTCACTCTCAGTCAGGGGTCACTGTCAGGGGTCACTCTGTCGGGTCACTCTGTCTGTCAGGGATCACTCTTGTCTGTCAGTGGTTACTATCTGTCAGGGGTCACTCTCTGTCCGTCAGGGGTCACTGTCTGTCAAGGGTCACTCTCTGTCTGTCAGTGGTCACTCTTGTCTGTCAGGGGGTTACTGTCTGTCAGGGGTCACTTTCTGTCTATCAGGAGTCACTGTCTGTCAGGGATCACTCTGTCAGGGGTCACTCTGTCTGTCAGGGGTCACTCTGTCAGGGGCCACTCTGTCACGGGTCACTCTCTGTCACGGGTCACTCTCTGTCAGGGGTCACTCTGTCTTTCAGGGGTCACTGTCTGTCAGTGTTCACTCTAGTCTGTCAGGGGTCACTCTGTCAGGGGTCACTCTGTCTGTCAGGGGCCACTCTGTCTGTCAGGGGTCACTCTGTCAGGGGCCACTCTGTCACGGGTCACTCTCTGTCACGGGTCACTCTCTGTCAGGGGTCACTCTGTCTTTCAGGGGTCACTGTCTGTCAGTGTTCACTCTAGTCTGTCAGGGGTCACTCTGTCAGGGGTCACTCTGTCTGTCAGGGGCCACTCTGTCTGTCAGGGGTCACTCTCTGTCAGGGGTCTCTCTGTCTGTCAGGGGTCTCTCTGTCCGTCAGGGGTCACTCTGTCTGTCAGGAGTCTCTCTGTCTGTCAGGGGTCACTCTCTGTCTTTCAGGGGTCACTGTCTGTCAGTGTTCACTCTTGTCTGTCAGGGATCACTCTGTCAGGGGTCACTCTGTCTGTCAGGGGTCACTCTCTGTCAGGGGTCACTCTTGTCTGTCGGGTCACTGTCTGTCAGGGGTCACTCTCTGTCAGGAGTCACTCTCTGTCAGGGGTCTCTCTGTCTGTCAGGAGTCACTCTCAGTCAGGGGTCACTGTCTGTCAGGGGTCACTCTGTCGGGTCACTCTGTCTGTCAGGGGTCACTCTGTCGGGTCACTCTGTCTGTCAGGGATCATTCTCTGTCAGGGGTCACTCTCTGTCAGGGGTTGCTCTGTCAGGGGTCACTCTTGTCTGTCAGGGGTCAGTCTGTCAGGGGTCACTCTGTCAGGGGTCACTGTCTGTCAGGGGTCACTCTTGTCTATCGGGGTCACTCTTGTCTGTCAGGGGTCACTCTTGTCTGTCAGGGGTCACTCTTGTCTGTCAGGGGTCACTCTTGTCTGTCAGGGGTCATTAAATTGTGTCTGGAGTGGGAACCCAGGCCGATTTCTCCGCTCACTAGCCTGCGGCAATGATGCTATTCATATCATTGTAACACCTTAACTGCTGAGCTCAGCTAACTCAGCCCAGAGATGGAACCTGGACCTCCTGGTCTGTATCACTCAGTTACACTTTACCGACTGAGTCACTTATTGTTGTATTATTGTTGGGCTTGTTTTTATTGAGAATTTACATTTTTTACTTATTTTTGTTTCCAAATAGGGCTTTTTTGAGGGCCACCAGGAGTTGGTCCAGAAGTATGGCCGAGTTTGTGGGTAAGCAAATTCTTCAAACTTTTATTACTGCACTGACCTGCCATAGCTGGGGAGAGGAGGGAGAGAACGAGGAGGAACACTGATCAGGAGAAACATCTTTACCCAGAGAGTGATTAGAATGTGGAACTCACTACTATGGAGTAGTTGAGGGAATAGCATAGATGCATTTAAGGGGAAGCCAGATAATCACATGAGGGAGAAAGGAATAGAAGGGTATGTTGATAGGGTTAGATGAAGAAGGGTGGGAGGAGGCTCGTGTGGAGCATAAACACCGGCATAGACCAGTTGGGCTGAATGACCTGTTCCTGCGCTGTAAATACTTTGTAATACGATGTAAGAAGGATCAACATTGCAGTGACTATCTCCAGTCTTTACTGGGTGTAATAATTGAACTCATACATTTTTTGCAATTATTACAATGCTTTTTTGGATGGTGGAAACACATTGGTACTTTAAAAGGCTCAGTGCCATTTCAGGGTCTTAAGAGAACCAGGCACCATATTCTTTCTTGAAACCTTCCCCTTGATTACTAGACGGAAACTATCTTTATTGTAGGAAGGCGCGGAAACATCTGTCATTGTATAGACTTACCGGTGAATCATCGATCTCAATATTTACGGGGAGACTAGGAGGGTGCGGGGGAGGCCGAAAACAGCCAAAGGACCCGCCAAGGCAGGGGACGCTGAGGCAGCTGGGCCTCATTATCATTTATCTGTTCTGTTTCCCGCTTGGCCACTGGCCAAATTGACCAGTGGCAGGAGTCTGCAATCGGGGACCCTTGTGGGGGGAGGGATGGTCCTTGGCAATCGAGAGCGGGAGAAGGTCAGATATTGTGGGTGGGGGAGAGAAAGGGCATTGGGGCTTGAGGAGAGAAAGGGCATCCGGGCTGGGGAGAGAGAGGGCACCTGGGCTCTGGGGAAAGAGAGGCCATTGGGGATGGGGGGGGTAGAGATTGGCAATCGCGGCAGGGAGGAGAGAGAGGCCGTGATCGGTGGGGGGAGGCCAAAGGCTTCCTTGAGGGGTCGTGGGGGGGAGCACCTGCTCCTCCTGGCCCACAGGAGGGAGTGCTGGAAAAGGCACTTACCTTGTGGAGCCGGCAGTTCCCGCCTCCCATTTCACTGCTGGCTTTCCCAAACCCTAGGAAAGCCTTGCTGCGGCAGTGGATTTTAAATCGGGCTCCTAATTGCACGGTGGGATCTCGATTTAAATACGTTAATAAAGTGCCCCGCTTCTCCACAGTGGGACACTCAGACATCCTGCTATCCGTGCCGTAAAAATGACTTGGGTACTTGCGCGGCGTGTTGGGGACATATTCCCCATATTTAATTAGTTAACCAGACCCTCTCCCGCCCATCATGGGGGGGGGGGTTAATAATATCAAGGCCACCATGCTTCCATGAATGAAAGTCATAGGATTACATAGGATATACGGCACAGAAACAGGCCATTCGGCCCAACCAGTCCACGCCAGCGTTTATGCTCCACTCGAACCTCCTCCCGGCTTTCCTCATCTAACTCTATCGGCAGAACCCTCTATTCCCTTCTCCCTCATATGGTTATCTAGCCTCCCCTTAAATGCAGCTATACTATTCGCTTCAACCACTCCCTGTGGAAGCGAGTTCCACATTCTCACCACTCTCTGGGTAAAGAAGTTCCTTCTGAATTCCCTATTGGATTTATTGGTGACTATCTTTTATTGATGGCCTCCAGTTTTGCTCTTCCCCACAAGTGGAAACGCTCTCTCTGTATCTACTCTATCAAAACCTTTCAGAATTGTAAAGACCTCGATTAGGTCACCCCTCAGCCTTCTCTTTTCAAGAGAAAAGAGACTCAGCCTGTTCATCCTTTCCTGATAGGTATACCCTCGCATTTATGGTATCATCCTTGTAAATCTTTTTTGCACCTTCTCCAGTGCCTCTATATCCTTTTTATAATATGAGGGCCAGAATTGTACGCAGTACTCAGAGTGTGGTCTAACCAAGGTTCGATACAAGTTTAGCACAACTTCTCTACTTTTCAATTCAATCCCTCTAGAAATAAACCCTAGTGCTTGGTTTACTTTTTTATGGCCTTATTAACCTGTGTCGCTACTTTCAGTGATTTGTGTATTTGTACTCTGAGATCCCTTTGCTCCTCTACCCCACTTAGATTTGTATTTTCCAAGTAATATGTGACCTCCCTATTTTTCTTACTAAAACGTAATACCTCACATTTATCTGTGTTGAATTTCATTTGCAAATTATATGCCCATTCTTCAAGTTTATTAATCTCTTATAATGTGTTGCAGCCCTCCTCAATATTGACTATCCCCCCCCCAATTTGGTGCCATCTGCAAATTTAGAAATTGTGTTTCTGATTCCAAAGTCTAAATAATTAATAAAAGTTGTGAACAACAGTGGCCCAGCACTGATCCTTGTGGAACACCACTACCCACCTTCTGCCACTCTGAATAGCTACCCTTTACCCCTACTCTCTGCTTTCTGTCTTGAAGGCAGCTAGTTATCCATTCTGCTACTTGTCCCCTGACTCAGCATGCTCTGACCTTATTCATTAGTCTATTATGTGGTACCTTATCGAAGACTTTTTGAAAATCTCAATAAATTACATTTACTGCATTATCCTTGTCTACTCTCTCCGTTACCTCTTCAAAGAATTCATTGAGGTTGGTCAAGTAAGACTTTCCTTTTTGAAATCCATGCTGACTATTCATTATTATATTTTTGGTTTCTAGATGTACTTCTGTTTTCTCCTTTAGTAGGGATTCCACTATGTTTCCTACCACTGATGTTAAGCTGACTGGTCTATAGTTCCCTGGACATGTTCTATCTCCCTTTTTAAATATAGGCATTACATTAGCTATCTGCCAGTCCTCTGGCACTGCACCTTGGTCTAACGAATTATTAAGTATGTGTAGTAATGCCTCTGCTATCTCTTCCCTAGATTCTTTTAAAATGCGTGGATGTAATCCATCCGGACCAGGGGTTTTATCCTCTTTGAGTTTGATTAGTCTATTTAATATTTCTCCTCTTTTTATTTAAAATGCTGTTATCTCATTTCTAATCTCATCATCTGATGTCATGTCCATCTGTTCTGTCTCCCTGGTAAATACCGAAGCAAAGTTATTATTTAATATTTCTGCTATCTCTCTATTGCTGCCTGTGATATTATCCTGTCCATCCCTTAGTGGCCCTATTCCCATCTCGACTTTCCTTTTTTTATTTATGTGCCTGTAAAATATTTTACTATTTTGTCTTATGTTCCTTGATAATTTAATTTCATAGTTCCTTTTTGCCTTTCTAATAGTTTTTTTGACTTCTCTCCTAATCTCTTCGTATTCTCCCTTGTCATGCTCTCCCCTGCTGTCTATGTACTTAGTGTATACCTCTTTCCTTACCTTCAATTTTTCCCTTATGTCATTATTCATCCACGGTGTTTAGATTTTTCTTGTTTTTTAGCGGAATATATTTTCCCCAGTCTCTGTTGAACACCATTTTAAATATTTCCCACTGCTATTCTACATCATTGTTTGCCAATATTGTTGTCCATTTTATTTCCCCAAATTCTATTCCCAGCCCTGGAAAATTGGCTTTTCTCCAATCTATTACCCTGGTCTTCGTCATACTTACTTCCTTCTCAGTTATTATCTTAAAGCGTATTTTATGATGGTCACTATTGCTTAGATGTTCCTCTACTTTTACTTCTTTTATTTGCTCTGGTTGATTCCCCATTACTAGATCCAGTAGCGAATCCTCCCTTGTTGGGCTTCTTACATATTGGGTTAGAAAGGAGTCCTGTACACATTGTAGGAACTCCATTCCCTTATCCCCTTTACCTACCTCTTCTGTCCAATTAATAGCGGGGTAGTTGAAATCCCCTATGATTATTATTCTATGTTTTTTACTAATTTCCCTAATTTGTTTGCATATTTCTTCCTCCACCTCCCTTCCACTATTAGGTGGTCTGTAGACTACCCCTACTAATGTGATTGATCCTTTATTATCTTTTATCTCTACCACATGGATTCTATTTTTGCCTTGCTGTCGTTAGAAAAAAAAAGTTGAATTAAAGTACAATTTTTTTTTCTCACCTACGACCTCCGCTCCTCCTCTTGAAGATGTTCATTCACCGGTTGCCATTTGGTAACTGGTGGACACTGTTTATGTGGGAGCATTGAAAATGAATGCCATGATGTCATGAGGCTAGTTAGCCCTCATGGATCACAGCTTCGCCTGAGGTCCACACAAACACACTTCCAGCATGGGTCATTGGATAGCAATTGAAAACAGGAGCTCTGGCTGACTTTCCTCTCCCTAACCCTGGGGAGCTACGACCAATTGTGGCATCCAACCGTGAACCAAGCTGAGAGCAGGTAATTCAGGGAGCTGACCATCATCTATGGGTACGCACCTTGAGTATTGAGGGAGCACCTCGAACACAACTTAACTTTAAGCCAGCAAACTGGGCTTCTTGGTGCAAGCCTGTGTAGTACTTATTTTTCTGAACTAGATGTCAGCAGGCACACACTTTAAATACTCTCCTGTAGCAGGTATGTTTAGGAAGAAAGAAAGGACTTGCATACATATAGTGCCTTTCACTATCTCAGGGTGTCCCAAAGTGCTTTACAGCTAACGGAGTACTTTGGAAGCGTAGTCACTGTTGTAATATAGTTGCCAATTTGCGCACAGCAAGGTCCAACAAACAGCAATGAAATAATAACCAGATAATCTTATTTTAGTGATATTGGTTGAGGGATACATATTGCCCAGGACACCAGGAGAAACATAGAAACATAGAAGATAGGAGCAGGAGTAGGCCATTCAGCCCCTCGAGCCTGCTCCGCCATTCAATGAGATCATGGCTGATCATCCAATTTCAGTACCCTGTCCCTGCCTTCTCTCCATATCCCTTGATCCCTTTAGCCTTAAGAAATATATCCAACTCCTTCTTGAATATATTTAATGAATTGGCCTCTACTGCCTTCTGTGGTAGAGAATTCCACAGGTTCACCACTCTCTGGGTGAAGAAATTCGTCCTCATCTCTGTCCTAAATGGCTTACCCCTTATCCTTAGACTGTGACCCCTGGTTCTGGACTCCCCCGCCATCGGGAACATCCTTCCTGCATCTAGTCTGTCTAGTCCTGTTAGAATTTTATAAGTTTCAATGAGATCCCCTCTCATTCTTCTAAACTCCAGCGAGTGTAAGCCCAATCGACCCAATCTCTCCTCATACGTCATCCCTGCCATCCCAGGTATCAGCCTGGTGAATCTTCGCTGCACTCCCTCCATGGCAAGAACATCCATCCTCAGATAAGGCGACCAAAACTGCACACAATACTCAAGATGTGGTCTCACCAAGGCCCTGTACAACTGCAGCAAGACATCCTTGTTCCTGTACTCGAACCCTCTCGCTACGAAGGCCAAAATACCATTTGCCTTCTTAACCGCCTGCTGCACCTGCATGCTTACCTTCAGCGACTGGTGCACAAGGACACCCAGGTCTCGTTGCACTTCCCCTTCTCCCAATCTATTGCCATTCAGATAATAATCTGCCTTCCTGTTTTTGACACCAAAGTGGATAACCTCGCATTTATCCACATTATATTGCATCTGCCATGCTTCTGCCCAATCACCCAACCTGTCCAAATCATACTGGAGTTTCTTGGCATCCTCCTCACAGCACACACGCCCACCCAGCTTTGTGTTGTCTGCAAACTTGGAGATATTACATCTAATTCCCTTGTCTAGATCATTAATATATTTTGTGAATAGCTGGGGTCCTAGGACCGATCCCTGCGGTACCCCACTAGTCACTGCCTGCCACTCGGAAAAAGACCCGTTTATTCCAACTCTTTGCTTTCTGTCTGCCAACTAGTTCTCTATCCAAGTCAGTATCTTACCCACAATCCCATGTGCTTTAACTTTACATGCTAATTTCTTATGCAGGACCTTACCGAAAGCCTTCTGAAAGTCCAAATACACCACATCCACTGGTTCTCCCTTATCTATTCTACCAGTTACATCCTCAAAAAATTCCAGTAGATTAGTCAAGCACGATTTACCTTTTGTAAATCCATGTTGACTTTGTCCGATCCTGTCACTGTTTTCCAAGTGCTCTGCTATTACATCTTTTATAATGGACTCTAGCATTTTCCCCACTACCGATGTCAGGCTTACCGGTCTATAATTCCCCGTTTTCTCTCTACCACCTTTTCTGAATAGTGGGGTAACATTAGCTACCCGCCAATCCATGGGAACTGTTCCAGAGTCTATCGAATTTTGGAAAATGACCAGCAATGCATCTACTATTTCTAGGGTCATTTCCTTAAGTACCCTAGGATGTAGATTATCAGGCCCTGGGGATTTATCGGCCTTCAATCCCGTCAATTTCCCTAACACCATTTCCCTACAAATACTGATTTCTTTCAGTTCCTCCCTCTCATTAGACCCTATGTTCCCCGACATCTCTGGGAGTTTATTTGTGTTCTCCTTTGTGAAGACAGAACCAAAATATGTATTTAATTGGCCTGCCATTTCTTTGTTCCCCATTATAAATTCCCCTGATTCTGACTGCAAGGGACCTACGCTTGACTTCACCAATCTTTTTCTCTTCACATATCTATAAAAGCTTTTACAGTCAGTTTTTATGTTCCCTGAAAGCTTACTCTCATACTCTATTTTCCCCCTCTTAATTAATCCCTTTGTCCTCCTTTGCTGAATCCTAAACTGCTCCCACTCCTCAGGTTTACTGCTTTTTCTGGCCAATTTATATGTCCTCTCCTTGTATCTTATGCTATCCCTAATTTCCCTTGTTAGCCACGGTTGAGTCACCTTTTTTGTTTTATTTTTTTGCCAAACTGGGATGAACAAATTCTGTAGTTCATCCATGCAATCTTTGAATGTCTGCCATTGCCTATCCACCGTCAACCCTTTGAGTGATATTCCCCAATCAATCCTACCCATACAGATTCCACATCATCAGAGCTAATATCCTTCCTTACAATTGTGTTAATCCACTCTTTAACCAGTAATGCTACCCCACCTCCTTTTCCTTTTTGCCTATTGCGTGGGATCTTTTACATCCACCTGAGAGGATTCAGCGTCTCATCAAAACGACAGTGCAGCACTCCCTCAGTACTGCACTGAAGTGTCAGCCTAGATTATGTGCTCAAATCTGTGGAGTGGGGCTTGAGCCCACAACCTTCTGACTCAAAGGCAAGAGTGCTACCCACTGAGACACGGCTAACACCCCAAAAAAAGCACATAAGAAACATCTAGTGGCGACAATAAAGTAAAGCGTGAGTTTTTTGCTCAAACTACTGTCAGTGTGGAGATGTTGATCGCTACTCAGTTGAACACTTCGACATTAATGAAGATGACCAGACTTGCCTGATTTGTGAAAGCTAAGCAGATGTCCGAGATAAGTCTGGAGAATTTGAAGTCATGACTCTTTGTATAAGCAGGATCTTTTACCAGTAAATGCACCCACTGAGAGTGGGGAGAGAGCTTAAGGGAAATTTCATTCTGCAGGGAGATATAAGAGCATGAAATACTTTCCCACAGGAATTGTTTTGAGGCAGAGACCATCGCATCTTTTAAGCGAACAGCAAACATTTGAAGCAGAGAATGATACAGAGCTATGGGAGAGAGAGCAGAGCAGCAGGATTAGCTTTGGGTAATAGCAAAGAGCCAGCACAGACACAGTAGAGTGAATGGCTTCTTTCTGTGCTGTGAACTTCTGCAGCTGAGTAAGTTGATAACAACCCTGTGGTGCTGTATTGCATGTTCATGGATATTTGCTCATGTTTATCACGGGCTAACAGCACCATAAAATAACACAGGGGCGGACAGTAACTACGACACACATAAATTCTAGAGGTCCCATGGTGAGGTCGTTGGCCCCGTCTTTCTCCTGAGCATTGATCAATCTCTTTCAGAATGGTGGAACTTTTCATCTGGTTACTGTCACTCACTGAAATTCAGACTGCTAAATTCTGAGCAGAGAGGAGTGGTATAGTTTATTTAATCCTGACAAAGTCTAGGCAATTTGGGATGCCACGGTCGACCTCAACGAACACAGGGATGGAGATGGTAAAATTGGCCAGGATTCCTGCTGCTAATTGCTAGCCAGTAACCCGGGCGTGAAAGCGGGCACTTGCGGATGGTGGGTAAGAACAAGATCAGACTTGGCTGTGATATACCCTCCAAGGTCAATAAACTACCAACAGTCACCTAGCCTTGAAGAATAGCCACTTGGGTGAGGTCAACAGCAGGATTCACTGGAAAACGATCAGGGGCACAAACCTCCTCTGATTTCTTCCCCTCCTGCTATCCTAAAGTTGCTGAGGTCAGCTGCAGCACCCGAGGTCAATTGCTGCCCTCGGGCAGATTGAGTAACATGGGTTTCCATGGTCAAGAATCTCAGAGCAGCTCTCAGCTTGACAGAAATTTCCATCATTGACTGTTTGCTGTGGAGTTATCACTGGAACATTCTTGTAGCAAGGGAGATCTGACTTAAGGTTATATATAATGAAAACTAAACTCCGTCCTGGTGAATATTGGAATTTTTTTTTACTGACTTTGATTATATATGGGGGAAATGAAAGTGACTTTGAACTAACGGGGTCAAAATGGAGTGGTCTTTCCTCACAAGACCACCAGCTGAAATTGGGACTAGGCTGTCTGAGAAAGCAGACCTGCATTGTTTGAGGTGATCATATAAGGAGCAGTTGCTACACTGTCCCCACCAATTAGCAGTTCCTGGGTGTGGGGGGCCTACACTAGGTGTGAATTGTTGCACTTCAAATAGTGTCATTTCAAAATGTTTCATTGGGGAAAGATTTGGTTGCTTTGCGCTAACGGGACGCAAAGCAACTAGTGCCCGGGCGCGGCGCCACCAATGCCTCCTGCGAAATTCAGCGGGAGGTTAGCGGTGGTGCTAACCGTTTGCGCCCCGTGGCGCTGCGCCACCTACGATGGCATCATCGCCGTGCGCAGCGCCCCGCTTGTGCCCCAGCCGCAATCTTCAGTAGTGCCCCCTGACTTACCGTCGGACGCTGTGTCCGACGGGGTCAGGGGGGCCTACCTGCGGCCGGGGCGGCGCTGTTTAAAGGCGAGGTGCCGGGCAACCATTTTTGTTGCTAGCTGCCTGCCAGCACCTGCCTCCGCTCCCGTCCTCGGCCTCCTTACCCACCCCCCCGCAGGAGCCCGGCGCTTCTCTTGAGTGCCGGGCTCTTTTGCTGGCACTCCCGATCCCCGGAGGCCCAGCTGGGCCCCGGGTTGTGCTGCGCAAGGCCCCTCCCCTTTAAGAAGGGCCTGCAATACCGCGGCGCGACGTGCCGCAGCGCCATAGTGCCGCGATATTCCCTCGGAGCGCCCCAAGAGGGAGGCGGGGCGCTTCCAGTAGCGCCCCGCTTTCCTCTTGGGACGCAACCACTCAATTTTGGTCGTGGGGGTGCTAATTTTTCCGGGACGCGAAGTTAGCACCCCAAAGGGGGCGGCGACTCCATTTTCCGCCCATTGTGTCTTGAAACTGGCTCAATGCACAGGTCGGTGCTCGTTGGCCTCTTGGGCAGTTGTAGGGATGTCAACCCTCTGGGCTTGTCCTGGAGTCTCCAGAGTAAGCTCCATAACACTGTTACGAGCAACCCAGATGAAAAATTATGTGATTTCTTTTCATTTTCTTTGAACATTTATTATTTGTTAAAATATTGGAGACGGGATAAAAAGGCTGTTTGACTGACAGTCATGCATCATTCAGTCGGGTAACAAAGAGTCTGTTTACTTTCCGATTGGCGTGGGAAGGCGGGGCGGGCAACGATGGACGTGTCGGACAACTGATGGCGGGAGCTTAGAGGGCGGGGCGGTTGGAGGCGGGAGGTCATGTGATGAAACCTCCAGAAATACGCCCAATCAGAGATGGCAACCCCAGGTGGTTGGGCAGTTCTGGACTTCAGTCAGACCAATCACATTGCTAGGTCAGGATGGTGAGAATAACTCGGAGCATGCAATACTTAAAAAGCTCACCTAAAATCTCTGAAAAAGGACTGCACAAATCTGGAAATAATTTGTCATGTTGGATGAAATACCATTTAATGTGTAGCATAAGTGCTGCACCGCTATTCAGATCTGCTGATCGAACTTGCTTCTGTGTATAGTTCTTACTTGTATTTGTGGTTTAGCCTGAAATATGTGGTTCATCAACAGATTGCTTTTCCATCTATCAGAAAGGTCAGGACAGTACGGCGAGCAATGCACATCCATTATAGCCCACCGGTAAAAGGATAGATTGTTGGCCCTGAGACACACTACATCTCATTCACTGCACTATAACAACAACAACTTGCATTTACATAGCACCTTTAACATAGTAAAACGCCCCAAGGCACTTCACAGGAGCGTTATTAAAACATAATTTGACTCCGAGCCACTTAAGGAGATATTAGGACGGATGGTCCAAACCTTGGTCAAAGAGGTAAGTTTTCAGGATAGAGAGGCAGAGCGGATTAGGAAGGGAATTCCAGAGCTTAGGGCCTAGACAGCTGAAGGCCTGGCCGCCATTGACGGAGTGATGGAATTCGGGGATGGTCTACTTCAGAAGAGGGGGGAAGGAGGGGAGGGAGGGAGGGGGAAGGAGGAAGGGGCTAGAAGCTGCTTTTCGCGATGTGCACAGTGGAGTGCTGGGAGATCAGTCCACTTTGGAAGGCAAGAAACGAACTACAGGAAATATGATATTTTCTTCCATGAAAAGGAGACTAGTTTGAACAAAAACTAGACTTTACTTGCCCTTAAGTAGCTTTGTGACTACATGAAAGAAGTATATCATTAATGTCCACTCTGTTCATTGATTCATTATGGCTTCGACTGTGCATTCACTGATGCACGAGGTGCTTTGTGTGGCAAGGTCGGTCCTCGTTCCAGTTCATTTTTTTCTCTGCCTTTTCATTTTGCAACCCAGTTTATCTTATCCAGTGGAATAATAATTCAGTCCAGCTTGGCATTCCAACCCAGATTCCCCAGCACGGTCACTGGAAGTGGGTGGGGGGAGGGTGGGGGTTGGGGTTGGGGGAATTCCAAGGGTGACTTGGACTTGTCACCTGAAGCTGCTGTCCTCAATTTTTTTTTAATTCGTTTATGGGATCAGGGCGTCGCTGGCAATGCCAGCATTTATTGCCCATCCCTAGTTGCCATTGAAAAGGTGGTGGTGAGCCGCCTTCTTGAACCGCTGCAGTCCGTGTGGTGATGATACTCCCACAGTGCTGTTAGGGAGGGAGTTCCAGGATTTTGACCCAGCGACGATGAAGGATCGGCGATATACTTCTAAGTCAGGATGGTGTGTAACTTGGAGGGGAACTTGGAGGTGGTGGTGTTCCCATGCGCCTGCTGCCCTTGTCCTTCTAGGTGGAAGAGGTCGCGGGTTTGGGAGGTGCTGCCGAAGAAGGCTTGGCGAGTTGCTGCAGTGTATCTTGTAGTTGGTACACACTGCAGCCACGGTATGCCGGTGGTGGAGGGAGTGAATGTTTAACGTGGTGGATGGGGTGCCAATCAAGCGGGCTGCTTTGTCCTGGATGGTGTCGAGCTTCTTGAGTGTTGTTGGAGCTGCATTCATCCAGGCAAGTGGAGAGTATTCCATCACACTCCTTACTTGTGCCTTGTAGATGGTGGAAAGGCTTTGGGGAGTCAGGAGGTGAGACACTCGCCGCAGAATACCTAGCCTCTGACCTGCTCTTGTTGTATCCGTGTGTTAATGAAGACACGGAATGCAGGCGTTGGTTTAACAGGTGTTTACTGAACAAAGTCTGGAGGTGAACTAAAAGATACAAGACGCTATACAGGCTTATATACCCGAGTGGTCACTACCGGTATTACAGTACACAGGGGCTCTTAAAGGTACATACACGACAATTCCTCCCTTTTTAGATAATTAGTACATAACATTTTAAGTAATCATTAATTAACATGTTTACAAGAACAATAATCTACACATTTGCTGCAGTTAATCAATTATAAGTCAGTCTCTCTGGAGGCTTCCTGACTCGGCCCGGATAACGCCTCGGTGGTGTAGTAGTTTTCGGTGGTGTAGTAGGTTCTTTTGGCAAGGTCGATTCGGCTTGAATGCCAGTGTCGGGTTCATCTGGTTCCAGTAGCACCGGATCGGTGGTAGATAATATGGGTATCTCTGCTTCATCATTAGGCGTATAGAGTTGTGGTGCAGGTTGTCCCTTTTCGGATGACTCTATGATCTGGTCAGCATGGCGCCTTATTATGCTTTCACCAATGTCCACGGTATACATCAGCGGTCCTAGTCGTGTGCAAATAGTTCCAGGCTGCCATTTCTCGGTACGGTAGTCCTGGGCCAAAACTTGTTGACCTATCTGGAAGGTTCTTGTTGGCCTTACATTCATGCCTTGAAATTGCCGGTTCTCTACGTCACTTCTGATGTTTGGCTTGATCAAATCCAGCCGGCATCTTAGTCTTCTATTGAAAAACATCATGGCGGGAGTTTGGTTTGTAACCACATGTGTTGCATTCCTGTACGCAAACAAGAAGTTATCTACCTTATGTTGTAGATTTATGTCTTCATTACCCATGGCCTTTATGGCCTTCTTGAAGGTCTGGACAAACCTTTCAGCTAATCCATTGGTGGCGGGATGGTATGGGGCGGACGTGTAGTGCTTAACCCCATTGTTTTTTAAGAACTTCCTGAATTCTTCGGACACAAATTGCAGTCCATTATCAGAACAGATCTGTTCAGGCAGCCCATTCCTGGCAAATATGGTCCTTAATACTGTGATGGTTTTTTCCGTGGTGGTGGAGGACATCTTTATTACCTCCGGCCACTTGGAGTGTGCATCAACCGCGATTAAGAACATTGAGTCCATAAATGGGCCAGCAAAGTCGATATGTACCCTTTGCCATGGAGATGAGGGCCACTCCCATGGATGTAGAGGGGCTTGTGGTGGGGCGTTTTGGACCTTCTGGCATCCTAGACAGCTCTTGGTCATTTCTTCGATGTCTCCATCGATACCTGGCCACCACATAAACGCTCTGGCTAGGTTCTTCATTTTCACTCCACCCAGATGCCCCTCGTGAATCTCCTTTAGCACTTTATCCTGGAGTTTGGGTGGAATCACCACTCTGGATCCACACATCAAGGTTCCTCGGCACACTGACAGCTGTTTTCTTCTTTGCGAGAATGCTGGCAACAGTGGTTCACCATGTGCTGGCCATCACTTCACCGTTAAATCGTAGACTCGTGAGAGAGTCGGGTCATTTCTCGTTTCCTTTTCACAGAATCACAGAATCCCCACAGTGCAGATAGAGGCCATTTCAGCCCATCGAGCCTGCACCGACACATATCCCACCCTATCCCCGTAACCCCACGTATTTAATCCCCTAACACTAAGGGTCAATTTTATCACAGCCAAATCAACCTAACCCGCACATCTTTGGACTGTGGGAGGAAACCGGAGCACCCGGAGGAAACCCACGCAGACACAGGGAGAATGTGCAAACTCCACACAGACAGTCGCCCGAGGCCGGATTTGAACCAGAATTTGTTACTGGTAGAC
Organism: Somniosus microcephalus; assembly: GCF_052327205.1. Taxonomy (NCBI): domain Eukaryota; kingdom Metazoa; phylum Chordata; class Chondrichthyes; order Squaliformes; family Somniosidae; genus Somniosus; species Somniosus microcephalus. The sequence goes on along the minus strand of NC_141002.1, from coordinate 16,718,842 downwards.
ATTCCACTATGGTTGAGTGGAACATCTCCACTGGGTCCACTGTAGGTGCCTCTTCTACCGTTGGCAACGGTAGGCGCGATAAACCGTCAGCATTCCCATGCTGTTTTGATCCTTTGTATTCTATGTCATATTGGTGTGCCCCTAGGAAAAGGGACCACCTCTGTAGCCTTTGCGCTGTCATAATGGGAACGCCCTTTTCAGGGTTGAATATGGAGACGAGGGGTTGATGGTCAGTCAACAAGGTAAATTTTTGTCCGTGTAGGTAATGGTTGAATTTCTTCACTCCCCACACCAGGCTGAGTGCTTCCCTGTCGATCTGGGCATAGTTACGCTCAGCTGAGTTCAATGAGCGTGACGCAAAAGCTATCGGCCGCTCCGAGCCATCAGGGAATCTATGCGATAATACCGCTCCTACGCCGTAAGGGGATGCATCGCACGCCAGTTTGATTGGCAGTGATGGGTTGTAATGAGCCAACACTTCCTTGGACGTGATCAAGCCTTTGCATTTATGGAAGGCACGTTTACAGTCTTCGCTCCATTTCCAAATTACTCCCGTTTGTAGCAGTGCGTTAAGAGGGTGCAGAACAGTTGACAAGTTCGGTAAAAATTTATGATAGTAATTTATCAATCCCAGGAACGACCTTAATTGTGAGACATTTTCAGGTGCTGGGGCTTTTATGACCGCTTCAATTTTTTCAGGTGACTTATGCAACCCTTCTTCGTTAATTATATGGCCACAATATGATATTTGTTTCTGGAAAAATTCGCACTTGGGGCGATTTGCTCGTAGGCCCCGTTCTCTCAGCCTAGTGAGCACCTGCTCCAAATTGGCAAGGTGCTCGTTGTCGTTTTCTCCTGTTACAAGGATGTCGTCTAGGTAGCATTGAGTCCCCGGAATCCCTTGCAGGACTTGCTCCATAGCTCTTTGCCAGATAGCTGGAGCTGATGCTACTCTGAAAACCAGTCGATTGTACTGGTACAGGCCTTTGTGTGTGTTTATCGTGAGATACTTTTTAGAGGCCTCCTCAACCTCCATCTGTAGATATGCCTGTGCCAAGTCAATTTTGGTGAAACGTTTCCCTCCGGATAGTGAGGCAAAAATATCTTCTATCCTTGGAAGAGGATACTGTATCGTGTGAAGGACCGGGTTTACAGTCACCTTGAAGTCCCCACAGATGCGAATTTTTCTCTGTTCTTCAGATTTATCATTATTCAACGTTTTCTTCATGACCGGGACGATGGGTGTTGCCCACTCGCTCCAATCTACCTTGGATAACACGCCTGCTTTTTCTAAATTCTCCAGCTCTGCCTCGACTGCTGGACGAATTGCGTATGGCACCGGCCTTGCCTTAAAAAACTTGTGAATTGCCGCATCTTCCACTTTTATTGAGGCGGTGACGCCTTTCAAGGTTCCTAGTTCCTGTTGAAACACTTCTTTGGCGTTAGCCAAGATGTCTTTTAATCGTTCAGGTATGACGTCATCATCATTTTTTTTCTTACTGGTCACCGTCAGTGCCTGAATGGAGTGCCAGTCTAAACGTATCTTCCTGATCCATTCACGTCCCAACAACGGTGGACCACCATCTTGCAGAACGTATAAATACAACTTTTGTATTTCCTTGCCGTTGTATACAACAGGCACCCTTATTTTCCCTCTGGGGTATACTTTCTGCCCCGTATATGTCTTCAAGATAATGGATGTGTCTTTCAAAGGTATATGCGGAAATAGCCGCTCGTAATCCCGTCGACTTATGACGGTCAGAGCTGATCCTGTATCTAGCTCCATTTTAACTGGGGACCCCGCTATCGTGAGGGTAACCCAAATGGTCTGGTAATCTTCTTTGGCAATTACATTATGTAATTTGAGACAGCTTAGTCTCTTGTTTCCGGAGTCGCTATCGCTCTTCTGGTCTTCGGAGCTACTGTCCGTCATCATTTGTACCTTTCTGTACTTTTCCTTATTGATTTTTTTTCTGTCAGTGGATTTTTTGTTTCCAGATCTGCATACACGTGTAATGTGTCCCATCTTTCTGCATTGCCTGCATGCTTTGTCCTTGAACCAGCAGTCCCTCTGGTCATGGGTGGATCTGCCGCAGCGATAACATCTCTCGAAACCCTGTGTCATTTCATGGGTGCCGAAGTCCTGTGGCTTTTGCTGTATCTCTGCAGCTCCTCTTGCTGCTGCTTCGTATGATACAGCCACACTGAAAGCCTTGTCCAGTGTAAAATCTTTCTCAGAAAGTAGCCTTTTCTGTGTTCCTTCACTTAGGAGACCGCAGACAAATTTGTCTCTTAGCGAATCTGCCAGTCCTGCCCCGAATTGGCAGTGCTTTGACAGCTTTCTTAATTCGGTGAGGTAATCAGCGTTACTTTCATTCTTGTGCTGATTCCTCCTGAAGAATTTGAATCGTTCCGCTATCAGCAGCGTTGTTGGGTTCAAGTGCTCTTATAGGGTATCAACAATCTCCTTAAAATTCTTGTCCATCGGTTTGGCTGGAGTGATTAAGTTTTGTAACAGCCCGTATGTCCTTGCGCCCATCAGATTTAGAAGTACCGATGCCTTTTTATCATCCTCTACTTCATTTGCTGTGCAATATACCTCCACTCTTTCCACATATGTGGTCCAATCCTCTATATCCCTATCGAAAGCAGTAATATTGCCAGTCTTAGGCATCCTGAAAATCAAAAAATGGCGTCTCCCGTGCTTTCCTTTCTTCCCTGCCGAGAAAAAATGGCGTCTCCCGCGCTTTCCCGCCGCTGCCGCTGCTGACAACACTGTTCTCCGCGGTTTTTATTTACACAGATATTTTTAATAGTTGGAGACTCGTTCCCGCCGGACTCTCTGGGACTTTTCCCTCCCTCTGCTTGGTCCGAACGCCGACCTGCTTTGCAGCGCCGGCCGTCTCCCGAGTGCTCCACCCTCCGTCTCTGTTTGCCTCCGCCTCCCGACTCGCTGCTCGTCCCTGCTGCAGAGCCACCGATCGAGCCCCAGCCCGCCGCCCAGGAAGGATTAGTGCAGTACCTGCCACCAGCCCTGCAAGCTGGTGAAACCACAGTTTTTTTTTTTCTTCGACCTTCGTCTGAGGAATCGATCTCCTTGAGGTGCTGCCGAATTGCAGGTAAGTCCGTTTCCAATTCGTCGCCACTGCTGTATCCGTGTGTTAATGAAGACACGGAATGCAGGAGTTGGTTTAACAGGTGTTTACTGAACAAAGTCTGGAGGTGAACTAAAAGATACAAGACGCTATACAGGCTTATATACCCGAGTGGTCACTGCCGGTATTACAGTACACAGGGGCTCTTAAAGGTACATACACTACAGTGGATGGGGTGCCAATCAAGCAGGCTGCTTTGTCCTGGATGGTGTCGAGCTTCTTGAGTGTTGTTGGAGCTGCATTCATCCAGGCAAGTGGAGAGTATTCCATCACACTCCTTACTTGTGCCTTGTAGATGGTGGAAAGGCTTTGGGGAGTCAGGAGGTGAGACACTCGCCGCAGAATACCTAGCCTCTGACCTGCTGTTGTTGCCACAGTATTTATGTGGCTGGTCCAGTTAATATTCTGGTCAATGGTGACCCCCAGGATGTTGATGGTGGGGAATTCGGCGATGGTAATGCCATTGACTGTCAAGGGGAGGTGGTTTGACTCTCGCTTGTTGGAGATAATCATTGCCTGGCACTTCTGTGGCGCGAATGTTACCTGCCACTTATCAGCCCAAGCCTGAATGTCGTCCAGGTCTTGTTGCATGCAGGCATGGACTGCTTCATTATCTGCGGAGTTGCGAATGGCGCTGAACACTGTGCAGTCATCAGTGAACATCCCCATTTCTGACCTTATGTTGGAGGGAAGGTCATTGATGAAGCAGCTGAAGATGGTTAAGTAAGTGTTAGTCTGGCCATGAGATAAGTAGGCTTCGGAAAGCAAGGGGCTAGAAGATGAAAAAATAATTAATGGTCTGGGACATGTCACACTCCAATTGTGGCCCGGCCCATGCTGGTAGGTGATGAATTCGCCATTCTTGGTGGTAATAGTGAAGCTGCTCCCTCCTGACATGCTCTGTGTAAATAGCCTGAAATTTGGAGACTGCAGGGAGGGGGAGAAAAACTAGCAAAAGCAACTTTATTCTACAGTTTTATGTAACAGGAAATGTGATTACTGGGATAGCTGAGGACATTTGATACCCGGAGTGTTTAAATCATCCCAGTGTTTACTTGTGCAGGAATATCAACACAGCACTGATCGCCTGCATTTACTACAAGTTATCTTGAGGGGTCAAGAACGAGGGGCTCCAGATACAAGATTAAATGTGAGCGATTTAGAACAGAGGGCAGAGAGTTGTGAGGCTGTGGAATTCACTTCCAAGGTTAGTGGTTGAGGCAGAAACTATGTCAACATTTAAGATTAGATTGGATAGGTGGATAAAGGAACAGGGGATAAAGAAAGGGATGTGGGAGCAGGGCGGGTAAATGTGATTAGGACTATTTGCTCATGTGGAGGGTAAACGCTGACACGGACTGGTTGGGACGAATGGCCTGTTTCCGTGTTGTAACTTCTGTGTATTTTGCTGTATCATCGTCTCCCTGTCCCCAACACATGGAAAGCCAATCTTCTGTCAATCATCACAGAGCCATCACCCACTAAAGGCACTCGTGCTGCCCAAGCGATGTGCTGCTCACCCAATTGTCCTTTGTCCTGATGGGCCCTATTCGAGTTGGTTGGAGTTGTAAGAAGCCCTGCCATTAGAGCGGCCTCCAGCAGCTACACTTGGGCCCCTCGAGCAGTCGGGCTCTGGATGAAATCTAATGCGCGGAATCCATCTTCTTTATATTATAGTGTGGCATTGGTGGCGTTAAGGAGACATACCTATATTTATATCAATATAAAAGCACCTTAACAATCACTATTCTATTATTAGGTTTTGGCCTTGGCTCAGGGGTAGCATTCTCGCAAAGGTCATGCGTTCAAGTCCCACTCCAGAGACTTGAGCACATAATGCAGGCTGACACTTCAGTGCAGTGCTGAGGGAGTGCTGCACTGTTGGAGGTGTTGTCCTTCAGATGAGCTGTTAAACTGAGGCCCCGTCTGCTCTCTCAGGTGGAGGTAAAAGATCCAACTGCACTCTTCGAAGAGGAGCAGTGGCGTTCTCCCCAGTGTCCTGGCCAATATTTATCCTCAGCCCACATCACTAAAAAACAAATTAATTTCAGTGCTGCTTTGGGACCTTGCTGTGCGCAATTTGGCTGCCGTGTTTTCTACATCACAACAGTGACTACACTTTAAAAGTACTTCATTGGAAATAAAGCGCTTTAGGACATCCTGAGGTCGTGAAAGGTGCTATATAAATGCAAGTTCTTTCTATTCTTTCATTATTCAAAATCATCAGGCAAGTTATAATTACACAGCTACAACACTTGAGTGCTCTAACAGAGCCTAACCCCCTAGATGCGACATAGGCACACAGTACATGCTAACAACTCCATCTGAAACACACACACGCCATCTATCGTCCAACCACACACATACAGCATGAATGAAATGGAGCAAAAGAACATTGCAGAAACCACCTCAATTACAAACAGGACAACAGCTTTCCCAGAAGATGCCTTCAGAATCAACATGGGTTTCAGGGTCTGGCTGCTGAGACAGGGAAGAGACTAATAAACTTCCAAAACTGATACGTTTTACCATGTGACCTCTGCGATGGCAGCACAAATTCAACACAAAATGCTACAAAGGTTTCTCACCTGAGTAATGTTATTTTTAAATTTGTTCTTGGAATGTGGGCATCATTTTTAAGGCCGGCATTTATTGCCCTTCTCTAGTTACCCCTGAGAAGGTGGTGGAGAGCCGCCTTCTTTGTCACAGTTTGATATAATCTAAGTGGCTTGCTAGGCCACTCAAGACAATTAAGAGCTGCCCACATTGGTGTGGGACTAGAGTTGCATATCGGCCAGACCGGGAAAGGTTTCCTTTCCTAAAGGACACTCGTGAACCAGTTGGGTTTTTAATACAATCCAATAGCTTCACGGTCACTTTTACTGATATCAGCTTTTTATTTCCAGATTTAAGTTTTTTAAAATTCAAATTCTCAAACTGTCACGGTAGTGTTCTGTGGATTATTTCCCTCAGAGACCAAAGCACACCAACCCAACCAGAAATACAAGAGGCAGAACATGACAATGCAAAGAGGTCCGCTATTGAGGTGTGACAGTCAGTTTTACAGACAGAAAGGTTTCAGGATCAATCCCCAGTCTGTGCCGGTTTGCTGATTACCTACTACTGCTTACAAACTGGCTTTAATCAAAGAACTGCTAATCCTGATCCAGTCAGGCCTGAGAGAATGTGTGCAAGACCACAATGCGAGGACATGATCAGGTTTGGCTGTCTTTCTGTCAAGTAGCTTAGCAACCCTTCCTGGGCTCACACACCTGGGCAAGATACTGGAGCACAGCTGGCATCTGTATTACATAGTATTACATCGAATGTACAGCACAGAAACAGGCCATTCGGCCCAGCTGGTCCGTGCTGGAGTTTATGCTCCACACAAGCCTTCTCCCACCTTTCTTCATCTAACCTTCTATTCCTTTCTCCCTCATGTGTTTATGCAGATTCCCCTTAAATGCATCCAAGCTATTCACTTCAACTACTCCATGTGGTAGCGAGTTCCACATTCTAACCATTCACTGGGTAAAGATGTTTCTCCTGAATTCCCTATTGGATTTATTAGTGACTATCTTATATTTATATCCCCAACTTTTGGTCTCCTCCACAAGTGGAAACAACTTCTCTAAGTCTACCCTATCAAACCCTTTCGTAATCTTAAAGACCTCTATCAAGTCACCCCTCAGCCTTCTCTTTTTCAGTCTTTCCTGATATGTATAACCTCCCAGTCCTGGTATCATCCTTGTAGAACTGTAACCCAGCATGGGTTTGGGCATTCAGGAGAGCAGGTGGACAAACCGGAGCAATTAAAAAAAAATCAAAACAGTACCAGCACAGAAGATGCAAAGAATAAAAATGCAACCAATTCAAGGAATACCGAAGTTAAGAGTTACAACAAATTCAAGAAAAGAAGTTCAAAGTTTGAAGGAACAACAGAGGTACTATAAAATGAAAGAGAACGGGCACTGAGAAAAAAGGACTAAAAACTCCCTCGAGAAAACTTGACCAAATGTCACAAAAGGACTAAAGTGACAGCCCCACAGTGATTACAGGTAGACTATCCTTTATCCGAAAACCTCGGGACCAGCCGTGTTTCGGTTTTCGGAAAATTTCGGATTTCAGAAGGTATTTTATAAGACTGGGAAATTTGTCGGGGGTGGGGGTCGGCGGGGGGGGGTCGGCGGGGGTCGGGGTCGGCGGGGGGGGGTGGGGGTCGGCGGGGGGGTCGGGGGTCGGCGGGGGTCGGGGTCGTGCGCACGACTTACGCTGAACGAAAAAACTTTCAGTTTTCAGAGGATTTCGGTTTTCGGAAGTGCGGATAAAGGATACACTATCCCTTATCTGAAAGGGTGGGGGTCGGGGGGGGAGAAAAGAATATCGGACAGGCCGCTGCAGCTATCGGACGGGCCACTGTATTGTTGGGTTCACTCTCCCGGTATACCTCCTTCACACTGCCCGGCTCGGCCTGCAATCTCCTACCCAGGAGGGAACTCAGTGACCCTCTGCCCTCCTCAGCGTAAGTCGTGTGCCACTCTGGTCATGTCGTGCGCACGACTTACGCTGAACGAAAAAACTTTCGGTTTTTAGAGGGTTTCGGTTTTCGGAAGTTCGGATAAAGGATAGTCTACCTGTACAAGAGGGTGTAGAGATGTTTGAAATAATTCTTTAAACAAGGCACATCTCTCCTATACCCGTGAAGATTGCCATGTACTGCATTGGGCAGTCTCAACCTCGAGTGCATAAGCTCATTCTCAATGTCACTAAATTGGGAATCTCATTCAGAGACTACAAGAGGCTGTTTCAGGAAATGGTACACTAGGGGGTTTCTTCAGAAGTTGAGGAAGAGTGGAAGGAGCTTTACCTTGCATCTAACCGTACTGTATCCGACGTGCAATCGCTCAAAGCTGACGGGGTACTATTCCCCCAGCACTAACGTCCCTGAACCATTTTTGAATATAAAACTTACACAGGAAAAGTAAGGTGAAAATAATCTCACCAGTAGCAGTGCCACATACAATCACTTGCATTTATATGGCGCCTTTAATGTAGCAAAAATGTCCCACGGCGATACACAGGAGCATTATCAAACAAAATTTGACACTGAGCCACAGTAGGAGATATTAGCACAGGTGAACAATAGCTTTGTCAAAGAGGTAGGTTTTAAGGGGCGTCTTAAAGGGGGAGAGTGAGGTGGAGAGGTTTAGGGAGGGAATTCCAGAGCTTAGGACCTATCAGCTGAAGCCACGGCGCCAATGGTGGGCGATGGAAATCGGGGATGCGCAAGAGGCCAGAATTAGAGGAGCACAGAGATCTTGGGTTTGTAGGGCTGAATGAGGTTACAGAGATAGGTAGGGGTGAGGCCACGGAGGGATTTGAAAACAAGGATGAGAGTTTTAAAATCGAGTTGTTGCCGGACTGCAAGTCAATGTACCCAGAATGATTACTCTATTCAGTGTTAGCTGACATGATGCTTATAGAAAATGTTAGTCTTTGAGTACAGATACAGGGGGTAATCTTGTGAAACAAGCAAAGCCTCATAAAATGACCCTTTAATTATTATATACCATGTAAGCCCAGGTTGATCATACCCATCATTTTAATATTTATATTGACAGGAGTGGAGATGGCACAATAATACAGTATTTGGAGCTTAAAAGTGCTGCAGTATAGAGTGACCAGCCATGGGTTTGTATCTGCAGTTCCCTCAATACAGCAACTGACTGATCTCAGCCTTCATGTTGTAGTGAAGTGCACATAGTGTTGTCACCTATTGCCAAGACAGGGGCCCAGTACAGTAGGGGCAGGAGGTGGGATAATGATATGAGTTCTGATGCTTGCTTTGTCAGTAATGAAACTTAATGGGCTCGTCCCTCCCCATCTTTGTAATCTCCTCCAGCCCTAAAAACCCTCCCCTGACCCCCTCCCCAACCATCTGAACGCTCCGTTCCTCTAATTCAAGGTTCTTCCTTGATCCACTATGGCCCCAAGACTCCACCCTAAATCTCTCCACTTCCCTCTCCTCCTTTATGACCCTCCTCACACTCACCTCTTTGACCAAGCTTCTGGCAACCCGTCCTAATCTCTCCTTCTTTGGCTTGGTGTCAATTTTCTTTTTTTACACCTCTGTAAAGTGTTTCTATGCTAAATGCACTATGTAAATGCAAATAATTGTAATCAAAGACTTAACGTGCAATGCCTCCATATCACAGAAGTAGGAAAGAAAGGACTTTCATTGTAAAATCTAGACTTCTTACATTCGGTATACCACTTGGAAATATCCAGGTGGCCAACTCAAAAACCAGAGTTGGATCCCAAGCTGGACAGGTGGCATTCCTAAGTTCAGGATGAAGCCTAAAGGCTTGCACATAGGGATGGAGAGAAAAGCAGGCCATGCTTGTTGAACTCCTAGTGGCATAGCCTATGACACAGGCATCTACAGAGAAAGGGCAGTACATAATACTCCTCTCTATTCACTTCAGTGCTGGGCCTGACAATAACACTGCCCCCCCCGCCACACTCCACCCAGCTCCCTTGAATGCTTGCCACTCTGTTGTAGCCATTACCAGTGTCCTTACGTACTGATTTATTTATAATTCTCAACAAGAAATTTGAAAGGACAGTGCTTCTATTGTGCCATTGAAACAGTGACAGTGGAGGCCAGGCAACTGCTGTTCATATAAAATACCTTCCGAACTCTGTTCGATTTAAGCTGTACAGATCGTGCAGTAGCACTGTAGTATGTTTTATGATGCTCATTTGCAGCATGACTCAATAACATTCCAGTGCTAGTCTGGACACCACAGTAATTCTGAAGTTGTGATGCAGGTGATGTATCAGACAGGGACTATTGTGTCGCTTTCGCGAGCACTGCAGATGTGATCGAGGCAACTCTCCGCACTGACGGTGGCCTAACATAGTGGCGGGCCACAACATCATCCTCATGATTTCCCCAGCATGGTGGGTTTCCAATCTCAGCCAGCTATTCGGTGAGGCAGCGAGTGGAAATAGGCACAGGGGAATGAAGAATCTGCGGAGCGTTCAGGTTCTTCTAAACGATAGGTTGCAGAAGGTGATGAAAGAAAGAAAGAACTTGCATTTATATAGCGCCTTTTATGTACCACTGGGCCACGGCTGACACCTAAGGGACTGAACAAGGAAATGGTTTGCTCTTCCCACTTGAGGGGAAGGACGCTTGGAGAATGGGAGGATTGGATAAACAGATGTTAGCGAAGTGAAAGTAATGTGATATATGGAAAAGGTGACTCACATGCTTTGAAGATTAATGTTTTCAATGCATAACGTACCTATGGGAGCTCTCCAATCACATGCTTCTCTTATCCATGGTGCACCCAAATCTACCTTTATCCTTTTATTTCCCAGTTCCCTGAAGGCGCTGACTCCTTGCTCAGGTGTAGTTCCACACACGACCACTCTTCAAGTGTGCATCTAGAACATTTTTTAAATTATTTGTTCACAGGATGTGGACGTCGCTGGCAAGACCAGCATTTATTGCCAAACCCTAATTACCCTCGAGAAGGTGGTGGTGAGCCGCATTCTTGAACCGCTGCAGTCCGTGTGGTGATGGTACTCCCACAGTGCTGTTAGGGAGGGAGTTCCAGGATTTCGATTCAGCGACGATGAAGGATCGGCGATATATTTCCAAGTCAGGATGGTGTGTGACTTGGAGGGGAACTTGGAGGTGGTGGTGTTCCCATGCGCCTGCTGCCCTTGTCCTTCTAGGTGGTAGAGGTCGCGGGTTTGGGAGGTGCTGTTGAAGACGCCTTCGTGAGTTGCTGTAGTACATCTTGTAGCTGGTACACACTGCAGCCAAGATGCGCCAGTGGTGGAGGGAGTGAATGTTTAAAGTGGTGGATGGGGTGCCAGTCAAGCCGTCTGCTTTGTCCTGGATGGTGTCGAGCTTCTTGAGTGTTGTTGGACATGAGTGGCAGCAGGCTGTTTGGCAACGGTGGGAGGGGAGGGGACACTAGGGCTGAGCCCAGTGCTGGCGTCACTGATATCTACAATTTCAATTTCAATTTCAATTTTATTTATCACATAACTAAATACAAGAAGTGTAATCTAGTCAGTGAAATGCTTTTTTCTTGACGAGCCGAGAGCACCAAGCAGCAAGAACACTGAGCTGCCTGGTACGCACGGAGCTCGCAAGGACGGCAGCCATCTTCATCGGCGCCATCACAAAAAAACACATACCGACATATACACGCATACATACTTCAAATATAAATAAAGCAGACATAAAATAAATAAAAGACATTAAAAAAGACAGCGCATAAAATGAACAAGCAATAATGTAAAAAAAGTAATTTCTACAGTAATTACATTGATATTTCTACCCAGGCTTCTAGAATAATCTCTGGCTACAGGGTGGCCGCCCTGGGAGAGCATCGTCAGGAACTCACAACTTATAATTAATATGAACTTCCCAGCACGGTTTACTGGATAGCGATCAGGAGTGGGAGCTCTGGCTGATTTTAACCTCCTTTGCCAACTCAGAGCATCTCAGCACAGACCAAAGTTCTTTCTGATTCCATACTTCCTTAACTAACTGATGAACAGCTCTTTTTATATGTTTGAAAGTTTTGCATAACAACCTGCATTTATATAGCACTTTTAACATAGTAAAGCGTCCTGAGGAGCTTCACAGGAGCGCAATCAGACAAAAGAAATTGACACTGAGCCAAAGAAGGAGATATTAGGACAGGCGAGCAAAAGCTTGGTCAAAGAGATAGGTTTTAGTTTAATCTTCTCTTCCTTTCTGTTGTTTTGCAACAGTATTTATGTTTCATCGTTCTGACGCTTGCTCAAACACGCCAGTGAGCACAAGACATTGCTGTGTGTTTCCTTCCTCCTACTGCTCGCTCGGTATGACCGGGAACTATTCCAGCTATCCCATTAATCAGCTTATCAGCTACTACTGCTCACTACATCAACAGGTCCCCATTGTCTGATACAATTTCCACCCGGCTTCTAGCATGGGGACTGGCACGATTGAACAACTGCCCTTTTTCTTTGCTTTTGGGATTTTGGCATCAGACTCTTCATACATTCAACACCAAAATTCGATGGTATAAAATGTCATGCACAATGACTGAGCTGTGGGGTTGACTGATGCTAGATGAACCGCATCTGAGTAATGATGAAGGCTGTCCGTCCAGAAACCTCTCTTTACCCCTCTTCAGATTTTGACACTGCATTTCCAGCGATTTTCATTTTTATGTCAGATTTCCAGCACTCGCTGGTTTGCTTTTTATCTGGTTAGCATTATGTTTTGCATGAAACTGTAATTTTCCCTTCATGCTCGACCAAACTAGTAAGGGTCAACACGACACAGGACTGCTTGTTGGGAGAGTAGCACACTTAAGTAGATGTTAGGTTAAGATATTCCTTTCAGATGGCTTCATTCCCCACAAAACCATCAAACACAAAAAAAAATCAGAAATCTGGGTAACGAGTCAGGGGCAAGAGAGTGGGACACAAACTGAGGTTAAAGAGTAAAAGAGAAATAATGATTAGGTGATGCTAACTTTTGGGGTCCAAAAGCTTGTAGATTATAGGAGGAGGGGAGGTGTGGAGTTCCCCAGTTTCTAGGACTTGGAGAAGAATGAGTTAAAGTGGCAGACTGTGCGATGAATCCTGAATTACAGTATTCATTCGTGAGAAGTCTTAATAATTCTGCTAATTAATTTTATGTTTGAGTTATTGTATTTCCTGACATATCTGTCTGCTATGTTGGGGCAGTTGAACCAGAATGGTACAATAAATGTTTACATAGATAAGTAAATCTGTTGGCACACGGGTGAAGCATAATGGTTCTTTGAACTTCAAACAGAAGGCTGCTTGAAGATTACCGTGATGATTGATGGTCTCTGCAAAAGCATTACCCATTTATAGCAAACAACAAGGAACGGTTTTAGTCTGGGGAGACTTGCAGCTCATGAATATTGAGGCATCCCTTGTAGCCCCCAAAGAACCTTTGTGCTTTTTGAAAGGGAGGTTTTCTTTTTAAAAATTGCCGTTTATTATTATAATATTTAATCTTGTTGCGGCACTGCTCACAGACTAAAATTTTAAAGAATGGTCTCCATTTTACCCTGCAGTGGTCAGCCATGTGGGAGCAGTGCTATCTGTCCGTTTTATTCTGACCATCAAATCTAGTTGGGGTTCTTTGTCAGTGGGATGAGTGTTCTCACCTCACTTCTCTTGCCTCAGAGGCAGAAGGTTGTGGGTTCAAGTCCCACTCCAGAGACTTGAGCACATAATCCAGGCTGACACTCCAATGCAGAAATGTTGGAGCTGCAGTGTTTTGGATGAGACGTTAAACCAAGTCCCTGGCTGCCCTCTCAGGTGGATGTAAAAGATACCATGACACTATTTAAAGACGAGCAGGAGCGTTCTCCTCCGGTGTCCTGGCTAATATTTATCCATTAACCAACATCACTAAAACAGATTCTCGGTCATTATCTCATTGCTGTTTGTAGGATCTCGCTGTGCACAAATTGGCTGCTGCATTTCCTTTATTACAACAGCGATTACACTTCAAAACTACTTCATTGGCTGTAACTCGCTTTGGGATGTCCTGTGGTTGTGAAAGGCGCTATAGAAATGCAAGTCTTTCTTTTTTTCTGTAGCTCCGCCTGCACCTAGTCTGGGAAACGGACAGACTGGGCTTTAGGTTAACGGGAACATGAAGCCCAGGGTCCGGAGCTGCTGCTGAGCCGGTTGTGTAAATAATATTTTTAAAGGGTTCCGTGCTGTCAGCGCGCTTGTGCTTTTGGCTTGCTGTGCGTGTGTTCTTTGCATTTGGGCCTCAGTTGCAGAGAGGTTTAGGGAGGGAATTCCAGAGCTTAGGGCCCAGGCAGCTGAAGGCATGACCTCTAGTGAAGCGACTAAAACTGGGGATGCGCAAGAGGCCAGAATTGGAGGAGCGCAGAGATCTCGGAGGGTTGTAGGGCTGGAGGAGGTTACAGAGATGGGGAGGGGCGAGGCCGTGGAGGGATTTGAAAACAAGGCTGAGAATTTTTAAATGGAGGCGTTGCTGGACTGGGAGCCAATGTAGGTCAGCGAGCACAGGAGTGATGGGTGAACGGGACTTGGTATGAAACAAAATACATTTAAAAACTGGCAGTGCCATCAGTATATAAAATATTTCTGTTAGTACCCGGCTCTGCGAAAGGAAATATTTTTTTCTCTTTAAAATGCTGATAAATCCACAACGCACTTTCGGTTCTATCTCAGACTTCCTGTATTCCAGCTTTACTTTAACTCAACAAAGCACGTGTTCCTTTCCATTGCCAAGCGGGGCGTGTATGACGGGCGGCCGGTCCGCTACTGCCCTGCCGTCAAGGTTGAATTTTACCCCCATTGGTTGAGATCTGAATGTACGTGTAAAATGACAAGGAAGCTCATTGAACCGTGGGTTACCTCGGACTGCAGTTCTTTATTCATTTTCGGGATATGGACCTCACTGGTAAGGCCCATCCCTAGTTCCCGTAAGTTTGAGACAAACCCAGTGGCTTTCTAGACCATTTCAGAGGGCAACTAATAGTCAACCATGTTGGTGCGGGACTGGAATTACATATAAGCTGGGTAAGAATGGCTGGTTTCCTCCGTAATGGACATTACTGAACCAGTTGAGTTTTTACAACCATCTGATGCTTCATGTTACCAGCTTTTTATTTCTAGCTTTTTAAAAATTCTAATTTCAAATTCTCAAACTACCACGCTGGGATTTGAATTCACATTCTCTGCATTAACAGGCCTCTGGATTATTAGTCCACTAACATAACCACTACACTACTGTACCGTTTAGAGTATTTTAAAGTGTGACTCAACAGTGAAGTGACTATTTTAACAGTCAGCACTGGCCTGGCATACAGCTGAATAGATCCTGTGCCCTTTTGGAGTCCAGCAAAAACAATTAATTCCCATTGAACCCTAGAGATTGCATTTAGAAGTTTATAGCACAGAAGGAGGCCATTCTGCCCATCCGGCCTGTACTGTCTCTTTGCTATAGCAATCCAAAACTAATCCCACTGCTCTGCCCTCTCCCCATAGTCCATATCTTCCTCTGCTTCAAATATTTATATAGTTTTCCCTTAAGAGATGAAATGGTTTCTGTCTCAACCACTCCCTGTGACAAGGTATTCCAAGCTTCAACAACGCTCTGGCCTCGATTTTCATTGGGCCGTGAGACGGGCTTTGAGGCGTGTGGGGGGTTAAAATTGCAAAACCTAGGGGTCGGGACCCCCGCGCCTGGTTTCCGCCTCCACGCCATTTTAACCTAGGTGTGTCTGATTGACCCGAATCAGTCCCGCCTGCAACAGGCGGGACTGGTCTTTAGGGCCCTTAAGCAGCACTGACTGGCCTTTATAATCCCATTTTAACAGGTCCTTGCCTGTTTAACCCTTTTCCCACGTAAAACACGCCTGGTAGGGATGACGCCTGTGAAACCTGGCGTGAACACTATTGGCTTGCTGACTATCAGCTGCAGGTCCAACATTAAAGAGGATATTTGATCAGTCATCATTTGCAGGTGGCAAGACTTTGTTGTCTCAGGTCTGGCGGAACTTTTAGAAGGCATAACCACACCTGTGGAAGGTTGGAGCCTCACACACTTCTCCAGTGTGACCTCCTGCGAGACCCCTCTCGCCACCCTCACTCAGCGCTTCCTCAACTGAGGCACCTACCAGAAGCATGGGAGGCCTTTTTTCCTTCCCCTCTTGGCATTAGAGGACCTCCAGCCCCATTCGCGAAATGACACACGCCACAACTGCAGAAGTTGCCATCAGAAATTTTATTTACAATAACCAACTGATGGCATTTTTAAAATAAACACATTTCACCCAAGTGACTACCCTTGTGACTATTAGTGCTTTATTTTCCTCTTACGCGTGCTCCTACGTAGTGGTTCCCCTGTGACTTCAGCAGATGTGGAGACCCCTTGCTCACTTTCCTACTGCTCCTGTCTCGACATCTTTGGCGGGCGTCCTCTGGGATGGCGAGCCTGTGAGGGCTCGCCAGCAGTCTGCTGCTCCTGCGGCTGTGCAGGGGTTGAGACCTCTATCTCCGTTGGGTGTGTATTCTGGCGGGGCTCTGACTGAGGGCTCTGCAGTGGCATGGAAGTGTGAGCGCTTGGAGAGGAGCCCCCACTTCCTTGAGGTCTGCCACCAACCTCCCTCTCAAGGACCAGGTCCCCCTCAGTGCCTGCAAGTGGCTTGAGAGCAGCTTGCTGCACATCAGGGGGGCCATGGGGACCCGTTTCTACAATGGCAGTCCTACTCAGAGGGCCTGCCATGAAGGTCTGGTTTCTCTGTTCAATAGCTGACCATCGCTCCTCCAGAGATGCCATGTTTTCAACACTCTGGCGACTTAGCTCCTCCATGGCCGTAGCCATCCTCTCCTCTACTGTAGCCATCCTTTCCATGGAGGTTGCCATCCTTTTCGTGGTGATGCGTTCATGCGCCAATGATTCCACAGAGGCTCTGCTCATGTTCGCTATGGACTCCTCCATTCGCTCCACACTCGCAGTGACCCTAGAGACAAAACCTGCCAGAGACTCCTGCATCTGTGCCTGGGGTTCCATCACCTCTGATCTTACGGATGGACCCAGAGGCAGAGGGTCGACATGCTGCTGAGCCGAGCTGGCAGAGTCCTGTGCCCTCCGACTAGGACTCTCCACTGCTGTCCCTGTCTCCACAATCTGCTGATGCTCACTTGTGAGCTGTGATACACCAGGTGACAACTCTACTCCAAGTCCCGAAGGTCCCACCGAGGTGTGAGTGTCTGCGCTGGTGCTGGGTGCACTTATTGCTGATGACGCTGCGCCCTCAGAGGTTGCAAAGTCCTGTGAGGAGTCTGGCTGCTCGGGCTCTTCCTCCTGCAGAGTGGGGATGGGGGCTCTCGATGGTCCTGTGAGGGAGTCAAGGAAAAAGTTAGAGATGTGATGCCAAGGTTACATGCACATTGCATTCTGCAGATGATCATAAGTTCATATGATGTAGCTTCAGAATCATTATCAGCGACTTATGCAATGCCAATGAGAGAGATGGAAAACTATTCTGTCACCAGCTTGCGGGGATGCTCCTGCCTGTCCTTCCCCAACGTCCATATCTCGGTCAGCCCCGGCAATCTCCAGGATGCCTTCCTCCCAGGGGGTGAGCTGGGCTAATGAGGGCGGCCCTCCTGTCCTGGCTCGCTCTCTCCTGTTGTGAGCTCTCTTTTCCTGCAATGAGGGAGACAAGTGGAGGTTGAGTGAGAATGAAGGAGTGAGTGCAGAGATTGCATAGCATAGATACTTAGAAGGAGACAAAGATGGAGTGAGGTTGCAAGACCAAGGGCCCTCCCTGTGTGTTGTCAGTTGTGTTCAAAGCATCAGAGTGAGAGGGAGTGTGAGGGCTGCATGGTGGCATAGCTCTGTGAATGTGAGCATAGAGAGAGAGGGAATGGGTAAGGGTGCATGGATGTGAGTGTCTAGCGGGATGTGCAGGAAGAGATTGCTAAAGCTGAGTGCTGGTGAGGAAAGGCAATGGGGATCAGATTGAGGGTGATGGAAAAATCATACAGTACTTACTTTTCCAGTGCGAAAAAGGTCATGGAATCTTTTCCTGCACTGCAACCATGTTCTTCATGTTAGCCCCAAGGAGTTGACTTGACCTGCCACCTCTAGCCACACAGCCTTGGTCTGGCTGGGAGGCCTCTTCCTCCCTGAAGAAGGGAAGAGGACCTCCCTGTGGGCCCTAGCACCGTCCAATAATGCCTGTAGTGAAGTCTCATCAAATTTGGGCGCAGATCTGGCCCTCCCGCTGGCCGTTGCTCCTGCAGGCTCCTGTGCCATCTTAATGTGGAAGGTTGGAAGCCTGCAGAGGCAGACTTTCTGACTGGAAATACTCAATTGCCAAGGCTTCCCACACGCTGGAAATCAATTGGCCAATTGTGTTAAATTTGCATCAATCTCACAGACCCATTTACAATCGTGTCGGAATCACTAAATTCGGGGAAACCGCCAATTCCCCGCACCTGAACGAAAATCGACCCCTCTGTACAAAATGTCTCCAAACATCTCTCTGCACTCTTTCTGTGAAGATTTTAAATTGATGACTCCTCGGGCTCGATTTTCATTGAGCCGTGGAGTCGGGCTTGGAGGCGTGCGGGGGGTTAAAATCGCAAAAACTGGTGGCGGGACCCCCCCCCCTGCCTGGTTCCCGACTCCGAGCAATTTTAACTCAGGCGTGTCTGATGGTCCCGACTCTGTCCCGCATCCAACAGGCGGGACTGGTCTTTAAGGCCCTTAATAACCACTAAATGGCCTCTACAATCCTATTTTAAAAGGCCCTTGCAAATTTAACCCTTTTCCCACGTAAAACGTGCCTGGTGGGAAACACGGATGTGAAACCTGGCAGTAGCACCATTGGATTGCTGACTATCAACTGCAGGTCAACCATTAAAGAGGAGATTTGATCAGCCATCATTTGCAGCTGGCAGGACTTAGTGGTCTCAGGTCTGGAGCAACTTTTAGAAGGCTTAACCACACCTGTGGAAGGTTGGAGCCTCACACCCATCTCCAGTGTGGCCTCCTGGGAAACCCCTCTCGCCACCTTCACTCAGCGCTTCCTCAACAGAGGCATATACCAGAAGCATGGGAGCCATTTATTTCCTTCCCATCTGGGCATTAGAGGAGCTCGAGCACCAGCTGCAGCACCAGCAGAACCAGGAACAACAGCAGCACCGGCAACAGCAGCGGCAGCAGGAGCGCGAGGCTGCTGCTCACCCACCTGAGGCTGCACAGGCCAGAAGGGGCCAGCGCCTGGAAGCCCGTTAGCGCAGGAGATACACCCCCAAACAGGATCTACAGACGCAGGATGACCTATCTCAACATGTCTGAGCAGCAGTGCCAAAGGCGGCTCCGACTTTCGCGAGAGGTAGTGACTGACATCTGCGCAATGCTACAGCAAGACCTGCTGCCCAGAGGACCAGGTGGACAAGCATTACCAGTGGCCGTCAAAGTCACCATCGCACTCAACTTTTTTGCCTCAGGCTCATTCCAGGGATCAGCAGCAGACATCAGCGGCATCTCCCAGGTGGCCGCACACACTTGCATCACGCAGGTGACCGATGCCCTCTTTGCCCTCGCGCACAATCACATCCATTTCACCAAGGATCGAGCAAGTGTGAGGGCGCGAGCGGTTGGATTAGATCATCTGGCAGGCTTTCCAAGGGTGCAGGGCATCGTTGACTGCACACATGTGGCCCTTAGGGCACCCCATCACAATCCAGGTATTTTTGTCAACCGCAAGGGCTTCCACTCCCTTAACATTAAGCTGGTGTGTGACCACAAGAAGGAAATTTTGCATGTTTGTGCCATGTACCCTGGCAGTTGCCATGACTCCTTCATACTGCGCCAGTCTAGTGTGCCTCCACTATTCAGTCCGCCAGACCAACTTAACGGATGGCTACTTGGAGACAAGGGCTATCCCCTGAGGACGTGGCTGATGACGCCGTTGAGGAGACCATCCAACGAAGCTGAGGAGAGCTACAACTCCAGCCACATGTCCACCAGAGCCATAATCAAGCAAACCATCGGTTTGCTGAAGATGCGCTTCAGATGGCTGGATAGATCAGGTGGAGCCCTGCAGTACTCAGCAGCCAAGGTCTCCAGAATCGTTGTGGTTTGCTGTGCACTTCACAACATGGCACAGTGTCGTGGCTTGCAGATTCCTGAGGACCAAGTGGCTCCTCACATATCCTCCTCAAATGAGGAGGAGGAGGAGGGCGAAAACTAACATCCTGCAGAGGCCCATCAAAGAGCGGCAGCATTACATGAGAACATTGCTGCCCGGGATGCAAGGAACACACTCATCTTTGCCAGATTTGCTTAGCCTAGTCAATCAAACACTTTTGCCTCGCAGCTTCTTACCAGAGCATTGACAATGGCCAAGAACCAGAGGATTCCTAGCACACCGACCACCATACTGACAGTTGCAAGTATTCGTAAGCCCTCAATGCGGAAGTCCCAATAGCGAAATGACAGACGCCACAACTGCAACATTTGCCATCAGAATTTTTATGTACAATTACGACGTGATGGCATTTTTACACTAAACACAAAATTCTACCCAAGTGACTACCCTTGTGACTACTTGTGCATCATCTTCCTCTTATGCGTGCTCCTACGTAATGCTTCCCCTGTGACTTCACCAGATCTGGAGGCCCCTTGCTCACTTTCCTGCTGCTCCTGTCTCGACACCTTTGGTGGGCGTCCTCTGGGGATGCGAGCCTATGAGGGCTCGTCAACAGTCTGCTGCTCCTGCGGCTGTGCAGGGGTTGAGACGTCTATCTCACTTGAGTGTGGACTCCGGTGGGGCTATGACCGAGGGCTCTGCAGTGGCATGGAAGTGTGAGCGCTTGGAGAGGAGCCCCCACTTCCTTGAGGTATGCCACCAACCTCCCTCTCATGGATCAGGTCCCCCTCAGCGCCTGCAAGTGGCTGGAGAGCACCTTGCTGCACATCAGGGGGGCCATGGGGACCCGTATCTGCAATGGCAGTCCTACTCAGAAGGACTTCCATGAAGGTCTGGTTTCTCTGTTCAATAGATGCCCATCGCTCCTCAAGAGATGTCATTCTATTCTGAACAATGACCCATGTTTTCCATACCCTGGCGACTAACCTCCTCCATGGCCGTAGCCCTCCTCTCCTCTACTGTTGCCCTCCTCTCCTGTACGGTAGCCAGCCTTACCACGGAGCTAGCAATCGTTTCCACGGAGGTAGCCATCCTTTCCGTGGTGATGCGTTCATGCGCCAATGACTCCACAAAGGCTCTGCTCATGTTCGCTATCGACTCTTCCATTCGCTCCACACTCGCAGCGACCCTAGAGACAAAACCTGCCAGAGACTCCTGCATCTGTGCCTGGAATTCCATCACCTCTGATCTTACGGATGGACCCAGAGGCAGAGGGTCGACATGCTGCTGAGCCGAGCTGGCAGAGTCCTGCGCCCTCCGACGAGGACTCTCCACTGCTGTCCCAGTTTCCACAATCTGCTGATGCTCACTTGTGAGCTGTGATACACCAGGTGACAACACTATATGTCCCGAAAGTCCCACCGAGGTGTGAGTGTCTGCGCTGGTGCTGGGTGCGCTGAATTCTGCTGATGCTGCGCCCTCAGAGGTTGCAGCTTCCTCTAAGGAGTCTGGCTGCTCAGCCTCTTCTTCCTGGCTAGTGGGGACGGATGCTTGTGATGGTCCTGTGGGGGATTAAAGGAAAGAGTCTGGGATGTGATGCAAAGGCTACATGCACATAGCTTTTTGCAGATGCT
This sequence comes from Somniosus microcephalus, assembly GCF_052327205.1. NCBI lineage: Eukaryota > Metazoa > Chordata > Chondrichthyes > Squaliformes > Somniosidae > Somniosus > Somniosus microcephalus. The sequence goes on along the minus strand of NC_141002.1, from coordinate 16,697,350 downwards.
CATAAGTCCATCTGTTACAGCTTCACAATCATCATCAGCGACTCATGCAATGTCACAGAGAGAGATAGGAAACTTTTCTGTCACCAGCTTACTGTGTTATACCTGTCTGTCCGTCCCCCATGCGCGAATCATCCTCAATGCCCATAATTTCCAGGACGGCCTCCTCCCAGGAGGTCAGCTGGGCTAGTGAGGGTGTCCCTCCTCCAGTCCTGGCTCGGTCTCTCCTGTTGTGAGCTCTCTTTTCCTGCAATGAGGGAGACAAGTGGAGGTTGAGTGAGAATGAAGGAGTGAGTGTAGAGATTGCATGGCATAGATACTTAGAAGGAGACAAAGATGGAGTGAGGTTACAAGACCAAGGGCCCTCCCTGTGTGTTGTCAGTTGTGTTCAAAGCATCAGAATGATAGGGAGTGTGAGGGCTGCATGGTGGAATAGTTATGTGAACGTGAGCATAGAGAGAGAGGGAATGGGTAAGGGTGCATGGATGTCAGTGACAAGTGAGATGTGGAGGAAGAGGTTGTGAAAGTTGAGTGCTGTTGAGGAAAGGCAATGGGGATCAGATTGAGGGTGATGGGAAATTCATACTCACTTTTCCAGTGCGCTGAAGGTCATGAAATCTTTTCCTGCGCTGTATCCAGGTTCTGCGGGTGACTCCCAAGGAGTTGACCTCCTCAGCCACCTGCATCTACACTGCCTTGGTCCGAGTGGGAGGCCTCTTCCTCCCTGATGAAGGGAAGAGCACCTCCCTGTTGGCCCTAGCCCCATCGACTAATGCCTGCAGTGCCACCTTGTCAAAGCGAGGAGCTGCTCTTGCCCTGCCGCTTGTCATTTTTGCTGCAGCTCCCTCACACTGCACAGTCAAGAAGCTTGGCAGTCTGCAGAAGAAGCAAGCCTTGCTGTGGACCTTAAATGCAGCAGCAACGATGACGTCATCGGAGGGGACTTTCAGTCATGAAAAACCCATTTGCAAAGGCTTCCCACACATTGGAAATCAATTGGCCACTTAAGTTAAAATTGCATCAATCTCCCACATCCATTTAGATTCGTGTGGAAAACACGAAATTCGGATAACACATCACCATCCCGCACCTGAGTTAAAATCCAGCCCCTCGTCTCTGTCTCCCCAAACAAGGGAAATAGTCTTTCACTGTTCAGTCTATCAAAACCCTTCATATTATAAAAAAAAACTCTATTAGATCTCCTATTACCCTTCTCTGCTGCAACGGAAATAGTCTCAGTAACTCAAAGTCTCTCCAGCCAACTAAAGATTCCCATCCCTGGCATCATCCTGGTGAATCTACGCTGTACGCTCTCTGTGCCCTTACTGTAATGATGGGCCCCATACTGCACTCAGTAACCGTGGCCTATCCAATATTTTGTACAAACTTATCATTCCATCTCTTCTTTAAAATCAAAATGCATTTAAATTGAAATAAAGTTCAACAATACCCGAAGTAATGTACTTTGAAGTCACAGTCCAATACATCAAACAGTGTGCAAATGTAAAATTTGTCCATATGAAACACAATTGAAAGATTAAAGACAAGCCATCAGATGTAAAATCTCATCTCTGAACTATACAGATCCGTAAGGTCCCAAGTCTGTGCTAAGTTAGCTGATTTCACCTCAGGCAGCATTGGGAGTGCTGCAGCTGGTTTAGTGAAGGGAAAGCTGGTTAGAGTTCTGGAGGGGATTGTGACTGGAAATGTGCATCAGGTGAGGGAAGGATCGCACTCAACTGCCATAGCCTGCCTACAGTCACCATCAAGGCTGACCCATGTATTAAAGAGAATTGGATGAGGGATCGGAGAGTGACCACTGGCCATTGGAAGCATACCCCGGCAAGGAGTCCAACACCTTCAGTGGAGGAAAGAAGCTGGAGGAGAAAGGGAGAGGCAATTAGCAAAGAGACGTTATTGATGGATGGCGGAAGTCATATTTCTGATTTGCAGCAACATCTGATGTAAACTAAGCCATTTGATTAATTTCCCATTTGAGGCAGAAAACAATTAGACTTTCCAAGTTTGGGGAAGATAACACTTGCGGTATTTGAGTTTCCTGAGAAAGTCTGTTTAGCAATCAACTGGATAATTTGCCAGTGTAATGAGATCTAATTAGCTAATTCACTTGTATGTTCTCCTTTTACATACCCTCAACATTTCATAAGAATTGTGATGGTTGCACTTCTTGGAGAATTTTAACTTGTAAAATTATAACTAATGATACGTAATTAATTATGCATCATACTACCATGCACTTGTTTTCCAGACAGGAACCATGTATTTGAGCTGTAGGGAAGTGCCTATTTTCCAATTAGCCTAATTTTCATTTCCACATGCAAATGAGGTCCAATAGTATACTTGCGTAATGTGTTTTCTATTACAACTGTGTGACCCTTGTACACACTGAATAGCTGAGTCTTTAATGCTCCCAAATGGAGTGCATCGAACAGCTGACCCACACCAAACTCAAATAGACTGTCTTGGGACGTTTTGCTACGTTAAAGGCGCTGCATAAATGCAAGTTGTTATTGTTGTCTATTCCGATTTCTCTCATTACAGAAAATTCGAAGTCCCATCGTATTACAACCTTGTGAGTAAATGCATCAGCTGCTGATGTTGTACTGAGCCACAGAAACCAGAAGGGACAAGGTTCCATTCCTGGTCCCTATTGAGTTTGCAAATCACAGCTGGGGCAACAGCGGGAGTGCTTCAAATAGCCTCCGTGCTCCTGTAATTCAGAGGTGAATAGACAAAAGAATCCGCCCGAGTCTTTGCACCTGATTGTTATCCAGTGACCACTGCTGGAAATTGATGACAGACTGTGATTCCCTTCACAGTCAAACAGTCCAACACCATTCAGTGTCTGTGTTCACACATGAGGAATAGAAACCCAGGTGAAGTATCAGAGGGCTCCAGTAAGAGTCTGTGTCTTAAGGAGATGATGGGAGAAGGTTGTGGGGAAAAAAATAATGTACTTACAGATATTAAACTGTACAGATCTTCAAGGGTTTTAACCCCGCTCTGTGCTGAGTCAGCCAGGATAGTAGCAGGGTTGCTATAGTGTGCCTCAGCGTCCCTGGGCTAGAGGAAGAAACAGCCAGGCTACCATTCCCACTGGACTGTGTGTGTGTTTGTTTATAGGCAGTCAGGATCAATAGCCTGCTGACACTCAGGAAGGTTGGCTATTTAAACAGGGATTTCGATGGGCATCCAGAGCCCATTGTAGAAGAGTCTGTTAAGAGTCAGTGCCTTCAGGAGCAAAGGGGAAAAAAACAAAGCAGAGAATTGCCTTTTCAACCTAAAAAAGTCTGTGCCTGCCACTGTTTTCACTTGCAAACTGTATCACTTCAGCTCTTTAATTTAAAAATAAACTGTTCTGAAAAGCAAATGTATGCTTTAATTTGCATGAAATGTCAACATGTCAGTGGATGGAATGACTTTCTGGATGAGCTGCTGTCTGAGCAGAATATGCAAAGAGTCGACAAGTAAACAACTGCTTCTTCCTATGGGATTGTGTGTGTGACCGGATTATTGTTCTATCACCTGCATTGTATAGCATCTGGCGTCTATGTGAACCCACATTCCCTATGCCACACGAACGACGCTTGAACCCCAAATGATATATGTATGTTGTCCATTTAAATTTCTCCCCATTTTTCACACCTTCCCATTCCTGGACTGATCCTGCTTGCCAGGATTCTCTCAGTGCCATTATCTACCCGGACTGCAAGATTTTGTTAAATTAATTCTCAGGATATGGGCATCACTGGCAAGGCCGACATTTATTGCCCGTTCCTAGTTGCCCTTGAGAAGGTGGTGGTGAGCCGCCTTCTTGAACTGCTACACTCGGTGTGGTGAAGGTACTCCCACAGTGCTGTTAGGGAGGGAATTCCAGGATTTTGACCCAGCGGCGATGAAGGAACGGCGATATATTTCCAATTCAGGATGGTGTGTGACTTGGAGGTGATGGTGTTCCCATGCGCCTGCTGCCCTTGTCCTTCTAGTTGGTGGAGGTCGCAGGTTTGGGAGGTGTTGTCGAAGAAGCCTTGGCGAGCTGCTGCAGTGCATCCTGAAGATAGTACACACTGCAGTAACGGTGCCACGGTGAGTTGGTGGTGGAGGAGGGAGTGAGTGTTTAAGGTGTCTGTATATACCGTGTCAGGAAGTTTTAGCTAGGATAAAGCTACCCCAAAATTTGACTGGTAAAGGCATTACTTGGTGTGGTTCTGAGCCATGAGAAACAGAAGGTCCCAGGTTCCTGTTGAAAGGTTGGCAGAGCCTCAAGAGCAGCTCACTTGCGTGCCTCTGTGTCAGGCGATGAGGTGTAGCTTGGGAAAGAGTGGAAAAACATTATTTTAAAAGGGGCTGCGGGGATGGCGAAGGAAGAATCGCGTTGTTTTATCACGACTTGCAATTTATTTCCTGTTGTACCTACACTGTTGACACACATCTGACTGCATAAATAACTGAAGTGGCAAAAAGATTTGCCTGAAAATTGCGATCTATTCTCAAGAAATTGTCCTTTCATATGTTTCAGATACTACTTTGGTCGGCGACCGGCCATTCTAATCGCCGAGCCTGAAATGCTGAAGCAGATTCTGGTGAAGGACTTCAGCAACTTTGTCAACAGAATGGTAAGAGATCCTGAACCCGTCTACACCGTTGCTCTAATCTGACAAGTCGCGTGCCCAGTGTGGTTGAGAATTTAAAATCCACCTTGGGTGGGAGATCGTGATTCCTCCTCGCACTTGCGTTGCGCTAGTAATTCAGAATCTCTCTTGCGGCACGTTTAATAATTCTGACTCAGTTGGAATATTACATCACCACTGAGGAGCTTACCACAGCATTCACAGTGCAAGCCGACTGCAGGTCTTGTTTAATTAGCTGAGCAAGGGTAACTGTAGCACTGTTTGCTTGATAGCCCAGAGGATGCAGGATCTGACTGAAATTAAATCGGTTTCCTTCACAGCTTGTAAAACACTTGTGGATGTGCCCGAGTGTATTTTCTGTATTTACCATGGCTGCTTTGTCGCCTCATGCTTATATTTAATATTGATCAAGAGAATTCATGGTAGAAAGGGGGTGCAATTGGTCTTTGGTTGTAGCACAAAACAGGTGCTAGCATATCAGCAGCCTGTTTCACACCCTGCCCGATTTTCTTCCCCATTGATTTCCGATTGCTGCTTATTCGCTACCGCCCGTTTTGCGCTACCGCCAAAGACCAATTTCACCCCAAAGTTCTGAAGAGGAAGCTTTAAAGGAAGACCCTAAGCTTGGCATAAAAAAAGACTAATCATACCGCCTCATTCTAATGAGCCGTGCGCAACTGGAGACTCAGGTCCACCCTCCAGTGCCTTGACCAAGCGGTCATGTCTGAGCCCAGACGGTGAACGTCAACAAGGCTGTCACGGTCCAGCCTGACCAAACATAAATTCACATACCAAATAAGGGGCATTTGTATAGGGATCAGGAGCAGGAACCATGGCTCATCTTCTCTTCCCTTACAAGCTTGATAGCACCTGTGCAGCCTGCTCCGACTATCCAGCCCACCACCCACTGGCCATTCTGACCCTCAAGCATGTAAAACTATTGCAGAAGTAGGCACAACTCTGCCATCAACGTACCTTCCTCAGGGTAAATGCCACATTGAGAAATGTGCTCCCAACTGCACCAACATATAAACCAGGGCATTATCTTTCTCCTTGAATAATTTTCAGTTAACCAATCTTCTACCGTGACTCCTAAATGTGAAATGTTTGACCTTTTTCCTGTTTGGGTTTGTATTCTTCTTCTGAATTTTTTTTTAATGCTGATAAAAGAACTATGGAAAAAATAAGGAAGTACAGAACAAAAAAAAAGTAAAAATAGGCAGTTCCAATCATAGATCTTAGTGCAATCTCAGACAAAGTCAAGATGAGAATTGGTAATTTTGCCCCTTGAAGCTGATCACTCTAGTAACCTAACTCTCTCATTATCGCCTCCAGTTGCAATTTCCATATCACTAATGTTTTTCCATCTACAGCCCACAAGGCAGATTATTCTGAACATTCACCCTGAATAAAAATTGTCCTGCAAAATTCTTGCTGCCTCCAAAGGATGTCTAACTCCAGAACCCGACCAACCTGACATCTTGCAATATACGTACTTCACTTGTTGAGCTCCTCCACATGACATTTCCATGGTATTGGCAACTCACGAAACGTTATGTTCCCGAGAAATCTGTAAATAAAATAAAAAGCCGATGGCGGTAAAAGTGACCATGAAGCTGTCAGATTGCAGTAAAAACCCAACTAGTTCACTGATGTCCTTTAGGGAAGGAAACCTGCCGTCCTTAATCAGTCTGGCCTATATGTGACTCCAGTCCCATGCTAACGTGGTTGACTCTTAACTGCCCTCTGAAGTGGCCCAGCAGTTGTATCAAACCGCTATCAGCGTTTCAAGGCCCACCACTACCTTCTCAGGGCATCTAGGAACGAGAAATAAATGCCGGCCTTGCAGCGCACACACATCCCAATAATTAATAATAATTTTAAAACATAGAAGATAGGAGCAGGAGTAGGCCATTCGGCCCCTCGAGATCATGGCTGATCATCCAAATTCAGTACCCTGTCCCTGCCTTCTCCCCATATCCCTTGATCCCTTTAGCCTCAAGAAATATATCTAACACCTTCTTGAATATATTTAATGAATTGGCCTCAACTCCCTTTTGTGGTAGAGAATTCCACAGGTTCACCACTCTCTGGGTGAAGAAATTCCTCCTCATCTCTGTCCTAAATGGCTTACCCCTTATCTTTAGACTGTGACCCCTGGTTCTGGACTCCCCTGCCATCGGGAACATCTTTCCTGCATCTAGTCTGCCTAGTCCTGTTAGAATTTTATAAGTTTCAATGAGATCCCCTCTCATTCTTCTAAACTCCAGTGAATAATAAGCCCAATCGACCCAATCTCTCCTCATACGTCATTCCTGCCATCCCAGGTATCAGTCTGGTAAATCTTCGCTGCACTCCCTCCATGACAAGAACATCCTTCCTCAGATAAGGCGACCAAAACTGCACACAATACTCAAGGTGTGGTCTCACCAAGGCCCTGTACAACTGCAGCAAGACATCCTTGCTCCTGTACTCGAATTCTCTCGCTATGAAGGCCAACATACCATTTGCCTTCTTAACCGCCTGCTGCACCTGCATGCTTACCTTCAGCGACTGGTGCACAAGGACACCCAGGTCTCGTTGCACTTCCCCTTCTCCCAATCTATTGCCATTCAGATAATAATCTGCCTTCCTGTTTTTGCCACCAGAGTGGATAACCTCGCATTTATCCACATTATACTGCATCTGCCATGCATCTGCCCAATCACCCAACCTGTTCAAATCATACTGGAGTTTCTCGGCATCCTCCTCACAGCACACATGCCCACCCAGCTTTGTGTCATCTGCAAACTTGGAGATATTACATCTAGTTCCCTCGTCTAGATCATTAATATATATTGTGAATAGCTGGGGTCATAGCACCGATCCCTGCGGTACCCGACTAGTCACTGCCTGCCACTCGGAAAAAGACCCGTTTATTCCAACTCTTTGCTTCCTGTCTGCCAACCAGTTCTCTATCCAAGTCAGTACCTTACCCACAATCCCATGTGCTTTAACTTTACACGCTAATTTCTTATGCGGGACCGTATCGAAAGCCTTCTGAAAGTCCAAATACACCACATCCACTGGTTCTCCCTTATCTATTCTACCAGTTACATCCTCAAAAAATTCCAGTAGATTAGTCAAGCACGATTTACCTTTTGTAAATCCATGTTGACTTTGTCCGATCCTGTCACTGTTTTCCAAGTTTTCTGCTATTACATCTTTTATAATGGACTCTAGCATTTTCCCCTAGCATTTTCCCCACTACCGATGTCAGGCTTACCGGTCTATAATTCCCCGTTTTCTCTCTACCACCTTTTTTGAATAGTGGGGTTACATTAGCTACCCTCCAATCCATGGGAACTGTTCCAGAGTCTATAGAATTTTGGAAGATGACCAGCAATGCATATACTATTTCTAGGGCCACTTCCTTAAGTACGCTAGGATGTAGATTATCAGGCCCTGGGGATTTATCGGCCTTCAGTCCCATCAATTTCCCTAACACCATTTCCCTACAAATACTGATTTCATTCAATTCCTCCCTCTCATTAGACCCTTTGTTCACCGACATCTCTGGGAGGTTATTTGTGTCCTCCTTTGTGAAGTCAGAACCAAAGTATGTATTTAATTGGTCAGCCATTTCTTTGTTCCCCATTATAAATTCCCCTGATTCTGACTGCAAGGGACCTACGCTTGACTTCACCAATCTTTTTCTCTTCACATATAGAAGCTTTTACAGTAAGTTTTTATGTTCCCTGCAAGCTTACTCTCATACTCTATTTTCCCCCTCTTAATTAATCCCTTTGTCCTCCTTTGCTGAATCCTAAACTGCTCCCAATCCTCAGGTTTGCTGCTTTTTCTGGCCAATTTATATGTCCTCTCCTTGGACCTTATGCTATCCCTAATTTTCCTTGTTAGCCACGGTTAAGTCACCTTTTTTGTTTTATTTTTATGCCAAACAGGGATGAACAAATTCTGTAGTTCATCCGTGTGATCTTTAAATGTTTGCCATTGCCTATCCACCGTCAACCCTTTAAGTAACGTTCCCCAATCCATCCTACCCAACTCGCGCCTCATACCATTGTAGTTTCCTTTATTTAAATTCTGGACCCTAGTCTCTGAGTCAACTACTTCACTCTGCATCTTAATGAAGAATTCTATCATATTATGATCGCTCCGCCCCAAGGGGCCTCGCACAACAAGATTGCTAATGAATCCTTTCTCATTACATAATACCCAGTCTAAGATGGCCTGATGTCTAGTTGGGTCCTCGACATATTGGTCCAGGAAACCATCCCGTATACACTCCAGGAATTCCTCCTCCACAGTATTGTTACTAATTTGGTTAGCCCAATCTATATGTAGATTAAAGTCACCCCTGATAACTGCTGTGCCCTTATTGCACGCTTCTCTAATTTCCCGTTTAATGCCATCCCCAACCTCAGCATTACTGTTTGGGGGTCTGTATACAACTCCCACTAATGTTTTCTGCCCCTTGGTATTTCTCAGCTCTACCCATACAGATTCCACATCATCAGAGCTAATATCCTTCCTTACTATTGTGTTAATCTCCTCTTTAACCAGCAATGCTACCCCACCTCCTTTTCCTTTTTGCCTGTCTTTCCTGAATATTGAATACCCCTGGATGTTGAATTCCCAGCCTTGGTCACCCTGGAACCATGTCTCCGTAATCCCAATTAAATCACATCCATTTACATCTATTTGCGCAGCTAATTCATCCACCTTATTACGAATGCTCCTTGCATTAAGACACAAAGCCTTCAGGCTTGTTTTTTTAACACTCTTAGACATTTTAGAATTATTATTTACTGTGGCCATATTTGATTTAAACCCTTGATTTCTCTGACTGCCACTTTTGCTTTTCTCCTTACTGTCTTTTGCTCCTATCCTTGCTTCCCTTTCGTCTGTCTCCCAGCACAGGTTCCCAACCCCCTGCCATTTTAGTTGAAACCCTCCCCAACAGCACTAGCAAACACTCCCCCTAGGACATCGGTCCCGGGCCTGCCCAGGTGCAAACCGTCCAGTTTGTACTGGTCCCACCTCCCCCAGAACCGGTTCCAATGTCCGAGGAATTTGAATCCCTCCCCCTTGCACCATTCCTCTAGCCACATATTCATCTGAAATATTCTTCTCTTTCTACTCTGACTAGCACGTGGCACTGGCAGCAATCCTGAGATTACTACCTTTGAGGTCCTATTTTTTAATTTACCTCCTAACTCCCTATATTCAGCTTTTAGGACCTCATCCCGGTTTTTACCTATATCGTTGGTACCTATATGCACCACGACAACTGGCTGTTCACCCTCCCCCTCCAGAGTGCCCTACAGCTGCTCCGCGACATCCTTGACCCTTGCACCAGGGAGGCAACATACCATCCTGGAGATAGAAACGCCTATTGATTCCCCTTACAATAGAATCCCCTATCACTATAGCTCTCCCACTCTTTTTCCTCCCGTCCTGTGCAGCAGAACCACCCATGGTGCCAGGAAGTTGGCTGCTGCTGCCTTCCCCCGATAAGTCATCTCCCTCAACAATATCCAAATTGGTATATCTGTTCGAGAGGGGGATGGCCACAGGGGACCCCTGCAATACCTGCATGCGCCTTCTACTCTGCCTGGCGGTCACCCATTCCCTTCATGCGGTGTGACCAACTGATTAAACGTGATATCCACGACGTCCTCAGCATCGCGAATGCTCCAGTATGTATCCATTCGCAGCTCCAGCGCCGCAATGTGGTCTGCCAGTAGCTGCAGCTGGATACACTTCCCGCACACATGGTCGTCAGGGACACAGGAAGTGTCCCTGATTTCCTACATAGTGCAGGAGGAGCATGCCACGAGGCCGAGTTGTGCTGTCATGAATTACCCTTCAATTAATTTAAACTAAATTAAATCAAATCAATACCACCAAATACACTACAATTAAATGATATACTCAAGGGCCCTTGGTTACTGGCACTCCCCGATACACAACAGAGACCGTAGAAACTATAACCACAAAAAGTAAGACGTTCTAAACTTTATAAACTATTAACCTTAACTGTCAAACTATAGAGTAGTATAAATACTCACCTGGCTGTACTCACCCAATCAGCTGCTTTCTCTTGCCCATGTCACTTTTTGAATCATGGCGTGGCTCTGGAACGCCGCCGCCGCCGGTCTGCGAGATTGACCGGCCTTTGAGAAAAAGCCTGCGAAAGTGAGTTTAAATACTCACTACTCTCCTGCTGCTCCTGACACCGGCCTCTTCCTACAGGGTGAAACGTTAGGAAAAACAAAGGCGAAGCAAGGGAGCTCCTCCTTCCACTCCTCACCTAACTCCGACTCACCCAACTCGCAGCACTCAGTTGAAACCCCACTCACATGTCCTGTTGGTTATTATCTTAATGGCAAAGTTTAATCTAACCTCCTTGATGGGCCAGTTTGAACAAACATAAAATAGGGTCTGAAAATTCATCAGGCTTTAAAGGTCAGGTGAATATTGGAACAGAACGGTGCAGGGCAGCACGGTGGCATAGTGGTTAGCACTGTTGCCTCACAGCGCCAGGGACCCGGGTTCGAATCCGGCCTCGGGCGACTGTCTGTGTGGAGTTTGCACATTCTCCCCGTGTTTGCGTGGGTTTCCTCCGGGTGCTCCGGTTTCCTCCCACAGTCCAAAGATGTGCGAGTTAGGTTGATTGACTATGATAAATTGACCCTTAGTGTTAGGGGGATTAAATACGTGGGGTTACGGGGATAGGGTGGGATATGTGTCGGTGCAGGCTCGATGGGCTGAAATGGCCTCTATCTGCACTGTGGGAAGTCATCTGCCTTCCAAATGAAATGCTTCAGGGAACCTTGATTGGAAATTTCAGTCATTTGTTGACCAATATTCTGTACCAAACATTCTAAACCATCCATTTCTGTGTTGTAAGTAAACACAGCCTGCAACACTGCAATTGTACACTGCCAAAGGCACTGCTATACCTTCTCTTGTATGCAATGCATCCTGGATTAAGTGACATCACTGTACGTGGCCACGCTTGGTTCCAAAGCTTTGTCTAAAATAATTATTTCCAGTGTAGCAAAGCGAGTTAGTGAGCAGTACCTTCACACCTGGGATCTGGTTTTGAGTCTAAGGGTGCACATGTGAACATCAGGTGAGTACAGGATGAGGCTCAGCTGTGAGGCCCATCACAGTTAAAGAGCCCGCCAACACTCACTCAGGTGCCTCTTGGGCGAGATCCCAGGGGTGGACAACCGGCGCCTGTTGAATTGGACCCTCCCAGGTGTTCGCACCTTCAGGAGAAGAACAAATTGTAAAAGAAAAATTTTGCGAGCCGCGCTGTATATTGGCCACTGCACTATGTGCTCTTAAAAATAGCTTTGAGAGTTCTGAGATGCTTAGCTGACAATAAATAATGTTTCTATTTTTCAGAAAGTAATTTTTCCCAACAAGCCAATGGTCGACAGCCTTTTGTTCTTGCAAGATGGAGATTGGAAAAATGTCCGCAGTGTCCTGACACCAAGTTTCAGTAGCGCAAAGATGCGAGAGGTGAGAAGAGCTCAATGCTTTAAGCATGAAACTCTTTCCATCAACAAATGTATTTTTATAAATCGATCATTAGCTCATTCTATTTCAAACTGGTTTTTAATTTTACCTTTTATTGTGTGAAGTTTTGTGCTCATTAAGGTGACAGATGTTAGTGCGAGAAATTTGGACTCTTTCCATTTCAGGCACTCAATGGGTACAGTAGCGTAGTGGTTATGTAATCCAGAGCCCTGGACTAATAATCCACAGAACGGGAGTTCAAATCCCACCATGGTAGTTTGAGAGTTTTCATTCAGTTTTAAAAATCTGGAAATAAAAAGCTAGTATCAGTAAAAGTGATCATGAAGTTGTCGGATTTTCGTAAAAACCCAACTGGTCCACATAAGTCCTTTAGGGAAGGAAACCTGTCGTCAATACCCAATCTGGCATATATGTGACTCCAAACATGGTTAATTCTTAACTGCCCTCAGTAAGCCACTCAGTTGTACTCGGGATAGGCAATAAATGCTGGCCTTGCCAAGAATGAATTAAAAAAAAACAATGTCCGCATCAAGCACTCCTATGTCTAGTACAACACAGTTAGTTGCAGAGTAAAGGCCCCTATAAAGCCCAACAATGTGCTTCACCTCCAGTCTCAAAAAAGCATTCCTCTTTCATTTCAGAGAGAGATTGCTACTTATTGCCGTGGCACTATTCAGTCTTCCTTAACAGCCTCAAAGTACAGTGCAAAACAATTGAATTAGATTAAAATCAAACTATGCCAACATTGTTTCAAGACACGATGACATACAGAGATACACACGCATATTTATGTACACCTCTTAGAAACATCTCAAAGCTTCTGAATTGCTTTTGAAATTCAGTGACTGTTATATAAGCAAACATGCCATCCATTTTGCACACAGCAAGATTTCACAGACTTCAATGCACTGAATAGCCAGTTAATCTGGTGGTGTGACCAGTTACTTCTGGTATCCATGGCAGCTGGATTGCGAGGATAAAGAGGTGTGTAGAAAATCTCAAACTTTCCAAATTACTCCTGCGATAAAGCCAAAATGCAAAGAATCATCCACATCCAAATTTAAGGCAGACTTTAGATTATTAGCTGATCTCCCGTGGCACTGCTCACAATGAATTGGAAGTCAGGTTGTTGCGAGGGAAAGATGCTGGGGTGTGTAAGCGGGGAAGGTGTTAACTTTTCCATTGAAAGGATTTAGAAATAAATTTGTAAGAGTAACAGTGAAGTAATTTTTTTATTAGTTCCTGGGAATAAATAAATGATTTTCCTTCCCCACTGTAGATGCATAAATACATTAGTTCCCTTCACATCAATAAATCTGTATGTAGTGTGGGGGGAGCACCTCTTTCCTTCTGTGAATTTTTATATCGAAGGCCATGAATAATATAAAACTTACAACAAAAACAAAATGTGCTTCTTTCCTTCTTTACCAAATATCTCTGGACAGAACCGACAAGGTTCTGCATAAATAAACAAATTTAAGTGCAGGACGTTTGCTCAGAACTTTCCTCCAAACTTAAGTGATACAAGTCCTTCCAGAATTTTTCTGCTATTTTACATTGATTGTTTTGTTTTGAGTTCAGAGATAAAAAAATAAATAAAAAGAAGTGCAGCTGGTGTGACTATTAGAAAATCAAAAGATAAAACAATGCCAAATTTCAAAGTGCAAAGTTTCATTTGTCATACTGTTTTATTTGCTAAATAAACAATCCCTTGAAGAGACCCTTTTTTTTACCTAAGAGGCAAATGTAAGAGTTCATGTTTTACTTTGTTTTGCTGTTTTATCTAAAAACACAGCTTTTGATTGTTTTACCCACTCCTAAAAATTGATTTCCCTGAGGGTTTATGTCAACGTTAGATACACCAAAGCAGAAGACGGCGCAAGACTTACAAACAGCCAGTTTAAACGTTAATCGTAAAATCTTTTTCGGAGTTGTAGGCACTGATGCATTCTGGCTGACGATTGTTCTGGGAAACCCCGTGAACTCAAATCCCAGGCTTCTCAGAGAGCTACAGGCCTCCTCCAAAGAGTGTTGTTAGGCACATTTTAAACTGAAAACCTGTTTTTTGTATTGGTAGGTTTGATTAAAAAATATTACAAATTCACCAGGACATTATGGCCTAGAAATTGAGTTTTGGCTTAGCCAGGGCTTTAGCGCCGGAAGTTAGTGCCGGCGCTAAGTCCCCCTGCGCGCGCCAAAAATTCAGCAGGGCCGCGCCCAAACGGCTGCCGGCGCTACTGAAGGGTCTTTGCGGCGGTAAATCGGCGCTAAGTGCCGTTTCGCGCTGCAATTCCGGCGCTGCGGCACCCGATGCGGTGCGGCAGGCTCGGGAAGTGCAGGCCTCCTCCTTCCCTTAAGGAGGAGCTGCCTGCACCCGGCTGCGGCCCGCGAAAATCTTTTTAAAAATGAGCCCGGCACCTCGGACAAGTGCCGGGCTTGCTTCTGTTCCGGGGGGGGGGGGGGGGGGGAAGTCCGGGGAGGGAGCTGCGGCCAGGCGGCCGGCGGGAAAGCGGCCGGCCGCCGCGGGGCCTTTAATGCGCCGGCGCAAAGACTTGTAAGACTCTGTTGCCAGAGTCTTAGTTGCGGCTGCCACGGGCGAGGCGGCCGCAACTGAATTTCGGCGCTGGGGCCCGTCGGCATGGCAACCGGGATGCTGCGCACACCGATGACGTCATCGGTGCCGGCGCAGCGCTACCGGTCTACCGCGGCGGAAGGGCCCCAGGCAATTTCGGCGCCGGCGCCAATTGCAGCGCTAGGCCCTCTAGCGCCGCAAAATCGGCGCTAAGGGCACTCAATTTCTAGGCCTATGTCTTTAGGTTTCAGTTCTTGTTTCTAGTGCTAAATTTCTTATTGTGCACAAGAGGATTTAAAGCAAAATCTTTGGCGTTATTTCATTACTTTGCCTTTTTTATCGCTAGCTTTTGCTGACTGCTTATTCGTTCTTTTCTTGCATCCTCAAGTAGCTTTTCATTGGAGGTTAATATATTAATGCAAGTTTTTTCTTTCACCGTACCTGCTTTTGGTTGGTGCGTTCGCTACCTGTTTAGTTGTGATCTGTTGCAGTTTTCGTGAATTAAAAAAAAATTTGTTTATGGGATCAGGGCGTCGCTGGCAAGGCCAGCATTTATTGCCCATCCCTAATTGCTCTTGAGAAGGTGGTGGTGAGCCGCCTTCTTGAACTACTGCAGTCCGTGTGGTGAAGGTACTCCCACAGTGCTGTTAGGGAGGAGTTCCAGGATTTTGACCCAGCGACGATGAAGGATCAGCGATATACTTCTAAGTCAGGATGGTGTGTGACTTGGAGGGGAACTTGGAGGTGGTGGTGTTCCCATGCACCTGCTGCCCTTGTCCTTCTAGGTGGAAGAGGTCGCAGGTTTGGGACCTGCTGCTGAAGAAGCCTTGGCGAGTTGCTGCAGTGTGTCTTGTAGATGGTACACACTGCAGCCACGGTACGCTGGTGGTGGAGGGAGTGAATGTTTAAGGTGGTGGCTGGGGTGCCAATCAAGTGGGCTGCTTTTTCCTGGATGGTGTCAAGCTTCTTGAGTGTTGTTGGAGCTGCACTCATCCAGGCAAGTGGAGAGTATTCCACCACACTCCTTACTTGTGCCTTGTAGATAGTGGAAAGGCTTTGGGGAGTCAGGAGGTGGGACACTCGCCGCAGAATACCTAGCCTCTGACCTGCTCTTGTTGCCACAGTATTTATGTGGCTGGTCCAGTTAAGTTTCTGGTCAGTGGTGACCCCCAGGATGTTGATGGTGGGGGATTCGGCGATGGTAATACCGTTGAATGTCAAGGGGAGGTGGTTAGACTCTCGCTTGTTGGGGATAGTCATTGCCTGGCACTTCTGTGGCGTGAATGTTACCTGCCACTTATCAGCCCAAACCTGAACATTGTCCAGGTCTTGCTGCATGCGGGCATGGACTGCTTCATTATCTGTGGAGTTGTGAATGGCGCTGAACACTGTGCAGTCATCAGCGAACATCCCCATTTCTGACCTTATGTTGGAGGGAAGGTCATTGATGAAGCAGCTGAAGATGGTTGGGTCTAGGACATTGCCCTGAGGAACTCCTGCAGCGATGTCCTGGGGCTGTGATGATTGACCTTCAACCACCACCCTTTGTGCTAGGTATGACTCCAGCCAGTGGAGCATTTCCCCCCCGATTCCCATTGACTTCAGTTTTATTAGGGCTCCTTGATGCCACACGCAATCAAATGCTGCCTTGATGTCAAGGGCAGTCACTCTCACCTCACCTCTGGAATTCAGCTCCTTTGTCCATGTTTAGACCAAGGCTGTAATGAGTAATGAGGTCAGGAGCCGAGTGGTCTTGGCATCCGTGAGCAGGTTATTGATGAATAAGTGCCGCTTGATAACACTGTCGATGACACCTTCCATCACTTTGCTGATGATTGAGAGTCGACTGATGGGGTGGTAATTGGCAGGGTTGGATTTGTCCTGCTTTTTGTGGAGTGAATCGAATTGGCTGAAGAGTGGCTTCTGTGATGGTGGGGACCTCGGGAGTAGGCCGATATGTATCATCCACTCGGTTCTTCTGGCTGAAGATGGTTGCAAACACTTCAGCCTTGTCTTTTGTACTCATGTGTTGGGCTCCACCATCATTGAGGATGGGGATATTCATGGAGCCTCCTCCTCCCGTTAGATGTTTAATGGTCCACCACCATTCACGACTGGATGTGGCAGGACTGCAGAGCTTTGATCTGATGCGTTGATTGTGGGATCGCTTAGCCCTGTCTATAGCATGTATGTAGTCCTGTGTTGCAGCTTCCCCAGGTTGGCACCTCATTTTTAGGTATGCCTGGTGCTGCTCCTGGCATGCTCTTTTACACTCCTTATTGAGCAAGGGTTGGTCCCCTGGCTTGATGGTTATTTGTAGAGTGAGGGATATGCCAGGCCACATTGTGGTGGAATACAATTCTGCTGCTGCTGATGGCCCACAGTGCCTCATGAATGCCCAATTTTGAGCTACTAGATCTATCCCATTGAGTGGTAATGCCACACAACACAATGGAGGATGTCCTCAGTGTGAAGATGGGACTTCGTCTCCACAATGACTGTGCGGTGGTCACTGCTACCAATACTGTCATGGTAGATTGGTGAGGACGAGGTTTTTCCCTCATGTTGGTTCTCTCACCACCTGCCGTAGGTCCAGTCATGTCCTTCAGGACTCGGCCAGGGGATATGGAAGTCCCCCAGCCAGAATGCATTCTGTACTCAGTAGGTGGTAACAGCAGGAGGCTTCCTTGCCCATGCTTGACCTGAAGCCATGAGACTTCATGGGGGCCAGAGTTAATGTTGAGGACTCCCAGGGCCACTCCTTCCCGACTGTATCACCACCCCTGGTGGGTCTATCCTGCTGGTGGGACATACCCAAGGATGGTGATGGAGGAGTCATTGGCTGAAAGGTATGATTCTGTGAGTATGACTATGCCAGGCTGTAGCTTGACTAGTCTGTGGGACAATTCTCCCAATTTTGGCACAAGTCCCCAGATGTTGGTGAGGAGGACTTTGCAGGGTTGAATGGGCTGGGTGTGCCGTTGCCGTGTCCATAGCCAGTGCTGAGGTTAGTGAACCAGATGGGTTTTTAATGACAATCCAATAGTTTCATGGTTACCATTACTGATACTAGTAATTATTCCAGATTTATTTAATTAACTGAGTTTAAATTCCCCAGCTGCCGTGGTGAGATTTGAACTCACGTCCAGGCCTCTGGATTACTAGCCCAGAGACATTACCACTACGCTACTGTTCCCATATGATATTTGAGCTGATAAGATGCAAGTATGCCACATAGGTTGCATATTAAGTGGCATCTGAGGTATGATGGATACAGAACAAAAGATTTATATCAGCACATTGATGGCTGGCCTCATAAGTTATCCCAGATACATGACCCTATCAGACAAAAGATACATAGCGCCTTTCACAACCTCAGGAAGTCCCAATGTGCTTTACAGCCAGTGAAGACCTTAGAGACCTAAACAACCAGTCTCTGACATTCATTTCACTGCTCCTTATTGTTTTAATAATGAAAGTTTAGCATTCTGATTTCCACTGTAAGCAGAGGTCTTCATACAATAAATAGTGAAAATCTGGAACTCTCCCCCCCAAAAGGCTGTGGATACTGTGGGTCAATTGAGATTTTCAGGACTGAGATTGATAGGTTATTGTTAGGTAAGGGTATCAAAGGGATACGGAGCTAAGGTGGGTAAATGTAGTTGAGGTACAGATCAGCCATGATCTCATTGAATGGCGGAGCAGGCTCGAGGGGCTGAATGGCCTCCTCCTGTTCCAATGTCGCAAGAGTGTGCAATTGGAGTGAAACCTTTTTAACAGAACTGCAGAAAAAAGAGAAAGTGAGAGTACGGATGTGGAATTTCATGTCATATTTTGTATATATCTGCACCTGTTATGCTGGCCGTAACTCATTTGCAGTTTTGCTACCTACAGGTTATATGGTTGCCTTGTAGAGATACTGAGAGGTAAAAAAAACTCACTACAGGAAACTTTGTGCTATCCGGAGGTTGAATGTCTGGCAGCTTCGATCTAACGGCAGAAATCAGCAGCCGTTTTGGTTAGGTTTTTTTTCTTCTCCTAGCATTCTTTTCACAGGCAGGCTCTGGAAAGCGTCTTTGTCGCTTAGCAACAGCTTCAGAGGC
The DNA here is from genome assembly GCF_052327205.1 of Somniosus microcephalus. Classification (NCBI taxonomy): domain Eukaryota; kingdom Metazoa; phylum Chordata; class Chondrichthyes; order Squaliformes; family Somniosidae; genus Somniosus; species Somniosus microcephalus. Next base: position 16,678,472 of record NC_141002.1, on the reverse strand, counting down.
TTCCAAGCTACTGGGCCGAGTGTTTACAAGCTGTTGCTGAGCAACAGTGTTTGTGGTCAGATACGGAGATGAAAAGCTCCTATCTGATAACATTGACGCTGGTCTATCCGGAAGTTTTGAGGCAACGGCAGCAGCTCGGTCCCGTGGGTGCCGGATAGCACAAAGTTTCCTGTACTTTCATATTTGTATGAATAACAGGGTAAAATAAACTGTAAAGCTCCTTCTCGCTGGCCTAAGGGGTAAAACACACCTGGTATGTTACTGAACTGTACAGACCATAAGGTCACGGGTTCAATTCCCAGTCTGGGCCGGGTTTGCTGATAGCAGCCAGGGCACTAGAGTAGATAACAGTGGATTAAGACATGAAAAAAATAACTAGTCAGGGTTCTCGCTCCTGATTGCTACTCTTTGGTTCTTGCTGCACATGTGTGAATGATGGGCAAGGGCAGACAACTGTGATGCCCTCCATGGTTAAATAGCCCACTGACATTGGGGTTGCAGCTGAGAAATGACTGGTGAGGTACTGGAGGGCTGCAAGCACTCGTAGAACCATCCCCCAGCCTGGATTTTCTGATTGGTGTTACTTTTAATGCTGGCGTTAACCAGTTTATTTTAAAGAGGAAAAGAAAAGGAAAGAACTTGCATTTCTATAGTGCCTTTCATGACCTCAGCACGTCCCAAAGCGCTTTACAGACAATGAAGTGTGGTCACTGTTGGAATGTAGGGAAACATGGTAGCCAATTTGCGCACAGCAAGGTCCCACAAACAGTAATGACCAGATAATCTGTTTTTATCTGGTTAATCTGTTTTTTAGTGATGTTGGTTGAGGGATAAATGTTCAGGACACCGAGAGAATTCCCCTGCTCTTTGAAATAGTGCCATGGGATCTTTTACATTCACTTGTGAGAGCAGACAGGGGGTGGGGGGGCCTCGGTTTAACGTCTCATCCGAAAGACAGCACCTCCGACAGTGCAGCGCTCCCTCAGTGCTGCACTGGTGTGTCAGCCAGGATTATAAGGGTTAAAATAATCTCCATCAGAAAATCGAGGCTAGTTCCTTCCGGAGAGAAAGGGACAAAATTGGGGGAGGAAAGTTACCTGGACTTTCTCAAAAAAGTGAATGTTTTTTAAATAATGTACAATTTGAAGACATATAATATACTAACTGTGCCATTTATAGTAACAATATATTTCACACTTGCTGTTCAACCAGAAGCCTTCCAACATAGCTTCTCACAGCAAGAGTGCAGCTTCTTTATTATTCACTGAACTCGCCTGGCTGCATTTCCACTGAGCCAAGAGAATTTTTTTTTAAACTGTCATTTGATAAACATCTTTGTTCTTTTCCACACAACTGCAGTGAAGGTTACTGATTTCATTTACATGGCTTGGCAGCAGCGATAGGACAACAAAGCTATCATCTTTTCATAAAGGTAGGGGGGGAAAGAAATCCTTGTCAAAGTCTGCCTGCCGTTTAAAGCTTGGCATCTATTAAAGTGATGAAGGACACAGGAGTCATTATGAGAAGCACCATTCCTCACTCCCGTGTCAGAGGAGATTAACATTTTTATATAGATAGCGTTCATATTAAAAACCCTTGGAGGGAAAATATCGTGAGGCTCGTCACGTTATGCAAGCAGACTGTTCTTATGTCAGTGCTTCAGCACCGAGGCAGCCAGCAGTTTCCTGGCAACCATGTGGAACTAGTTGGTCAGTTATTCATTTACAGCCTGCCATTCCCAGACTGCAATTAGAAAAATGCTGAGTGCAGGCCAGCTCGCGAGTCTGAAAAAGAAACCGTCCCGGCTTCTTGGAAGTGCTCAAGACAATCCAACAAATAAAAAAGGGGGTTTATTACATGGGAACACGGCACATTAACTCCAACCATAGGCTTCCCTTGCTATGAAAGTAGTGGTTTGCCCTCCACGCAACTGCAGATAAAGGCCTTAACAGCAGTTCGCATATTGGACCAGAGCCAAGCAGAGTAAGCTCCTGGCATTTATATTTTGGAGCAACACAAGGTCAGAGGTGTCCGAAGTACAGCCCACACGCATCCCATCAGCCCCGTCTGTCTGGGCTGTGATGTCCCAGGGGCTTACTCATCCGTGGTCTGCTCTTGACCCAGTGCAGCACATTCAAACAGTCAGTTTCCAACTATACCTAGAGCCTTTTTATGTGTTTTTACTTAAACAAAATTAGTTTTGAATTTATGTTTGTAATTTTGCAGTGGGAGGGAGGGGCCATATGGCCTACTCCTGCTCCTACTTCTTATGTTCTTATGTTCTTATGATGTAAAAAGATCCTATCAGACGATGTGAAGAAGAACAAGCAGTTCTCAAATTTCTTCCATGACCCAACACCACCAAGAAACAGATCAACTGGGCATGCATCTCATTGCTGTTTGTGGAACATTACTAATGCTATATTTGCTTACCTGACAATGGTCACTGCACTCCAAAAGTACCTTGATGTAGCACTTTGATCTAATACAATGTTCTAAAGTACTTCACAAAGGCAACCAGATAGCGAGCATCGTTAGGACAAGAGTCGGGGTGGTGGCAAAAGTCATGATTAACGAGGCAGGTCTTGAGAAGGCGATTGACGAAGGGGAGAGAGGTAGCAAGGTGGAGGAGGTTTAGAAAGAGTGTTCCGAAGTACGGGAATAAGATAGCTGAAGGCTCCGCTGCTAAAGGTGGCACAGAGGAAGGGGGATGCTAGGAGGCCAAAGTCGGAAGAATGGAGGGCATATGCTGGCACACAGGGCTGGAGGAAGTTGTAGAGGTGAGGGGGTGGGGGGTGAGGGCGTGCAAGGTCACGGAGCGACCTGTAGATGAGCACAAGGATTTTGAAATCGATGCATTAGAGGATGGGGAGCCAATGCCGGTTGGTGATTACAGAGTTAACAGTATGTGAGACTCTGTGGGATAGTATTCAGGACAGTAGCGTTTTGGACAAGTTAAATTTTTGAAGGGCACATCTGAGGAAGTTGGCAAGAACAACCTGAGTTTGGAGGTGACAAGAGCCTGGCAGTGGGGGTGACACAGAGGTAGAGGTGAGTGATGTTCCAGAGGTGGAACTAGGTTGTCTTGATGGTGGCTACTATGTAGGGTTTGAAGCTTAGCTCAGGGTTAAACAGGATCCCACAGCTCTGCATTGTTGGGCTCAGACTGAGCGAGCTGCCAGAAAGAAGGAGATGATTGGGGCCTCTAAGGTGCGGAGTTTTTGGGGGGGAAACAGCAACATTTGAGAAGAAATGTTTCTCTACAATTCAACAAATCATGACGCTGCTGCTTCAGTGCATGATTTTAATTTGTCTTCATGTGGCATCATGAGGACATGAAAAACTTGAACGCCGCGATTTTATTTAACGAGGCGGCTTGGAGTCGGGTTGTGTGCTGGGTGGGTTCCGGACCCGCTGCCAGCGGGATCAGCTGTGGTTTTTTGATTTTAATTAAATGACCTTGTTAACTTCTGTTAAGTCTGTGAATTATTTAGTTAATTAAGACACAGACTAATGAGTAACAATAAAAACAGGTCTTTACTGGTTGGAGGTAGGGACTATACTGAATACAAGATTACTGCACAGTGCTTATATACCGGTGTGTTCACCCCCGGTATTACGTCTACAGCAGCCTGAGAAAGTAGTACATCTCTTAAGGTGGAACAGGCTTAAGCTCTCTTAAGGTGGAACAGGTTACATACACAACACTCCTCCCTTCTTAGCTTTATAGTCATCCCCCCCATTTACCATAACGTAATAACATATATACATATATAACTTCATGTTTAATGTAACATATCACAGATTCAGTCTCTGCGGAAAACAGTTCACAGATTCAATCTCTGTGGTGTAGTCGGTTCACGTTACTCATTCAATAGTCCTTTCATGGATTTAACAGCTTGAACTTCCGAACTGATTTGGCTCCGTTCGGAGGGACCACGTGTGTGATCTGGTAGGGGTGATAATGGTTCAGATGGTTATCATCTTCTGCTTCGTCTTTTCCTTTTCTGCTTCTTAGAGACTCTCTGGGCTCCCCTGTCAGCTGCCAGCTGTAGCGCCACCATCTCCCTATGTTCCTTAGACTTTAAGTGATTCATCCTGATTTCTGCACTTTGGGAGTTTTCATCACAAGCTGGGCAGACCAGGTCACTATAATATTCAGTGTCACTCAATAGGTCATGGTAATATTCGGTGTCGTCCTGATCTAGGCCAGCGAGAGGGTCTTCTATTTCCTCCATACCCAGCTGGGCGTTAGCCAGCTTTTGTTCCAAGTCCAGACATCTTTCCTGAAGAGACTTCTTCATGCGTACCTCTTCATCCAGCTTTTTCTGGGCTTTCAGCAAGTCGTTTACTAATGACCTCATTTGAGATTTTACTACTTCAACTTCTTTTGGAGATTGATTGATCGGACTATTCAATCCCTCTACCGGAGCAGCTGTTTCAGCGGTCTGTTGTTCTACGTTGACGTGAGTCAGCGTACTTTTGGCATCCAAGGGCTGCTCTGTTGCAGTCATCTCAGTCTGTGTTGCCACCTCAGCTCTTCCAATAACCTTTGAGAGCTCCGAACCCCTTTCGTTTGAATATTGAAGTTCGTGTTCAAGTTTTTCCCATTTCAGAGTCCTGTCCTTCAGCATATGCAGGAGTTGGCTGACCGTTAACTCCTCTGACATCAGACGTTTTGTGTGCTCCTGCTCCATTTGCTCCAGCAGCTGCTTCTGTTGTCTTTCCAGATGTTCCCACTCTATATCAAAGAACTCTTTCGTCGCATTCATCTCTTGCTCAAAACGGCGAATCATTTGTTCTAATTGCTGTTGCAGTTTGAAATGGAGTTGAGTTCGAGCCCGGTGTCCCTCAGAAATGTGCATGTCAGTAGACTGGACAGACTCAGAATTCTCTATCTCGGTGGAATTCTGTGCTGAAACTTTGTCTTTTGCACACGGGTTGGTCTTACCATCATCAGTTCCAGAGTCTGGGTTGATTATGTTCACCGAGTTCTCACTCGTTATTGTTTGTAGGAAATGCCAGTCGATATTCATTTTCCTAATCCACTCCCATCCTAGTAGTGGAGGACCTCCTTCAGAAAGCACATATAAGTCCATTATTTGACTTTCTTCGCCCTTGTGGACCACTGTGACCTCAATTTTCCCGATGGGGTACACTCTTTGCCCCGTGTATGTTTTCAATATGAGCTCCGTATCCTGTAGGGGAATATGTTGGAATAACCTTCCATAATCTTTCTTATTTATGACCGTCAATGCGGATCCAGTGTCCAATTCCAGTTTTACTTGGACTCCTTCTATCTGAAGAGTGACCCAAATTGTCTGGAGGTCTGCACCCTTACCAGCGTTGAGTACTCTTAAGCTAGCCAGTTCAATACTGCTTAAGCCAGCCAGTTCATTACTGCTAGCGTCTGAATCGGACTCCTGTTCGGCCACCTTGTGTACTTTTGCGTATTTTCCTTGCGGTGACTTCTTGTTGCTGGTCTTCTTCCCTGACCTGCATACTCTAGCTATGTGTCCAAGCCTACCACAAGTTCTACATTCTTGGTTTTTAAACCAACACTGGTTCTGATCATGCGTTGTCTTTCCACAACGATAACATTTGCCAGAACTCACACCCAATTTGTGTGCACTGAGCTCCGGTGACCGTAGCTGCATTACTGCCGTGCCTCTCGCTGCGGCTTCGTGTGCTGCTGCCATAGTGACCGCCTTCTCAAGCGTCAGCTCATTCTCCTCGAGCAGTCGCTTTTGTGTATCCTGTTTAAATAAACCACACACAAATTTGTCTCGTAGTGCATCTGTCAGTCCCGTTCCAAACTGGCAATATTTCGCTAATTTACGCAATTCCAGCAAATATTCAGCATTGCTTTCATGCTGTAGCTGCCTTCTGTCATAAAATTTAAATCGTTCCGCTAGCATCAGCGGCGTGGGGTTTAGATGATCCTTCAGGACAGTAACAATCTCATCGAACGTCTTATCCGCCGGTTCATCTGGTGATAACAGGTGTTTCAATTGCCCGTATGTCTTCGCACCCATTAAATTTAATAATGTTAGAGCTTTATCTTGGTCACGAATTTTATTGGCCTTACAATAATTTTTTACTCTTTCAACATATATGGCCCAATCTTCGAGGTCACTATCAAAGGTGCTAATATTCCCGTGTTTAGGCATTGTAGATTTGCAATTTCTCAGATTTTATTTTCTTTACTTGTTATCAAAGATGGCGGCTTCCCGCTCTTGCCGTCGTCCTCCGCCCACAAAATGGCGGTTTTCCCGCGCTTGGCGGTCTTCACCTGTCCCCCGACGCCGTCTCCCTTCAGCCCCCGATTGCGGCCCTTATCTTCGCCGCGATCGCCCGAGTGCGGCCCTTATCAGCGGATTCGATCGATGGCCCGGCTGCGCCTCGCACTTGAAAGCGGCCCGGCCCTTATCAGTGCTTGCGATCGATGGCCCGGCTGCACCTCGCACTCCAAAGCCCTTATCTCCCGATCGCGATCGATGGCCCGCGCTTTTCACCGCGGCTCTCGCGCCTTCAATTTCTGCAGCCGCTGCCCTTTCAGCCCGAGTGCGACCCTTATCGGTGGTTGCGATCGATGGCCCGGCTGCGCCCCTCACTTCAAAGCGGCCCGGCCCTTATCTGCCGATCGCTATCGCCCTGTACCTCTGTCTTCCCCAGCCCTGTCTTCTACTCCGGTTCACAAGCTGATGGAGGCTTCAGGGTCCTAATGCCTGTCGCTTCCAGTGGGGTGGTGTGGTTTGAAACCTCTCTTCAACCGCCGTGGAATAACTGCCGCAGGGTAAGAACCTGACTCGTCGCCAGTGTTAAGTCTGTGAATTATTTAGTTAATTAAGACACAGACTAATGAGTAACAATAAAAACAGGTCTTTACTGGTTGGAGGTAGGGACTATACTGAATACAAGATTACTGCACAGTGCTTATATACCGGTGTGTTCACCCCCGGTATTACGTCTACAGCAGCCTGAGAAAGTAGTACATCTCTTAAGGTGGAACAGGCTTAAGCTCTCTTAAGGTGGAACAGGTTACATACACAACAACTTCATTGGGGCGCGCTGGCTGGTCCTATCAAAATAGGATTAGCAATGCAGCTAACAGGCTGTTAACTGCCTTAACTACCTGTCCCACCGGTTCCAGTCGGGTCAGTTTGGGAGCGGCTGACCCGACACTCACGAAAATCACGTGGGGGCGAGATGGAGGCGGGTTGGCAGTCTGAAGCCATTTTTTCTGATTTTCGCTGATGACCCGCCTCCGAACCTGCCTCCTCAGGGCTATTAAAATCGAGCGCTGTACAACTGCTATTCCAGTGTGTCTGTAAGTGCGCAAGTATGGTTGTTTTGGAGCTTTACTTGGGTAGATTGGTTAAACCCACGGCTGATTGACTTTGGTGTTGCCCAGTGATTGTTGTACATCTTGAAAGCAGAACTTTGATCAACAAACCAATTCTCCCAGCCCAAGGACTTCTCCATGGTTTGGGCTGGGAGACCTTAGTAAACTTGAGCTCATCCAAAACTTTGCTGCCGTATCCTAACTCGCACCAAGTCCCGTTCTCCCATCATCCCTGTTCTCACTGACCTACATTGGCTCCCGGTCCATCAGCACCTCAATTTTAAAATTCTCATCCTTGTTTTCAAATCTCTCCATGGCCCTGCCCCTCCCTAGCTCTGTAACCTCCTTCAGCCCTAGAGCCCTCTGACATCTCTGCGCTCCTTCAATTCTGGTCTTGTGAACATCCCCAATTTTCATCGTTCCACCATTGGCAGCTGTGCCTTCAGCTGCCTAGGCCCCAAGCTCTGGAATTCCCTCCCTAAACCTCCCCGCCTCTCTACCTCTCTCTCCATTATTAAGAAAGTGGTAACAAGGCACTTAGAAAATCATAATGGCCCAGAAATTCAGGTCGGGGGCTTCCCGCGGGTGTAAGCCCCCGACCTGCACTTACCTTGCGCACCGGCCGTTGAGCTGTGGGCCCCCGTGGGATTCCGATCCTGGGCCTCCTCCAACTGCCGGCGCGCAGTGCTTGCGTATCCCAGGGGCGCAGTTGGTTCGATGCGTCCCCTGGGATCACGTGGGCCATGGAGAGCCAATGGTAGCAGGGAATGCTTCATTCATAAGTTTGACAGGAAGGGCTGTCAAACTTATAAATACTATAAGCCCCAAAACATCACTAAATCTTCAAATAATTTTTTTTTTAAATTACATTTTTAAAATAAACTATAAATTACATGAAATAACTATTTTAAACAATAATTTAAATTTTTGAAAAAAGTAATTTTATTTTCCAACGGGGCTAAAAATAAACTTACCTTTCTTTAAAGTATTTAAAAATAATAAACCTGTGGAAAAAATGTTTTAATTTTAATTATTCACCATTTACCTTGTAAAAAGCAGGCCTTGCAACTGCTTTTTATATGTGTAACTTCTGGAGACTTACCCTCCTGGGAAAACCTGCAAAAAAAACGTAAGTTCGATGCACACGCGCAGCCTCTCCTGCGCACGCGTTCGACCTCTGAACCCCTTCGTTCAGGGGAACGGAAGTTCCGGTTTCCCGCGCATGCGCAGTGCATGCAGGAAACCGGCAGTTCCATTGGGCCTACGGGTGAGTACCCCGTGCGTAATCACCCGTGGAGACCCGAATTTCTGGGCCAATATGATTAGGCAGAATCAACATGGTTTTATGCAAGGAAAATCGTGTTTAACAAATTTATTAGAGTTTTTTAAGGATGTGACTAGCAGGGTAGATAAAGGGGAACCAGTGGATGTAGTATATTTGGATTTCCAAAAGGCATTCGATAAGCTGCCACATAAAAGGTTGCTAAGTAAGATTAGGGATCATGGGGTTGGGGGTAATATATAGCATGGATAGAGGATTGGTCATTGAACAGAAAACAGAGAGTAGGGATAAACAGATTATTTTCCGGTTGGCAGGCTGTAACTAGTGCGGTGCCGCAAGGATCAATGCTTGGGCCTCAGCTATTTACAATCTATATTAATGACTTGGATGAAGGGACTGAGTGCAATATTTACTGACGATACAAAGCTAGGTGGGAAAGTAAGCTGCGAGGAGGATACAAAGGGCTCGATTTTAACTCGGGTACGGGCTGTTGTCGTGTTATCCGAATTTCATGTTTCCCACACGAATCTAAATGGATGTGGGACATTGATGCAATTTTAACTCAATTGGCCAATTGATTTCCAACGTGTGGGAAGCCTTTGCAAAGGGGTTTTTCATGACTGAAAGTCCCCTCCGATGACGTCGTCATTGCTGCTGCATTTAAGGTCCACAGCAAGCCTTGCTTCTTCTGCAGGCTTCCAAGCTTTCTCCATTTGGTGTCAGAGGGACCTGCAGGAAAGATGACAAGCGGGAGGGCAAGATCAGCTCCTCGCTTTGACGAGGCGGCACTGCAGGCATTAGTGGATGGGGCTAGGGCCAACAGGGAGGTGCTCGTCCCTTCATCAGGGAGGAAGAGGCCTCCCACTCAGATCAAGGCAGTGTGGATGCAGGTGGCTGAGGAGGTCAACTCCTTGGGAGTCACCCGCAGAACCTGGATACAGTGCAGGAAAAGATTTCATGACCTTCAGCGCACTGGAAAAGTGAGTATGAATTTCCCATCACCCTCAATCTGATCCCCATTGCCTTTCCTCACCAGCACTCCGCTTTAGCAATCTCTTCCTCCACATCCCACTTGACACTGACATCCATGCACCCTTACCCATTCCCTCTCTCTCTATGCTCACATTCACATAACTATTCCACCATGCAGTCCTCACACTCCCTATCACTCTGATGCTTTGAACACAACTGACAACACACAGGGAGGGCCCTTGGTCTTGCAACCTCACTCCATCTTTGTCTCCTTCTAAGTATGTATGCTATGCAATCTCTATACTCACTCTTTCATTTCACTCAACCTCCACTTGTCTCCCTCATTGCAGGAAAAGAGAGCTCACAACAAAAGAGAGCGAGCCAGGACAGGAGGCGGGCCACCCTCAATAGCCCAGCTCACCCTCTGGGAGGAGGCCGTCCTGGAAATTATGGGCATCGAGGATGATTCGCGCGTGGGGGACGGACAGACAGGTATAACACAGCAAGCTGGTGACAGAAAAGTTTCCCATCTCTCTCTTTGACATTGCATGAGTCGCTGATAATGATTGTGAAGCTCTAACAGATGGACTTATGAGCATCTGCAAAAAGCAATGTGCATGTAGCCTTTGCATCACATCTCTGACTCTTTCCTTTACTCCCCCACAGGACCATCACAAGCATCTGTCCCTCCTAGCCAGGAAGAAGAGGTTGAGCAGCCAGACTCCCCAGAGGAAGCTGCAATCTATGAGGGTGCAGCGTCAGCAGAATTCAGCGCACCCAGCACCAGCGCAGACACTCACACCTCGGTGGGACTTTCGGGACATAGAGTAGTGTTGTCACCTGGTGTATCACAGCTCACAAGTGAGCATCAGCAGATTGTGGAGACAGGGACAGCAGTGGAGAGTCCTAGTCGGAGGGCGCAGGACTCTGCCAGCTCGGCTCAGCAGCATGTCGACCCTCTGCCTCTGGGTCCATCCGTAAGATCAGAGGTGATGGAACTCCAGGCACAGATGCAGGAGTCTCTGGCAGGTTTTGTCTCTAGGGTCGCTGCGAGTGTGAAGCGAATGGAGGAGTCCATAGCGAACATGAGCAGAGCCTTTGTGGAGTCATTGGCGCATGAACGCATCACCACGGAAAGGATGGCTACCTCCGTGGAAACGCTTGCTACCTCCTTGGTAAGGCTGGCTACGGTAGAGGAGAGGAGGGCTACGGTCATGGAGGAGCTTAGTCGCCAGGGTATGGAAAACATGGTGAGTATTCAGAATAGAATGACATCTCTTGAGGAGCGATGGGCATCTATTGAACATAGAAACCAGACCTTCTGAGTAGGACTGCCATTGCCGATACGGTTTCCCATGGCCCCTCTGATGTGCAGCAAGGTGCTCTCCAGCCACTTGCAGGCGCTGAGGGGGACCTGACCCATGAGAGGGAGGTTGGTGGCAGACCTCAAGGAAGTGGGGGTTCCTCTCCAAGCGCTCACACTTCCATGCCACTGCAGAGCCCTCGGTCAGAGCCCCACCGGAGTCCACACCCAAGTGAGATAGACGTCTCAACCCCTGCACAACCGCAGGAGCAGCAGACTGTTGACGAGCCCTCACAGGCTCGCAACCCCAGAGGACGCCCGCCAAAGGTGTCGAGACAGGAACAGCAGGAAAGTGAGCAAGGGGCCTCCACATCTGGTGAAGCCACAGGGGAAGCACTACGTAGGAGCACGCGTAAGAGGAAGATAAAGCACAAGTAGTCACAAGGGTAGTCACTTGGGTGGAATTTTGTGTTTAGTATAAAAATGCCATCACGTCGTAATTGTGCATAAAAATTCTGATGGCAAATGTTGCAGTTGTGGCGTCTGTCATTTCGCTATTGGGACTTCCACATTGAGGCCTTACGAATACTTTCAGTATGGTGGTCAGAGTGCTAGGAATCTTCTGGTTCTTGGACATTGTCAATGCTCTGGTAAGAAGCTGCGAGGCAAAGTGTTTGATTGACTAGGCTAAGCAAATGTTGCCAGGATGAGTGCGTTCCTTGCATCCCGGGCAGCAATGTTCTCACGTAATGCTGCCGCTCCTTCATGGGCCTCTGCAGGATGTTCGTTTTCGCCCTCCTCCTCCTCCTCCTCCTCCTCCTCATCTGAGGAGGATATGTGAGGAGCCACTTGGTCCTCAGGAATCTGCAAGCCACGATGCTGTGCCATGTTGTGAAGTGCACAGCAAACCACGACGATTCTGGAGACCTTGGCTGCTGAGTACTGCAGGGCTCCACCTGATCTATTCAGGCATCTGAAGCGCATCTTCAGCAAACCGATGGTTTGCTCGATAATGGATCTGGTGGAAATGTAGCTCCTCAGCTTCATTGGCTGGCCTCCTCAACGGCGTCATTAGCCACGTCCTCAGGGGATAGCCCTTGTCTCCAAGTAGCCATCTGTTAAGTTGGTCTGGCGGACTGAATAGCAGAGGCACACTAGACTGGCGCAGTATGAAGGAGTCATGGCAACTGCCAGGGTACATGGCACAAACATGCACAATTTCCTGTGTGCAGTCAACGATGCCCTGCACCCTTGCAAAGCCTGCCAGATGAGCTAATCCAACCGCACGCGCCGTGACACTTGCTCGATCCTTGGTGAAATGGATGTGATTGTGCGCGAGGGCAAAGAGGGCATCGGTTACCTGCGTGATGCAAGTGTGTGCGGCCGCCTGGGAGATGCCGCTGATGTCTGCTGCTGATCCCTGGAATGAGCCTGAGGCAAAAACGTTGAGTGCGGTGGTGACTTTGACAGCCACTGGTAATGCTTGTCCACCTGGTCCTCTGGGCAGCAGGTCTTGCTGTAGCATTGCGCAGATGTCAGACACTACCTGTCGCGAAAGTCGGAGCCGCCTTTGGCACCACTGCTCAGACATGTTGATATAGCTGACCCTGCGTCTGTAGACCCTGTTTGGGGAGTATCCCCTGCGCCGACGGGCTTCCAGGCGCTGGCCCCTTCTGGCCTGTGCAGCCTCAGGTGGGTGAGCAGCAGCCTGGCACTCCTGCTGCTGCTGCTGTTGCCGGTGCTGCTGTTGTTCCTGGTTCTGCTGGTGCTGCAGCTGGTGCTCGAGCTCCTCTAATGCCCAGATGGGAAGGAAATAAATGGCTCCCATGCTTCTGGTATATGCCTCCGTTGAGGAAGTGCTGAGTGAAGGTGGCGAGAGGGGTTTCCCAGGTGGCCACACTGGAGATGGGTGTGAGGCTCCAACCTTCCACAGGTGTGGTTAAGCCTTCTAAAAGTTGCCCCAGACCTGAGACCACGAAGTCCTGCCACCTGCAAATGATGGCTGATCAAATCTCCTCTTTAATGTTTGACTTGCAGTTGATAGTCAGCAATCCATTAGTGCTCCAGCCAGGTTTCACATTCGTGATTTCCACCAGGCGTGTTTTACGTGGGAAAAGGATTAAATTTGCAAGGGCCTGTTAAAATAGGATTATAGAGGCCATTTAGTGGTAATTAAGGGCCTTAAAGACCAGTCCCGCCTGTTGGATGCGGGACGGAGTCGGGACCATCAGACACGCCTGGGTTAAAATTGTTCGGAGTCAGCAACCAGGCCGGGGGGGGGTCCCGCCCGCCAGTTTTTGCGATTTTAACCCCCCGCACGCCTCCAAGCCCGACTCCACGGCTCAGTGAAAATCGAGCCCAAAGAGTCTGCAAAGGGATATAGACAGGTTAAGTGAGTGGGCAATAAAGTGGCAGATGGAGTATATAAAGTGGAGAAATGTGAGGTTATTCACTTTGGTAGCAAGAATAGAAAAACATAATTTTTTTTAAATAGTGAGAAACTATTAAATGTTGGTGTTCAGAGAGATTTAGATGACCTCATACAGGAAACACAGAAAGCTAGCATGCAGGTACAGCAAGCAATCAGGAAGGTAAATGGGATGTTGGCCTTTATTGCAAGGGGTTTGGAGTACAAGAGTAAGGAAGTCTTACTACAATTGTACAGGGCTTTGGTGAGACCACACATGGGATGAGAGGGTTGTTCTCTGAGGAGAGATTGAGTAGATTGGGCCTACACTCTGGAGTTTAGAAGAATGAGAGGTGATCTCATTGAAACATAAGATTCTGATGGGGATTGACAGGGTAGACGCTGAGAGGTTGTTTCCTCTGCCTGGAGTGTCTAGAACTAGGGGCATTGTCTCAGGATAAGGTGTCGGCCATTTAAGACTGAGATGAGGAGGAATTTCTTCATTCAGAGGGTGGCAAATCTTTGGAATTCTCTACCCCAAAGGGCTGTGGATGCTGAATCGTTGAGTATATTCAAGGCTGAGATCTATAGATTTTTGGACTCGAGGGGAATAAAGGGATATGGAGATCGGGCAGGAAAGTGGAGTTGAGGTAGAAGATCAGCCATGATCTTATTGAATGGGGGAGCAGGCTCGACCGTATGGCCGACTCCTGCTCCTAATTCTTATGTTCTTATGTCCACCTTTAAGACGCTCCTTAAAAGTTACATCTTTAACCAAGCTTTTGGACACCTGCCCTAATATCTCCTTATGTGGCTCCGTGTCAAATTTTGTTTGATAACTCTCGTGTGAAGCACCTTGGGATGTTTTACTACGTTAGATGCACTGTATAAATGCAAGTTGTTGTTAGTTTGAAAAAATCCTGTACATGATTGACACATTGTAAATGTTCAGTGCCGCCCAACCCAGTATCTTAACAAAAATTCAGGAGGAATATTAGATGGATTTCATGCACCAGATCCCTCCCCAAGCAAAGAAGAGGAGGGCTGTAACACAATTTCCCAATGCTAGCAACAACTCCAGGACATTGAATTACAGTATTCTTGATCTCTACCGGAAAATATTTGTGCCAGACAAATGTCCAAAAGTTAGATTAAACCAACGTACGCAAATATTTTAGCTATTGGGAATTTGTCAAGTGGAATAAGTCGCTAACAACTGAATACTGGACTGAAACTGTATATTTATACCATGATTATTATTGCATATATGTTGCCAGCCTTGGCTCAGTGGCAGCTATCTCACCTCTGAGTCAGAAGGTTGTGGGTTCAAGTCCCACTCCAGAGACTTGAGCACATAATCCAGGCTGACATTTCAGTGCAGTACTGAAGGAGTGCTACACTGTCGGAAGTGCCGTGAAACAGAGGCCCCGTCTCCCTTCTCAGCTGGATGTAAAAGATCCCGTGGCACTATTCGAAGAAGAGCAGGAGAGTTCTTCCTGGTGTTACGGCAAATATTTATTCCTCAACCAATATCACTAAAACAGATTATCTGGTCATTATCACGTTGCTGTTTGTCGGACCTTGCTCTGTGCAAATTGGCTGCCACGTTTCCTACATTACAACAGAGATTACAGTTCGAACTGTAAAGCGCTTTGGGACGTCCTGAGGTTGTGAAAGGCACTATATAAATGCAAGTCTTTCTACTTTCTTGTAATCCACTGAGAAAACGAAATTAATAATACGATGTTATAAGCCATGCCTTTACCTAATGCACATCGCGCCTACTATATTGAACGTTTGCGTGAACAGAATCGCTGGCATCGAGTTTAAAGTGGAAGAAAAGTCAAGGGGCATTACTTGGCGTTCAGTCTATTTTGGAAGCAATAAACACTTTATTAAACTACTCAAAACATTTTTTTAAATGTCAACTCTTCACCGCCAACAAAGCCTTGCCAGGTAGGTCTCCGTGCTGCCAGGCCACTCCATGGCCTTACTGACAAGAGAAGCCCCGGAGTGGAACGCAGTGTTGGCAGTCACTTATGACTAAGATTATAGTTGACCCAGAGTCACCCAATCATATAATTATAGAATAGTACAGCACAGAAGGAGCCATTCGGCCCATCGAGTCTGTGCCGGCTCTTTCGAAGAGTTAGTCCCACTCCATTGCCGGAATTTTCTGGGGTCCGTGCGGGCACGATTGGAGGTGGGTCAGGTGGGAAATTTGAAATATCTTGCAGTGGGTCGGGAACCCGCCATCATCCCGCCACCACGTGCCTTTCCCTTGGGTGCGTTTGCCAGCGTGGCAGCGACCCGGACGGCAGAGGCGGGCGAACTAATTTAAATCATTATGAGGTACCTGTCAGACCCATAAGTGCCTTTTTCACTCTGCCTTTTAAATTTCCCTGGATGAGCACGGGACTCACGCAGCTCGGGAACCACGTCTGTGCACCTAAGGCGGAAGTTGAGTTGCCATTGACCCAGCTCATTACTACACAGCATGAAAAGTACAATAAAAACTCCATCCTCACAGCTGATCAGTTTCCCAAGGCAGATGCTGTTGCTGACTGCATTGTCAGCACAGATTTAGTTTTCTAGAGGCTGCAAGTGACTCCATCAAAATCGGCATCTGCCGTCACCTCATTGGTAGAACCTATCACACCGCTGACAGATTGCTTCTGTCATCTCTACTTGACCTGCCATCTGTTCCATAAGCATAGGTGCCATTTATACTGTCTCACCTTGGTCCTCATAATTGGACCACGATGAGCCCCAATACCAGCAGCAACAGCACCAACAACAACACCACCAACCATCTCCTCAACCACCTGATGCAGCACAGGACAGAGAGTATCAGCGCAGGGCTGCACCACACCGGAGGCGATAACCCCAACACTGGGTGTACAGGCAGAGGATGCGCTTCCTCAACATGACGGAGCAGCAGTGTTAAAGGAGGCTCAGGCTATCGCACCAGACGTCACAGACATTTGCACATTGCTGGAGCAAGACCTGCAACCCAGAGGAGTGGGTGGACACTCCATACCAGTGGCTGTCAAAGTCACCAGCACCCTCAACTTCTTCGCCTCAAGCTCCTTCCAGGGATGTGCAGCAGACATTTGTGGCATCTCGCAGTCGACTGCCCACAGATGCATCACCCAGGTCACCGATGCCCTGTTTGGCAACTCACCCAATTATATCAACTTTGCCACTGATGAAGCCAGTGTTACTGAGCGGGCGCTCGGCTTTGCCACTCTGGCTGGCTTCCCACAGGTGCAGGACGTCATCGACTGCACACATGTGGCCATCAGGACACCCATCATCACCCAGGAGCCACATTTCCACCAGATGTGTCATAGGGCAGACAGTAGGTATGCTCAAAGTGCACTTCAGATGCCTTGACAGGTCTGGAGGAGCCCTTCAGTTCGCACTAGCCAGGGTCTCCAGAATCGTCGTGGTCTGCTGCGCGCTGCACAACATAGCACAGCAGCGAGGATTAGCGTGCATGAGGAGCAAAGCTCTGAGCGCACAGCCTCGTCAGAGGAGGAGGAGCAGGAGGAGCATCAGCTGGAAGACGAGAAGGAGGAGCAGGAGGAACCTGAGGTCCAGATCCCACCAACACTCGAGCACATTGTTGCCCGGAAGGCCAGGGATGGACTCATCATGGCCAGGTTTATTTAACTTTACGCATTACACCCATATGGCTGCCACATGCTGCGCCAGGTTGGCACCACCCCACAGCAACACCATAAAGCATCCCTACAATGACCAAGCCATTCCTTTCACACTCACCACCATTGCTGTCTCACCATTCACTCCAACTGACAAGTATTTTATATAGGTTTAGCATAATTTCCTGGCTTTTGTACTCTATACCTCTATTTATAAAGCCCAGGATCCCATATTCTTTGTTAACTGCTTTGTTAACCTGTCCTGCCACCTGTAAAGATTTGTGCACAAACACCGCCAGGTCTCTCTGTTCTTGCTCCCCCTTTAAGTTGAACTGTTTAACATGTCTTGTCTCTCCTCATTCTTCCTACCAAAATGTATCACCTCACACTTCTCTCTGTTGAATTTCATCTGCATGTGTCCGCCCATTCTACCAGTCTGTCTATCTCCTCGTGAAGTCTATTACTATCTTCCTCACTGATTACTACACTTCCAAGTTTCGTGTCATCTGCAAATTTCTAAATTGTGCCCTGTACCCCCAAGTCCAACTCATTAATGTATATCAAAAACAGCAGTGGTCCTAGTACTGAACCCTGGGGAACTTTACTGTATACCTCCCTCCAGTCTGAAAAACAACTCTCTGTTTTCTATTCCTTAGCCAATTTTGAATCCATGCTAATACTGCCCCTTTTATCCCATGGGCTTCAATTTTGCTATCAAGCCTATTATATGGTACTTTATCAAATTCCTTTTGAAAGTCCATATGCACAACATCAACTGCACTGCCCTCAGCCCCCCTCTCTGTTACCTCATCAAAAAACTCAATTAAGTTAATCCTCCAATACCTCTATAACTTCCCCATGCCCTATGTGCCAGCACACACCCTCCACTCTTTCGACTTTGGCCTCCTTTGCACCCTCCCTTCCTTTGAGCCACCTTCAGCTGTGGAGCTTTTGCCATCTTATTCCCATACTTTGGAATGCACTTTCTAAACCCTCGCCACCTTGCTACCTCTCTCCCTTGTACCAAAAACCTGAAAACCTGCTTTGTTAATCATGCTTTTGGCTTCCACCCCGAACTGTTGTTCTAACACTGTTTACTCTGTTTATTTTTGCCTTTGTGAAATGCTTTAAAATGTTGTATTATGTTCACGTTGAGAGTATGAAGAACATTCTTCCAGATGGTATCAATAGTCACAGCAAAGGTTTCTGTAAGTACGTCAAGAGAAAGAAAGTTGTAAAAGAGATGGGCTTAATGAAGGAGGGAAACTGACAGGACTTGATATAAACAGAAAAATTGTAATGGATGAACTAACTGTATTGAAACCAAATGTTCAAGCCTAGATGGTTCCCACTCAAAAGTATTAAGAAAAATAGAAGAGGAAATTGGGGATCCATTAGTGATAACATTCCAAAGCTTGGTTGATTCATGGATAATAACAGCAAACTTTACACCATAATTCCTAAGGGGGTCAAAGGACAAAACAAATGACCACAGGCTAGTGGTTTAATGTCAGCAGTGGGAAAAATTACTGGGATCCATTCAATGTTCCCCCTAAGGCACCAGTCGATGGTCCCGCGCAGGCCGCTCACCAGCTGCTGCCGCTGGAAAAGATACCGCACATGCGCGGCAGCGCAGCAAATTTAAAGGGACAGCGCACCAAAAAAAAATGAGAGGGAACATTGGATCCATTATGAGTAAGTGAGCACTTGGTGTAAGTTGAACAGGGAGCGTCACCATGGTTTTGTTAAAAGTAAGTCATGTCCAACCAAACAAAGAAGGTTCTTTGGTAGAGCCAGTGAGATAGAAGAGGATCGTTGGGTGGCATATAGCAACAAAGAACATAGGAACAGGAGGAGGCTATTCATCTCCTCGAGCCTGTTCTGCCATTCAGTGAGATCATGGCTGATCTCTATCCTAACTCCATCCACATGCCTTGGCTCCATATCCTTTTATACCTTTGTCTAGCAAAAATCTATCGATCTCAGATTTAAAATTATTAATTGAGCTAGCATCTACTGCTTTTTGTGGGAGAGAGTTCCACACTTCTATTACCCTTTGCATGAGGAAGTGTTTCCTATGTACATAGGTCTTCAGAAGACATTTGATAAGGTTCTGCACAAGAGATGACCAACTAAAATTAAGGCTCTTGGAATTGTAGGCAACATTGTGGCATGGATAGAAAACTGGTTAGGAGGTATAAGACAGAATGTTGGGATAAAAGGGGCACTCTCGGATTGGTGGATAGTGACAAGTGGTATCCCCCAGGTATCAGGGCTGTGGCTCCAGCTTTCCAGTCAACGTATAATTGACCTGGATTTGGGAATTTCCAATTCTGCAGATGATACTACATTAGGAGGTATAGTGAATTGTGAGGAAAAGAACAGAAACTGCAAAAGGGCATAAATTAAGCCAGTGGGCAGAATGAGGGCAGATGCAGTTTATCATAACTTTGGACATAGAATGGGAAACACAAGGGGTGTAGAGGACGAAAGGAGAGATCTGGCTATACAAGTCATTAAAGTTAAGTTACAATAGTGATCAAAAAGGCTAATTGGCTGCTGGGATTCATCACACGTGTGTTTGTAAAATAAATGACAAGAAGTACTACTGCAGTTATATAGAGCGCTGGTCAGACATCATTTGGAAACTGTGTTCAGTTTTGGGCATCCCATCTTAGGAAGGATAGCCTGGGCTTGGCTGGAGTCCAGTGACAATTCACTAGGATGACACCTGGGATGAAGGACTGAGCTATGATGATAGACTGTATAAAATTGGATTGTACTCCCTTACGACAAGAGGGTTAAGGGATGATCTGATTGGGCCATTTAAAATAATGACGTTACTCAGGGTAAAAAGGGAATGACCCTCCAGTAAGGGAATCCAGAACAAGGGGATCATCTTACAATTAGAACTAACCCTTTTACAAGTGAATCCAGAAACCAACTACTTCAATAGAAGGATGTGGAAAGTACTGCTGCAGAAGGCCATATATGCAGACTCAATTGAGATGTTTAAGGGCGAGAGAAATAAGGGTGTTAATATATATAGAGAGGGGGCAGAAAATCAGGATTGTAGAGGTAAGCCACACCCCCTCCAGGTCACACACCATCCTGACTTAGACATATATCGCCGATCCTTCATTGTCACTGGGTCAAAATCCTAGAACTCCCTACCTAACAGCACTGGGAGCATCTTCAATACATGGACTGCAGCGGTTCAAGAAGACCACCCATTAGGAATGGGCAATAAATGCCGGCCTTACCAGCGACGCCCACAAGGATCACTAAATCACCATAGGACTCAAAACGTTGAAGGCTAGCCCAAGATATGTGCACTGTGCAAGTTAGCCTTCCTGGAGCACTTTATTTGACTTGGTTAAGACTCCATTTCAGTGTGGGTTCATGCATTTAGAATGTTAACCTGGATACAGCAATTAGAAATCCAACGTAGGCTCTTTCGCTGGCAGTGATCTCTAGTCCATCAGCATGTCTTTATCCATTGATTTAAAGTCATTTGCCTGTATATATCAGAGATATTGCGGTATAATTGACCAATTAGCACCCCCACAATTAGCTTTGTGTGCCAGGAGCGTACATCAGGCATTTGAATGAGGTCATCAGCTGGAGCACTGGACCTAGCTCTATTTGAGTCTAGCTGCAATTGGAAATTGCTATGCCGACTCTCTTCTCAAAAGGGAATGTTCTTAACTGGGACCAAAAAATTTGAGAAGCTGGCACCACATTTGCAAAGGAACAACTGGGGTTATTTTGATCTGACACCGTAGTGCAAACGTATCTGTATAAAAGGCAAAATTGGAAACTGCTGTGTTCAGATTGACATTTTGTGTGCACAGAACCGTAAATCCATCCACATTAAATCCTCAATGTGCAATTACATCCATCTCCCATGCTCCTTTTGGAAGTGCTTAGAATTTAATGCAATTGGAATAATATTGGAGAGCAGAAGTCAGTGTCACAAAAAGATCAGCCTAGCTTTTATATTATTCTTCAGAATGAGTTTATGAATGGGGAAGATGAGGAGGCTTAGAGAATTTCCATTATTATTGCAGATTCATTCTTTCCCACAACCTCAAAACGATGGACTTCCTTATTCCCATCAGTCTTTCTTTCCTCCTGGAATCCTTATGCTTTTTAAACCCAAACATGATATCACCTAACCAATAGTCCTTGATTCATCTCATCTTCTCTTCTACTCTTTCCAACGTTGGTGCTGTCCCATGCCATGGACCTAGAATCTCCATCTGGGCTCCTCAATAGGAAAAAAAAGACTAAAATAAAACCCATTTAGAACTATTTATAAAAAGATGCCAGGAATATTATGCAACTGCTGGAAGGATTTGATTACTCCGTTTTTGAAGTAATGATGGAACATATCCAGTCCCAGTTTGTACCAATTAGCACAACTAGCACCTGCCAAGTGCCTTGGGAAATGTGGGTTTGGCGAGATCGACGCTACTGGTAACAGCGTGTTTGGGAACTTAAAGAATTTACTCGAGTCCTTCTGACAACATATTGCTGTCAGATGTTTGGAAATAATACATGAACTCAACAGAGGAGAGTGCATTGGACGCTGATGATGAATCAGATCGCAGAGTGCAGTGAATTCAGTTCAACTTTTAACTCCAGTTACTCATAGTTCTTGGGTTGCATTCAGAATAGTCGATACCCTAACTGAGATGCCCAGTAACTCAAAATGGAAATTGGGAAAGGGCAATCTGCAACTAAAGCTCGGTGATATGCAGCTTCTGGCCTAGAGAGAAACTGTGATATCATCATTAATGATGAAAGTAGACTGTGCAGTATATTGGTTTTGATAATGCTCACCCTTCCTATAAGGGAGTGAGGTCCATTAGAAAGAAAGAGTTGATATCTTTTTTTATAAAGGGCTTCTCAGATCCTCAGGACATCCTAAACTAATGAGCTACTTTTGCAGTATAGCCACTGTTGTTTTGTAGGCTAACGCAGCTGCCAATTTGCGCACAACAGATTCCACAAACAGCAATGCGATAATGACCAAATAATCTTTTTTTAGTGGTGTTGGTTGAGGAATAAATGTTGGCTAAAATATTAGCAGAACTCCCCTACTCATCTTTAAATAGTGCCCTGAGACCTTTTACACCCGTCTGAACAGGAAGATAGGCCTTGGCTTAACGTTGCATCTAAAAAATGACACCTCTGACAATGCAGCACTCCCCTAGTACAGGAAACTTTGTTATATCCGGCACTGATGGGACCGAGCTGTTGCCGATCTATCAAAACTGCCGGACATACAAAGTTAATGTTGAAGCATACGGAGGTTTTCATCTCCGTATCTGACAACAAACACTGTTGCTTAGCAACAGCTTCAGAGAGACTTTCCAGAGCCCGACTGTTGAAAACAAAGCCATGAGAAGAAAAAAAACCTAACAAAACGGCTCCTGATTTCTGCCGGTAGATCGAGGTTTCCGGACATACAACCTCCAGATAAACCAAAGTTTCCTGTATTGCACTGAAATATCAGCCTAGATTACGTGCTCAAGTCCTGCAGTGGGGCTTGAACCCACAACCTTCTGATTCAGGTATAACATTGAATACATAAGAACATAAGAAATTGGAGCAGGAGCAGGCCATTCGGCCCCTCGAGCCTGCTCCGCCATTTAATGAGATCATGGCTGATCCGATTTTGGCCTCAACTCCACTTTCCTGCCCGTTCCCCATAACTCTTGACTTGTTGCTCAAAAATCTGTCTAACTCAGCCTTGATATATTCAATGACTCAGCTTCCACAGCTCTCTGGGGTAAAGAATTCCAAAGATTCACGACCCTCTGCGAGAAGAAATTCCTCCTCATCTCCGTCTTAAATGGGCGACCCCTTATTCTGAGACTATGCCCCCTCGTTCTAGATTCCCTGACGAGGGAAACATCCTCTCAGCATCTACCCTGTCCAACCCCCTCAGAATCTTATATGTTTCAATAAGATCACCTCTCATTCTTCTAATGAGTATTGGCCCAACCTGCTCAACCTTTCCTCATAAGACAACCCTTCCATCCCAGGAATCAACTTAGTGAACCTTCTCTGAACTGCCTCCAATGCAAGTATATCCCTTTCTTAAATAAGGGGACCAAAACTGTACGCAGTACTCTAGGTGTGGTCTCACCAGAGCCCCATACAGTTGTAGCAAGACTTCCCTACTTTTATACTCTATACCCCTTGAAATAAAGGTCAATATTCCATTTGCCTTCCTAATTACTTGCTGCACCTGCATGTTAACTTTTTGTGTTTCATGTACGAGGACACCCAAATCCCTCTGTACCGCCACATTCTGTAGTCTTTCTCCATTTAAATAATATTTTTCTTTTCTATTCTTCCTACTAAAGTGGATAACTTCACATTTTCCCACATTATACTCCTTCTGCCAAATTCTTGCCCGTTCATTTAACCTATCTGTATCCCTTTGCAGACTCTTTATGTCCTCCTCACAACTTGCTTTCCCACCTATCTTTGTATCGTCTGCAAATTTGGCTACAATACACTCGCTTCCTTCATCCAAGTCATTAATATAGATTGAAAATAGTTGAGGCCCCAGCACTGATCCCTGTGGCACCCCACTAGTTACAGATTACCATCCTGAAAATGACCCATTTATCCCGACTCTCTGTTTTCTGTTAGTTAGCCAATCCTCTATCCAATCTAATATATTACCCCCAACACCATGAGCTCTTATCTTGTGCAGTAACCTTTTATGCGGCACCTTGTCGAATGCCTTTTGGAAATCCAAATATACTACATCTACTGGTTCCCCTTTATCCACCCTGCTCGTTACCTCTTCAAAGAACTCTAATAGATTTGTCAAACATAATGTCCCTTTCATAAAACCATGTTGACTCTGATTGTATTATGATTTTCTAAATGCCCTGCTACTACTTCTGTAATAATGGATTCGAGCATTTTCCCAATGACAGATGTTAGGCTAAACTGGCCTATAGTTTCCTGCTTTCTGTCTCCCTCCTTTTTTGAATAAGGGCGTTACATTTGCGGTTTTCCAATCCGCGGGGACTTTTCCAAAGTGAAGGGAATTTTGGAAGATCACAACCAATGCATCCACTATCTCTGTAGCCACTTCTTTTAAGACCCTAGGATGCAGGCCATCAGGTCCAGGGGACTTGTCAGCCTTTAGTCCCATAAGTTTGCCTAGCACTTTTTCGCTACTGATAGTGATTGTTTTAAGTTCCTCCCTCCCTTTTGCCCCTTTATTTTCTACTATTATTAGGATTTTTTAGTGTCCTCTACTGGGAAGACAGATACAACATGTTTGTTCAAATCCTCTGCCATTTCCTTGTTTCCCATTATTATTTCCCCAGTCTCGTCCTCTAAGGGGCCAACATTTATTTTAGCTACTCTCTTCCTTTTTATATACTTGTAGAAGCTCTTACTGTCAGTTTTTATATTTCTTGCTAGTTTACTCTCATAAGCTATTTTCTCCCTCTTTATTATTTTTTTAATCATCCTTTGCTGGTTTCTAAAATGTCCCCAATCTTCTGGCCTACCACTAATCTTTGCAACATTGTATGCCTTTTCTTTCAATTTGATACCATCCTTAACTTCCTTAGTTAGCTATGGTTGGTTCATCCTTCCCTTCGAGTCTTTCTTTCTCACTGAAATATATCTTTGTTGAGAGTCCTGAAATATCTCTTTAAATGTCTGCCACTGCTTTTTACCGTCTTCCCTTCTAATCTATTTTCCCAGTCCACTTTAGCCAACTCTCTCCTCATACCTTTGTAATTGCCTTTATTTAAGTTTAATACTCTAGTTTCAGACCCAAGTTTCTCAACTTCAAACTGAATGTGGAATTCTATCATGTTATGATCACTCTTCCCTAGAGGATCCTTTACTATGAGATCATTAATTAATCCTGTTTCATTACACATTACCAGATCTAAAATAGCCTGTTCCCTGGTCGGTTCCACAATGTATTGTTCCAAGAAACTGTCACAAATATACTCTATGAACTCGTCCTCAAGGCTGCTTTTGCCAATTTGATTTGTCCAATCTATATAAAGATTAAAATCGCCTACGATTATTGCAGTACCTTTCTTACAAGCCCCCATTATTTCTTGGTTTATACTCTGTTCTATAGTGTCTTCTTCTTAGGCTGTCCCTCGGAACCGAGGATGACTTGCTTCCACATTAAAAATGAGTTTGCCGGTGACTGATTAGTCCAATGCGGGACCGACAGTCTCTGTCACAGGTGGGGCAGATGGTGGTTGAAGGGGCGGGTGGGTGGGGTGCTTGGGTTGACGTGCGCTCCTTGCGCTGCCTGCGCTTGGCTTCTGCTTGCTCCCGGCGAAGAGACTCGAGGTGTTCGGCGCCTTCCCGGATGCTTCTCCTCCACTTTGTGCGGTCTTGGGCCAGGGATTCCCAGGTGTTGGTGGGGATGTTACACTTTTTCAAGGAGGCTTTGAGGGTGTCCTTGAAGCGTTTCCTCTGCCCGCCTGGGGCTCTCTTGCCGTGCCGGAGCTCTGAGTAGAGCGCTTGTTTTGGGAGTCTTGTATCGGGCATGCGGACAATGTGACCCGTCCATCGGAGCTGATTGAGCGTGGTCAGAGCTTCGATGCTGGGGATGTTGGCCTGAGCAAGAACACTGACATTGGTGCGCCTATCGTGCCAATGGATTTGCAGGATCTTGCGGAGGCAGCGTGGTGGTACCTCTCCAGTGCTTTGAGGTGCCATGTCTCTGAGGCATACAGCAGGGCGGGTATCACTGCTGCCCTGTAGACCATGAGCTTAGTGCCGGGTTTGAGGTCCTGGTCTTCAAACACTCTCTTCCTCAGGCGACCGAAGGCTGCACTGGCACACTGAAGGCGGTGTTGGACTTCGTCGTCGACATCTGCCCTTGTTCACAGAAGGCTCCCGAGGTATGGAAAGTGGTCCACGTTGTCCAAGGCCTTGTCGTGGATTTTGATAATCGGGGGGCAGCACTGTGTGGCGGGGGCAGGTTGGTGTAAGGCCCATGCTCTCGTACGCTTCAGTGAAGGTGTTGACGATGGTTTGGAGTTCGACCTCCGAGTGAGTGCAGACACAAGCATCATCTGCATACTGTAATTCAACGACAGAGGATGTGACGACCTTGGATCTGGACTGGAGGCGACGGAGGTTGAACAGTTTCCCGTTTGTTCTGTAAATTAGCTCCACTCCAGTGGGGAGCTTACTGAGTGTGAGATGGAGCATTGCAGCAAGGAAGATCGAGAAGAGCGTTGGTGCGATGACACAGCCTTGCTTGACCCCGGTTCGTATGTGAATTGGGTCTGTGGTGGAACCGTTGGTCAGGATCACGGCTTGCATGTCGTCGTGAAGCAGGCGGAGGATAGTGACAAACTTTTGAGGGCAGCTGAATTTGAGGAGGACACTCCATAATCCCTCATGGTTGACAGTGTTGAAGGCCTTTGTGAGATCAAAGAAGGCCATGTACAGTGGTTGGTGCTGTTCCCTGCATTTCTCTTGTAATTGACGTGCGGTGAAGATCATGTCCATTGTGCCCCTTAGTGGGCGGAATCCGCATTGCGACTTTGGGAGGAGCTCTTCGGCCACTGGGAGAAGGCGATTGAGGAGGATTCTTGCGATGACTTTCCCTGTGGCAGATAGCAGGGAAACTCCTCTGTAATTACCGCAATCGGACTTGTCACCTTTCTTGAAGATGGTCACAATTACGGCGTCTGAGATCCCATGGCATGCTCTCCTCCTTCCAGATAAGAGAAATTAGTTCATGAATTCGCGCCAGTAGTGCTTCTCCGCCATGCTTTAGTGCCTCGGTGGGGATTCCATCTGCTCCTGAGGCCTTGTTGTTCTTCAGTTGTCGGATGGCCTTTTCAACCTCATGCCGGGCTGGGGTTGTGCTGAGATGGTGGCAGATAGCATGCTGTGGGATGGAGTTGAGGACACTCGTGTCGAAGACAGAGTCATGGTTAAGGAGATCTTCGAAGTGCTCCTTCCAGCGGGCACTGACTGCTTCCCTGTCCTTGATGAGTACCCCTCCGTTCTTGGCCCGCAGTGGGGAAGGGCCTTGGGTGCTTGGGCCGTAGATGGTCTTGATTGCGCTAAAGAATCCACACACGTCGTGGTTGTCGGCTAGCTGCTGGATCTCCTGCGCTTTCTCCACCCACCATCTGTTCTTTAGGTTGCGAGTTTTTTGTTGGACCTCCGCCTTCAGGCTTCTGTAGAGCTGCTTTCTTGCTCTCGAGTTCTGTTGCAGTTTCCAGATCAGAAATGCCTTGCGCTTGCAGCTTATTAGCTCCTAGATCTCCTGGTCATTCTCGTCGAACCAGTCTTGGTGTTTCCTGGTCGAGTGACCGAGCGTCTCTTCACAGGTGCTGATTATGGAGGCCTTGAGTGCAGACCAGACGCTGTGGGCACTCTGTGTCTCTGCATCACTGGGAGTCGTCAGGTTGTTTATGAGGCGCAGGCTGAATAGGGCTTTCTTAGTGGGGTCTTTGAGTGCTCCAGCGTTAATTTTCCTGTGGCATTGTTTCTGTTGCCACCGCTGTTTTGGGGCTACATTGATGGAGATGACAGAGCGGATTCGGCGGTGGCCTGTCCAGCAGTCATCAGCTCCTGTCATGGCGCGGGTGATGCGGGCGTCCTTGTGGTCCCTCGCTCGGACGATGATGTAGTCCAGCAGATGCCAGTGCTTGGAACGAGGGTACTGCCATGATGCCTTGTACTTGTCTCTCTGACGGAACAAGGTGTTGGTTATGACGAGGCCATGTCCTAAGCATTTCGACAGGAGGAGGGTACCGTTGGAGTTGGCTTTCCCTACCCCCTCTCTGCCGATCACGCCTCTCCAGAGGTCTGTGTCCTTTCCAACTCTATAGTGTAGCTACTTTTAGGGGGCCTATAGACTACACCCACCAGTGCCTTCTTTCCCTTACTATTTCTTACCTCCGCCCAAATCGATTCTACATCTGGAACTTCCGAACCAAGTTCATTTCTCACTAATGTACTGATCTCATCCTTTATTAACAGAGCTACCCCACCTTTCCTTTCTGTCTATTCTTCCGAAATGTCAAATACCCCTGAATATTCAGTTCCCAGCCTTACATTGCAACCATGTCTCTGTGATGGCTATTAGATCATACCCATTTATTTCTATTTGTGCCATCAATTCATCTATCTTGTTACGAATACATAGATACATAGAAGATAGGAGCAGGAGTAGGCCATTCGGCCCTTCGTGCCTGCTCCGCCATTTAATGAGATCATGGCTGATCCTTTAATTCAGTATCCCGTCCCCGCCTTCTCTCCGTAACCCTTAACCCCTTTTGCCCGTAGAAATATATCTAATTCCCTCTTAAATATATTTAATGAGTTGGCGTACACTGCCCTCTGTGGCAATGAGTTCCACAGGTTCACCACTCTCTGAGTGAAGAAATTCCCCCTCATCTCTGTCCTAAATGGTTTAGCCCTTATCCTTAAATTATGTCCTCTAGTTCTGTTCTCACCCGCCAAGGGAAACATTCCTTCTGCATCCAGTCTGTCTAGACCTGTCAGAATTTTATACACTTCTATGAGGTCCCCTCTCAATCTTCTAAACTCCAGTGTGTACATCCCTAAACTACATAGTCTCTCCTCATAGGTCATTCCCGCCATTCCTGGTATCAGCCTGGTGAATCGCCGCTGCACCCCCTCCATGGCAAGAACATCCTTCCTCAGATGAGGCGACCAAAACTGTACACAGTACTCGAGGTGTGGTCTCACCAGTGCCCTGTACAGCTGCAGCAAGGTATCCCTGTTCCTGTATTCTAACCCTTTTGCTATGAAGGCCAGCATACCGTTTGCCTTCTTGACCGCCTGTTGCACCTGCATGCTCGCCTTCAGTGACTGGTGTACAAGAACACCCAGGTCTCTCTGTACTTCCCCCTCTCCCAATCTATTGCCATTTAAATAATAATTTGCCCTCCCGTTCCTGCACCCAAGGTGGATAACTTCGCACTTGTCCACATTATAGTGCATCTGCCATTTATCCGCCCAATCGCCCAGTCTGTCCAAATCGCTCTGGAGCTTCCTGGTCTCTTCCTCTGAGCCCACCCCACCTCCTAGTTTAGTGTCGTCTGCAAATTTGGAAATGCTGCATCCGACTCCCTGATCCAGGTCATTAATGTAAATTGTGAACAGCTGGGGGCCTTTAATTTTGTCTGTTTTATAATTTTTCCCTGCTCTGATCTTATTTGCTGGTGCATTCTTATGTTTGTACGCTCTGTCCCTTCCTGTCACACTCTGGTTTTCATTGCCCATATCGCTACCCTGCACTATTGCCCTGTCCTTTCTCTTTAACTTTCTAAATTTCCCCTCGCTTGAACCCTCCCCCCCACTATTTAGTTTAAAACCCTATCTACAGCCCTAGTTAGTCGATTTGCCAGAACACTGGTCCCAGCATGGTTCAAGTGAAGGCTGTCCCAACGGAACAGCTCCCTCTTTCCGCAGTACTGGTGCCAGTGCCCCATGAATCAAAACCCATTTCTCCCACACCAATCCTTGAGTGATGCATTCGACTCTCTGATCTTATTGACCCTATGCCAATTTGCTCATGGCTCAGGTTGTAATCCAGAGATTATTACCTTTGTGGTTCTGCTTTTTAATTTAGACCCTAGCTGCTCATACTCCCTCAGCAGAACCTCTTTCTTAGTCTTACCTATGTCGATGGTTCCTACGTGGACCACGACAACTCTCCAGCCCCGAGGAGATGTCCTTAACCCTGGCACCAGGCAGGCAACACAGCCTTTGGGACTCGCACTGTCGGCTGCAGAGAACAGTATCTATTCCCCTAATTATACTGTCTCCTACCACTACAACATTCCTTTTTACACCCCCCCCCCCACTTGAATGGCCCCCTGTACCACAGTGCCGTGGTCAGTTTGCTCAGCCTCCCTGCAGTCCCTGCTCTCATCCACACACGTTGCAAGAACTTCGTAACTGTTTGACAAGTGCAAGGGCTGAGGCTCCTCCAATGCTACCTCCTGGATCCCCATACCTGCCTCACTCGCAGTCACACACTCCTGTCCCTGACCACAGGCTAAACCTGAAGTATTTAACCTAAAGGATGTGACTGCCTCCTGGAACAAAGTGTCCAGGTAACTCTCCCCCTCCCTGATGTATCGCAGTGTTCGAAGCTCGTCAACTCTGAGCCGAAGTTCCTCGAGCTGCAGACACTTACTGCAGATGTGGTCACCCTGGATCACACTGGTGTCCACCAGCTCCCACATGCTACAGCTGCAACACATCACCTGCCCTGACATCTCTATTGTATTTTATTTAATGAATTACGTAAATATCAATCAATTGTCTATTTATAGTTTTTAATCTAGGTAAACTAGGTAACAACCTTGTTTAATTTATTAAATTTATTAAAATAAGTTTAGTTATAAATTGAGTTATATGCTATAGGTCTTTACTGTAACTTAGCCCACAGTCGTAAGAGAAAAGAAATACTCACCACCAATCACCTACCTGCTTACCTGTGACGTCACGCTTTGATTTTGTTGTTGTTACTGAATTGGAGACACGCTGCTCCTCCCCAGCTAGCTCTGCTCTCGGGCCTCCTCTCGCCGCGCTCTTTGTTCTGCTCCCACTGCTGCTCCGGTTCTGCCCAGGTCCGCTGGCTCTGCTCTCGGGCCTCCTCTCGCCGCGCTCTTTGTTCTGCTCCCACTGCTGCTCCGGTTCCGCCCAGGTCCGCTGGCTCTGCTACCACTGAGCCAAGCTGACACTTCAGATCTCTTTGATATTGTATATTATGAAAGTGGTGGCAGTAGTTGGTCTTTTAGATACATGTAGGCTGTAAAACATGTGTCACATTGCCGAGAAATATTTATCTAGCTTACAAATGAGAAAAATTGACAGAGCCTGTTTACCTACAGAGGAGGTTATGGCTGCTGCTTGAGTGATGCCAACACTTGTCAACAAACATCAGAATATCAACTAATTCTTCATTCAGTCTCCTGTTACCCAGTGTATACAGGATGTAGAGAATCTAACAACTGCTGACTGTCAAAGAATAAGACAATTCGTTTCACAAGTAGGTTCCATGCTTTTGACGCCATATTCAAGCAGCTGGTATTTAGTCACACTATTTCAATGACTAGTTTATCAATGGGTTTCAGGAAGGTCAACATAGAATCATCGAATGATACAGCACAGAAAGAGGCCATTCGGCCTATTGTGTCTGCGCCGGCTCTTTGAAAGAGCTATTCAATAAGTCCCACTCCCCTGCTCTTTCCCCATACCCAAGCTAATTTTTCCTTTTCAAGTATTTATCCAATTCCCTTTTGAAAGTTACGATTGAATCTGCTTCTACCACTTTTTCAGGCAGTGCATTCCAGATCAGAACAACTCGCTGTGTAAAAATTTTTTTCCCGGGTAACCTCTGGCTCTTTTGCCAATCACGCTAAATCCGTGCCCTCTGGTTACTGCCCCTTTTGCCACTGGAAACAGTTTCTCCTTATTGACTCTATCAAAACCCTTCAAAATTTTGAACACCTCTGTCAAATCTCCCTTTAACCTACTCTGCTCTAAGGAGAACAATCCCAGCTTCTCCAGTCTCTCCACATCACTGAAGTCCCTTATCCTTGGTCCCTCATCCCTGGTACAAATCTCCTCTGCACCCTCTCTAGGGCCTTGACATCCTTCCTAAAGTGTGGTGCCCAGAATTGGCCACAATACTCCAGCTGGGGCCTAACCAGTGTTTTAGAAAGGTTGAGCATAACCTCCTTGCTTTTGTGCTCTATTCCTCTCTTAATAAAGCCAAGGATCTTGTATGCTTTTTTAACAGCTTTCTCAACTTGTCCTGTCACATTCAAAGACTTGTGTACACATATCCCCAGGTCTCTCTGTTCCTGCACCCCCTTTAAAATTGTACTATTTAGTTTATATTGTCTCTCCTCATTCTTCCTTCCAAAAGAATCACTTCACACTTCTGTGCATTAAATTTCATCTGCCAAGTGAAGTGCCCTTTTCAACTCACTGAAATTAGCCCTCCTCCAGTTGAATATTTTCATATTTGATTTTTCCTTGTCCTTTTCCATAACTACTCTAAACCTAATGATATTGTGATCATTGTTTCCCAGAGGCTCCCACTGAAACATGCTCCACCTGTTCCACTTCATTCCCCAGAACTAGATCCAGCACTGTTTCCTTCCTCGTTGTGCTGGAAACACACCAATCAAGAAAGTTCTGCTGTACACATTTCAAAAATTACTCCCCATCTTTGCCCTTTACACTGTTACTATCCCAGTCTATAATAGGATAATTGAAGGACCCCATTATCACTACTCTAAATTTCTTACATCTTTCTGCAATTTGCCTGCAAATTTGCTCCTCTATCTCCTTTCCATTATTTGGTGGCCTATAGTATGCACCCAGCAGTGTAATAGCTCCTCTATTGTTCCTTAATTCTAACCAAGTAGATTCTGCCTTTGAACCCTGAAGTACATCATCCCTTTCTGAATATATTGTAGCTGGGAATATTAAGTGCCCATTCCTCCCTTTGTTTGAGCCAGGTCTCCGTTATTGCCACTACATTATAATCCATGTGGCTACTTGTGCCTGCAGCTCAGCAACCTTATTTACCACACGCCGAGCATTTACGTACATGCACTCTAAACCCATCTTAGTTTGCCTCGCATTTCCCTCCTGTCTGATTCCTCCTATTCCTGAACTACTCTTTATTCTAATGCTGTTTGTCTCTCCTACTCCTCTGTGCACCTTGTATTTCCTCTCTAACGCTTCATTCTGGGACCCTTCCCCTGCCAAAGTAGTTTAAACCCTCCCCACATATTCCCTCACCATGCTAATTGGGTGGTGGA
Organism: Somniosus microcephalus; assembly: GCF_052327205.1. NCBI lineage: Eukaryota > Metazoa > Chordata > Chondrichthyes > Squaliformes > Somniosidae > Somniosus > Somniosus microcephalus. Next base: position 16,645,647 of record NC_141002.1, on the reverse strand, counting down.
GAGGTAGAGCTGGGTGTTGTTAGTGTACAGGGGGAAGCTGAGCCCATCCAAAGATACCCAGCTCTACCTCTACACCACCTGTCTGAACCCCTCCACTGCCTCTGCGTTGTCAGACTGCTTGTCCGATATCCAGCTCCAGATGAGCTGCAGTTTCCATCACCTTTGGCTCCCGCCATAAACTCCGTACCCTTGCAACCGATTCCACCTCCCCCCCGCCCCCAGGCCACTATTTCATGTTAAACCAGACCGTTCACAACCTCGGTGTTCTCTTTGATCTCCAGCTGAGCTACAGTCCTCACATCCACTCCATGACAAAAACCACCTACGTCCACCACTGTAATAACACCTGCTTCAGCCCACCTGCAGCTGAAACCTCATCTATGCCTTTGTTGCCTCCAGACTCGAATATATAAATGACCTCCTGGCTGGCCTCCTACCCTCCACCATCCATAACCTTCTGCTCATTCCAATACTGTTGTCCATATCCGACCCTCCACCATCCATAACCTTCTGCTCATTCCAATACTGTTGTCCATATCCTAGCCTCCACCATCCGTAACCTTCTGCTCATTCCAATACTGTTGTCCATATCCTAGCCTCCACCATCCGTAACCTTCTGCTCATTCCAATACTGTTGTCCATATCCTAGCCTCCACCATCCGTAACCTTCTGCTCATTCCAATACTGTTGTCCATATCCTACCCTCCACCATCCGTAACCTTCTGCTCATTCCAATACTGTTGCCATATCCTAGCCTCCACCATCCATAACCTTCTGCTCATTCCAATACTGTTGTCCATATCCTAGCCTCCACCATCCGTAACCTTCTGCTCATTCCAGTACTGTTGTCCATATCCTACCCTCCACCATCCATAACCTTCTGCTCATTCCAATACTGTTGTCCATATCCTACCCTCCACCATCCATAACCTTCTGCTCATTCCAATACTGTTGTCCATATCCTAGCCTCCACCATCCGTAACCTTCTGCTCATTCCAATACTGTTGTCCATATCCTACCCTCCACCATCCATAACCTTCTGCTCATTCCAATACTGTTGTCCATATCCTAGCCTCCACCATCCGTAACCTTCTGCTCATTCCAGTACTGTTGTCCATATCCTAGCCTCCACCATCCGTACCCTTCTGCTCATTCCAATACTGTTGTCCATTGTGGTAAACCACTTTTATCGTTCACTATCGTTACACTATGGTTATCACTGTTATATCGTTACACTATGGTTATCACTGTTTACACTGTTGTATCACTACACGAGGTCGCCTCTTGTCACGCTGTTATACCTGGGCTGACCACTGCTGACTCCGCCCATGGCTCCATCTACTTGCCCAGGTATAAAGGTGGTCGACTGGCTGGTATTCCTCCTTGTTGGATCCAATCACCCACGAGGGTGGGCTCTGTTATTTAGCCAATAAAAACCTATAGTTACTGTCTTAACTCGTCGTTTTTCATTGGATGAATTGATAGGTATATCAATTTTATTGGCTAAATTTTGAAATGTCTTTAACGGAGCAGCCAAACGACCAGTCAGACGCCCAGCTACAACAGCCACAGCAGCCGGCCTGGCTGCGAGCCCGCCGACCGCTGTACCTGGATCTAAACCCACAGGCAGCAAACTCAGCCCTCGACTTCAAACACTGGCTGAGCTGTTTCGAATCCTACCTGGGAGAATCCGGCGTGCCTCAGAGATCCAAACTAAGAGTTCTGACCGCCCAAGTGAGCCCTAAAGTATTTGCACTCATCCAGGACCTTACTACATACGAGGCCGCCCTCAACCTGCTGAAAGAGCAGTACCGGAGCCCGGTAAATTCTATGTATGCCAGACATCTCCTAAGATCCCGCCCGCAACAGCCAGGAGAGTCTGTAGATGAATTTTTACGGGCGCTACAAACACTCGGCAGGGACTGTGACTTTAAAGCTGTAACGGCTGCAGAAAATACTGAAGAGAATATCCGCGATGCCTTCGTGAAAGGCCTTCGGTCCGACTACTCACGGCAAAGACTGCTCGAATCAAAGGACCTCGACCTGAACACAGCTGCAGCCCTCGCTCGCTCTCTGGAAGTGGCCCATCGGGACCTCGAGGCGTATTCCAGGTACTGTGCTGCGCGACCCTGGGACTCGGGCCCGACCCCGACCGCAATACCCCTCGCACCGCCGCCTCTGGGACCTACCTCAGCGTCGGCGTCCCGGACCCGATCGGGACCGCCACCCCCGGTACCGGCTGCGACATCGGAGCGCCGCGATCGGGCCGCCGGCTGCTTTTTCTGTGGCCAGGCGAAACACCCGAGGGCGCGCTGCCCTGCAAGAAACGCGACCTGCTCCGACTGCCACAAGAAAGGCCACTTCGCGAAGGCCTGCAGGGGGAAAGCCACAGACGCCAGCAGTGCCTCATGCGAGTTGTGGGGGCGGCCATCTTTCATCAAGGCCACAGATGCCAGTATCCCCGCGTGTGAGTCGTGGGGACGGCCATCTTTGATCCAACACCGGCAGTGCCTCATGTGAGTTGTGGGGGCGGCCATCTTCTCCGCCATTTTATGCAACGTCGTGGGCACTGCCATTTTGTTCTCCACACTCGACCACCACCTTGTCTCCAGACCCGACCACAGCCTCACCCGCAGACTACAGCAGCTCGCTCAGCCATACACTAGCCTCCGTCACACTGGACCAAGCTCGCCCGCATCACCTGTCCAAGTCCATGATGGACATCAAAGTAAACGGCCACGCCACGACCTGCCTGTTTGACAGCGGAAGCACGGAGAGTTTCATCCATCCAGACACGGTGAGCCACTACTCCCTCACTGTCCAGCCAACGCGCAACCGGATCTCAATGGCGTCGAGGTCCCATTCAACAGACATCAGCGGATACTGTGTTGTGACCCTGTCGGTTAGGGGCACGGAGTATAAAAATTTTAAACTTCTCGTCCTGCCCCAACTCTGCGCTGCCGTCCTACTAGGGCTGGATTTCCAATCCCACCTTCAAAGTGTCACTTTGGCATACGGTGGACCCCTCCCCCCACTCACAGTCGACAACCAACAGCTTTTAAACCGCCCACCGTGTACCACCTGTGGCCTATCCACCCTCAGGGTTCCGCCCCCCTCCCTGTTCGCCAACCTCACCCGCGACTGTAAACCCGTCGCTACCAAGAGCAGGCGGTACAGCGCCGGGGACAGAGCTTTTATTAGCTCTGAGGTGCAGCGTCTCCTGAAAGAGGGCATCATCGAGAGGAGCAACAGCCCCTGGCGTGCCCAGGTCGTAGTCGTTAAGACCGGCGATAAAAACCGCCTAGTCATCGACTACAGCCAAACCATAAACCGGTACACCCAGCTGGACGCATACCCCCTTCCCCGCATATCTGATATGGTCAATCAGATTGCACAGTACCGAGTATTCTCTACCATCGACCTTAAGTCGGCCTACCACCAACTCCCTATCCGCCCTGAGGACCGCCAGTATACCGCCTTCGAGGCGAATGGCCGCCTCTACCACTTCCTTAGGGTTCCCTTCGGCGTCACCAACGGGGTTTCGGTCTTCCAAAGGGAGATGGACCGGATGGTTGACCAGAACGGGCTGCAAGCCACGTTCCCCTATCTAGATAACGTCACCATCTGCGGCCGCGACCGGCAGGACCATGATGTTAATCTGGAGAGATTCCTCCGTACGGCCCAACGGCTGAACCTCACCTACAATAAGGAGAAATGTGTGTTTAACACCTCGCGCCTTGCCATCCTCGGCTGCGTAGTAGAGAACGGAGTCATCGGCCCCGACCCCGAAAGAATGCGCCCCCTCATGGAGCTTCCCCTCCCCCACTGTCCAAAGGCGCTGAAGAGGACCCTGGGGCTCTTCGCCTACTATGCCCAATGGGTGCCGAATTATGCAGACAAAGCCAGACCCCTCATGAAGTCCGCCTCCTTCCCCCTGACGGCAGAAGCGTGCGCAGCCTTCTCCCTCATTAAGGGAGACATTGCTAAGGCCACGATGCACGCGGTGGATGAGTCTATCCCTTTCCAAGTGGAGAGCGATGCTTCCGACTTCGCCCTAGCCGCAACCCTTAACCAGGAGGGGAGACCGGTGGCCTTCTTCTCAAGGACCCTCCAGGGCCCTGAGATCCGACACTCCTCGGTCAAGAAGGAGGCCCAGGCGATCGTGGAGGCTGTACGACGCTGGAGGCATTACCTGGCAGGCAAACGATTTACCCTCCTCACCGACCAGCGTTCGGTCGCTTTTATGTTTAATAACAAGCTGAGGGGCAAAATCAAGAACGACAAGATCTTGAGGTGGAGAATCGAGCTCTCCACCTATGATTATGAGATCTTGTACCGGCCTGGTAAACTGAACGAACCCCCAGATGCTCTATCACGAAGTACATGCGCCAACGCGCAAATTGATAGACTGCAGACCCTCCACAACGACCTCTGCCACCCCGGAGTCACCAGACTTTACCACTTCATTAAGGCCCGCAACCTGCCCTACTCCATCGAGGAGGTCAGGACCATGACCAGGAACTGCCAAACCTGTGCCGAATGCAAACCGCATTTCTTTAGGCCGGACAGAGCAAGCCTGATCAAGGCCACCCGCCCCTTCGAGCGCTTGAGCATCGATTTTAAGGGGCCCCTCCCGTCCTCTGACCATAATGTGTACTTCCTCAACATCATTGACGAGTACTCCCGTTTCCCCTTTGCCTTCCCCTGCCCAGACATGACCAGTACCACGGTCATCAAATGCCTGAACGACCTCTTCGCTGTGTTCGGGTTCCCGAACTATATACATAGCGACCGGGGCTCCTCCTTCATGAGCGAGGAACTTCGCCAGTTCCTACTAGCGAGAGGTATTGCTGCAAGCAGGACCACCAGCTACAACCCCCGAGGGAACGGCCAGGTGGAAAGAGAGAACGCGACTGTCTGGAAGGCCGTTCTCTTAGCCTTAAAGTCCAAGGGCCTCCCAACCTCTCGCTGGCAGGAAGTCCTCCCGGCAGTGCTGCATTCCATCCGGTCACTGCTTTGCACTGCCATTAACGCCACCCCCATGAACGAATGTTTGTTTTCCCCAGGAAGTCGACTACGGGAACCACGCTACCAACTTGGCTGACCTCTCCGGGGCCCGTCTTGCTGCGAAAGCATGCGAGGGCCCATAAAACGGACCCCCTGGTCGAGAGGGTGGACCTCCTACACGCCAACCCCCAGTACGCCTATGTGGCATACCCAGACGGGCAGGAGGACACAGTCTCCTTATGAGACCTCGCACCCTCGGGCATCCCTGAGACACCACTGTTACCCCCCACCACCCCCCCAAATCCAGCCCAGGTAGACGGCATGCCGGAACCCCATGAGCCTTCGCCGACCACGCAGACACCAGCGTTAACATCGGATACTGCATCACCGCCGCCGCTGCTGCGACGATCGGAAAGGCTTACGAGGCCTCCGGACAGACTGACATACCCGAACTGGTAGTACACTTCACCCCGCCGGACTCAAATCTAAACAAGGGGTGAATGTGGTAAACCACTTTTATCGTTCACTATCGTCACACTATGGTTATCACTGTTATATCGTTACACTATGGTTATCACTGTTTACACTGTTGTATCACTACACGAGGTCGCCTCTTGTCACGCTGTTATACCTGGGCTGACCACTGCTGACTCCGCCCATGGCTCCACCTACTTGCCCAGGTATAAAGGTGGTCGACTGGCTGGTATTCCTCCTTGTTGGATCCGATCACCCACGAGGGTGGGCTCTGTTATTTAGCCAATAAAAACCTATAGTTACTGTCTTAACTCGTCGCTTTTCATTGGATGAATTGATAGGTATATCATCCATATCCTAGCCTCCACCATCCGTAACCTTCTGCTCATTCCAATACTGTTGTCCATATCCTAGCCTCCACCATCCGTAACCTTCTGCTCATTCCAATACTGTTGTCCATATCCTAGCCTCCACCATCCGTAACCTTCTGCTCATTCCAATACTGTTGTCCATATCCTAGCCTCCACCATCCGTAACCTTCTGCTCATTCCAATACTGTTGTCCATATCCTAGCCTCCACCATCCGTAACCTTCTGCTCATTCCAATACTGTTGTCCATATCCTAGCCTCCACCATCCGTAACCTTCTGCTCATTCCAATACTGTTGTCCATATCCTAGCCTCCACCATCCGTAACCTTCTGCTCATTCCAATACTGTTGTCCATATCCTACCCTCCACCATCCGTAACCTTCTGCTCATTCCAATACTGTTGTCCATATCCTAGCCTCCACCATCCGTAACCTTCTGCTCATTCCAATACTGTTGTCCATATCCTATCTTCCACCATCCGTAACCTTCTGCTCATTCCAATACTGTTGTCCATATCCTAGCCTCCACCATCTGTAACCTTCTGCTCATTCCAATACTGTTGTCCATATCCTACCCTCCACCATCCGTAACCTTCTGCTCATTCCAATACTGTTGTCCATATCCTAGCCTCCACCATCCGTAACCTTCTGCTCATTCCAATACTGTTGTCCATATCCTAGCCTGCACCATCCCTCTCACCCATCACTCTTGTCTTTTGCTAACTTACATTGGCACTCCCAGTCCACCAACAACTCCAATTTAAGATTTTCATCCTATTTAATTCCCTTGTACCTCCCTATCTCTGTAACCTCCTGCAGCGCTACAAACACCACCCCCCCTCTCACCCACTCCCCGCCTCCGCCCCCTTCCCAGAACTCTGTTCCTCTAACTCTGGCCTCTTGTGCATCACCCTTCCCTTGACTCCACCATTGGTAGCCATGCCTTCAGCCAACTAGGTCCTTTGCTCTGGAATTCCCTCCTTAAAGCTCCACCTGCCGCTCCTCCTTTAAGACCTTCCTTAAAACTTTCTTTGACCAAACTTTAATATCTCCATTTTTGCTCGACACCCATTTTTGTCTGACTTCGCCGTAGATTGTTTTTCTATGTTAAAAGCACCATATATATGCAAGCCATTGTTGTCGCAAGTAGCAGTCAGTCATACTGCCCTCTTTGCTTATGTAGCATTATTATAACCCCCTCATGTTTTTGCCTTCCTCTCTTGAAGGGCTGCAGTTTCACGGGTGTCAGCAAACCTCCAGTAGCTTTCTCACTGTTCATGTATGAACTCAGGCAGTGCATGTCAACAGGCAGACTCTTCAGCTGTGGAAGTCATCACAGCCAATCCTATTCTCATCCAATGTTATTTCTAGTGGGGTTCGGGAGTCACTGTATACCGATCAGGAACTGGTGTAGCAGCAATGAGGTCCCCTGGAGCACAACAGCTGTCGCCCTGGCTGACATCAGCTAACTCAGCACAGACCAGGAGCCGAACCTGGGACTTTCTGGACTGTTTAACTTGATGTAACATCTAGTGGTACCTTTATCCACTAGGCTGTCAGGAGACCTGTAATGCATCATTTGACGAATCAGTAAGTAAAGTAGAGAAGCAACAGCTGAATTGGTAACAACAGCTCTGACAGCATTTCTATAGCGCCTTTCACGACCACCAGAAATCCCAAAGCACTTTACAGCCAATGAAGTGCTTTTTGAAGTGTAGTCACTGTTGTAATGTAGGAAATGTAGCAGCCAATTTGCGCACAGCAAGCTCCCAGAAACAGCAATGTGATAATGACCAGGTAATCTGTTTTAGAGATGCCAATTGAGGGATAAATATTGGCCAGGACACCAGGGATAACTCCCCTGCTCTTCTTCCAAATCGTGCCATGGGAACTTTTATGTCCACCTGAGAGGGCAAACGGTTTAACATCTCATCCGAAAGATGGCACCTCCAACAGTGCAGCACTCCCTCAGTACTGCACTGGAGTGTCAGTCTGGAGTGGGACTTGAACCCACAACCTTCTGACTCAGAGGCAAGGGTGCTACCAACTGAGCCAAGGCTGACACTGAGTGTAGAATTGAGCTCCATTTGCCCGGAAGCTCCAATATTTGATCACTGGTACGTGCTGAGTTGGTCGATCTGTGGTAGAGGTGCCACCATTGAGCTGTGCAGGGAAAACAATCAAGCGTCCCCCACTGTTGACCAGTGTTCCCTGCTGGAAAGTGCATATCTGGATGTTAGATGAGGACAGGATTGGGCAGGGTTGAAATGTCCACCTGATTGGCTGTCCTACCGACATTCACTGTCCAGGCTCAGGTGAAGAATGGCTGCTTGGGTGAGAAACCATCTGGAACCTACCCTAGCAAGAGTCAGCACCTGCAGGAGCAAATTAAAAAGGAAAGGTGGTGTGTGTATGCCTGTGCGTGTACTTCTGAATGGAACAGTGTTTGGGAGGACCTAGATAATCACAGAGAAAGGTGCGCATAGCTGGAGTCACGTTGTCAGTGTGTGAACTCATCTTTAGTGGGGGGAGAGCAGGGGCAAACAGCATTGATATAGTACATCTGAATTGGGAACTAAGCTGTGAAATTGTTGGAATTTAACAGCAAGGTGTGAGGTACTATTTACATTTCACTGGCATACGGTTGCCTGATAACTCACGAGTGAAGAATTCAGTGCTGTACAGATGATCGTCACTAGTACCATATAGACATGGCTTAACATTTGTCCACTCATTACACATTTGGTTTTAAAACAACTTTTTTTTAAATTAGAGTTTTGGAATGTCATGGTTTGGAATGCAGGAAATTAAGGATTATAGTTGCACCATAAGGTGGGTTTCACCTCTTGTTCCAGAACTTCATTTGAATTGATCCCTCACCATCTATAAAACATAGCTCCCACTACTGTTACCTACTATTGTTTTCCTTCCCTTTGCCCATGTCTCACTCAATTACTGCACCAAATGGTTGGAGGAACGTCCTGTTCTCAGGCTACTGATCTTTTGTATAGACCATGGAGGTGTGTGCTCCACTTACAGCTTTCAAATGGGCTAGCTACAACTAACTTAGAGAAACTGAAATTACTGCAACATTTTTTATAAAAACTCTGATTTAAAGAGAACACTTTGCATAAATGCATTCCTCCAAATTCCAAGAAACAAATTTAAACCAGTTTGGATGACTCAAAACTCCCTCTGGGAATGCTAGCTTGTGTTTTATGGGGCCAAATCTTCCTGTAAAAATAACAGCGTGTTAATGATGCACGTTGTTATTAATGTGCAAATTGGCCAGCAAGTTCAGGGGATAAAGAGATACCCTGTGAGTTGCGAATCTCCGGAACTTGCTGGTCGATTTACGACGCTCTGCTGTTTGCCTCACACAAATGGCATCTCGCTCTTAGCATCCCTGTTATTTTTAAGAACGTGCTGGATTTGCACATTAAACTCGCCGCAGAAAGTTAGGGCTTATAATTCTGAACACCTCTATTAAATCTCCCCCTAACCTTCTCTGCTCTAAGGAGAACAATCCCAGCTTCTCTAGTCTCGCCATGTAACTGAAGTTCCTTATAACAGTATGGTTAAAGAGTGAAAGCCTGGTCTCCACTGGCCCAGCAGCACCACCATCCGACTCACTGCACTGCAGTTTTATTTTTAGCATCTCATTAGCCCCACCTCTGGCGCACTAGGGTACTACGACTACTTCACTGGCCACCTTGTCGTCGTTCCTCCTTTTCTTTATAAATGGATTTTTCCTAAACAGACCATGATGGGCTGCATTATAGGTGATGTCTTCCATTGGGGGGACGGAGAAGAGAAATGCAGGAGCCGTTTAAAAGAACACATCTGGACCAAGTAAGAGTACCAATCTTAAATGAATGGTGCTTTTGCTGTCATGTGGAAGGAAAGGGCAACTTAATGCCCATAAACATGATAAGTTAATTGACTAAGGGTAAAGGTTGCTGAGTTTTTAACCCAACTGAGATGGCAGTGGTAATTCTTAGTGGGCCAAGTGTGAACGAAATAGGGAAAACAAGAGGAAAAAATGTGCTGTTAATCACCTAGTGATGTCAAGTCTGAACTCCTACAACAACAACTTGTATGTATATAGCGCCTTTAACGTAGTAAAACGTCCCAAGGCGCTGCACAGGAGTATTAAAAGACAAAAAAAAATTTGACACCGAGCCACGTAAGGAGAAATTAGGGCAGATAACCAAAAGCTCGGTCAAAGAGGTAGGTTTTAAGGAGCGTCTTAAAGGAGGAAAGAGAGGTAGCAAGGCGGAGAGGTTTAGGCAGGGAATTCCAGAGCTTAGGGCCTAGACAACAGAAGGCACGGCCACCAATGGTTGAGCGATTATAATCAGGGATGCTCAAGAGGGCAGATATCTCGGGGGGTTGTGGGGCTGAAGGCGATTGGGAGGGGCGAAGCCATGGAGAGATTTGAAAACAAGGATGAGAATTTTGAAATCGAGGTGTTGCTTAACGAGGAGCCAGTGTAGGTCAGCAAGCACAGGGGTGATGGGCGAACGGGACTTGGTGCGAGTCTAGGGTCAGTAAAACACATACTTCTGATTTATCAGTCAAATAGCTACTTCATAATTCACAGAGACCATCACAGAACATTATACCTTCATTCATCAAGTATCATATCCAGCACAGTACAGCACCTCCCAAACCCGCAACCTCCACCACCTAGAAGGACAAAGGCAGCAAGTGCATGGGAACACCATAATCTTCAAGTTCCTCTCCAATTCACATACTTCGACATGTATCACCGTTCCTTCATCGTTGTTGACAATTTTTTAAAAGTGCATTGGGTATACCGAACCAATTGAAGGTACTGTTCAGCTCTGCATAGTGCCTTTCATTTTGAGCCACGAACCCTCATCCATACCTCTTTTCAGCAGTTAAGTTGTCTGGGAGCCCAATTCACCATTCCAGGTGGACTTCAGCCCTATTGTACTACAGCCTGCTTGGCAGGTATAGTTTTGAAGCGGTACAGTGCTTTGCCCAGACTCCTGCAGGGAGATGTCCAGTGCTTTCCTCCATTGTGCCATGTAGCATAAATGTTTGGGTCTCAACCTTTACAGAGACAAGAATTGTTATGTATTTCCCTTGTGCAAGTACAATTTACACTGTATGGAGATGTTGGCATGCCCCTACACTTGCCCAAATTCACTTCACATGCAACCCTTAAGGTCAGCAGAAGAGGCTTTCATTTTGTCATTCTGGGCTGGACTTGAACTCAAGTCCCAGAGGGTTTTTGCCATATTTTCTCGTCTACTGCTTCGTAAAGAAATTTAAAACATATCACACATATCCAAGGAAAGGTTGGAGCCGGATCATCAAATTTGGGAAGGGGTAAAGGCGATGTTTGGAGTACAGCACTGAGGAGGTGGAGCTTCCCTCTTGTACACTAGTTCAGGAATCCAATCCGTTCTTTCTCCAGGGGTCATAACATTTTAAAGAAGAAGAAAGAAAGAACTTGCATTTATGTAGTCTTTCGCGGCCTCAGGATATCTCAAAGCATTTTACAGTCAATTAAGTATTTTTGAAGTGTAGTCGCTGTTGTAATGTAGGAAACGCAGCAGCCAAAGCTGCACACAGCAAGGTCCCATGAGCATCAATGTGATAATAGTCTGATCATCTGCTTTTTTAGTGGTGTTGGTTGAGGGATAAATATTGCCCAGTACACCGGGGAGAACTCCCCTGCTCTTCTTTGAAATAGTGCCATGGGATTTTTTACGTCCACTCGAGAGGGAAGACGGCTTAACGTCTCATCCGAGAGACGGCACCTCCAACAGTACAGCGCTCCCTCAGTACTACACTGAAGTGTCAACTGGGTTATGTGCTCAAGTCTCTGGAGTGGAGCAAAGCAATGCCCCTGAGAATGCAGGGCTTGGAATCACACATTTATATTACACTTGGTAATGCTGGTGTGATGGAAGTTGGCTCAGTGTTTAACTGTTGATCTTTCTCTTGTGTTTGTGTGTGAAATTTAAAAAATGGTATCAACAACAACAACAACATATATATTTATATAGCGCCTTTAACATAGTACAGGGAACTCTTTGGTATCCAACACCGACGGGACCGGCATGTTGCCGATTGATCAAAAATTCCGGATGACGGAGACAGTTATCTACCGAGGCTATTTTTAATAAAGAAAGATTAAAAAAATCAAGAAATGTGCAGTATACAGTAATTGGGTACTCACCTACAGAATGTTGTGTTAAATGGATGGTGGAAGATGCTTGATTAAGTACAGTACTGCCAGTTGAGGGTAATACAATGCAATGACTACCAGCAGCGTGGGAGACTCACAGTACCCCTGTAAAATGGCGGATCAGAAGAGACTACCGGCAGCGCGGGAGAGTCAGACTCCGGTTACAGGGATATTGAGGTGTTCCGAATTCCAACAGCGCCAAGAAGCTGAGTAGTGGCAGTTTGGAGAACTACCCCCACTGACTAACTTGGCCACCGCGGGAGACTCGGACTCGGACTCGGCAACATTGCCAGTTATTGAGGTGTTGTTTTCGGAGTGAGAATTTTGCCGGTTAATAGAGAATTCCAGATATTTAGGTGCCATTTAAACGAGAGTTTCCTGTAAAATGTCCCAAGGCGCTGCACAGGAGCATTTTAAGACAAAAAATTTGACACTGATCCACATAAGGATAAATTAGGGCAGGTAACCAAAAGCTTGGTCAAAGAGGTAGGTTTTAAGGAGCGTCTTAAAGGAGGAAAGAGAGGTAGAGAGGCGGAGAGGTTTAGGCAGGGAATTCCAGAGCTTAGGGCCTAGGCAACAGAAGGCACGACCACCAATGGTTGAGCAATTATAATCAGGGATGCTCAAGAGGGCAGAATTAGAGGAGCGTAGATATCTCGGGGGGTTGTGGGGCTGGAGGAGATTACAGAGATAGGAAGGGGCGAGGCCTTGGAGGGATTTGAAAACAAGGATGAGAATTTTGAAATCGAGGTGTTGCTTAACCAGGTGCCAATGTAGGTCAGCGAGCACTAGGGTGATGGGCGAATGGGACTTGGTGCAAGTTAGGACATGGGCAGCCGAGTTTTGAATGACCTCAAGTTTACGTAGGGTGGAATGTGGGACGCCAGCCAGGAGTGCATTGGAATAGTCAAGTCTAGAGGTAACAAAGGCATGGATGAGGGTTTCAGCAGCGGATGAGCTGAGGCAAGTGCGGAGATGGGCGATGTTATAGAGGTGGAAGTAGGCGGTCTATGTTATGCTGCGGATATGTAGTCAGAAGCTCATTTCGGTGTCAAATATGACACCAAGGTTGCGAACAGTGTGGTTCAGCCTCAGACAGATGTTAGGGAGAGGGATGGAGTCAGTGGCTGGGGAACGGAGTTTGTGGCGGGGACTGAAAACAATGGCTTCGGTCTTCCCAATATTTAATTGGAGAAAATTTTTGCTCATCCAGAACTGGATGTCAGACAAGCAGTCTGACAATTTATACACCGTGGAGGGGTCACGAGAAGAGGTAGTGAGGTAGAGCTGGGTGTTGTCAGCGTACATGTGGAAACTGACGCTGTGTTTTCGGATGATGTCACCAAGGGGCAACATGTAGACGAGAAATAGGAGGGGGGCCAAGGATAGATCCTTGGGGAACACAAGAGGTAACGATGCGGGAGCGGGAAGAGAAGCCATTGCAGGTGATTCTCTGGTTAAGATTAGATAGATAAGAATGGAACCAGGCGAGTGCAGTCCCACCCAGCTGGACGACGGTGGAGAGACGTTGGAGAAGGATGGAGCGGTCAACCATGTCAAAGGCTGCAGACAAGTCAAGAAGGACGAGGAGGGATAGTTTATCGGTGAAAAGAGAAAGAAATCCAGGAAACAAAAGCAAAATACTGCGGATGCTGGAAATCTGAAATAAAAACAGAAAATGCTGGAAATACTCAGCAGGTCAGGCAGCATCTGAGAAGAGAGACAAACAGAGTTAACATTTCAGGTCCATGATCTTTCGTCAGAACTGGAAAAAGTTAGAGATGAAACAGATTTTAAGCAAGTGCAGGGGCAGGGAAAGGGAGGAGGGGAGGAAGGAACAAAAGGGAAGGTCTGTGATGGGATGGAAGGCAGGAGAGATTAAAAGACAAAAGGGATGATGGTGCAAGGCAAAAGGAGATGGTAATGGGACAAGTTAAGAAACAAAAGATGAGTCTAGGTGAGGTGTAAATGGCACTGGCAGAATCATCAACAGCTGCCATGTGAAAAAATAGGGGCAGAGGTTATGGGAAGAAATCCAGGAAAGCATTTGGGAAAAGTAAAACTGGGTGTTTTAAGCACCTCAGCTTGTGACCTTTTTTTTCAGGGTTGAGGGACTACTTATTGCCTCTTGCATGCTCGATTACTGTTCCAGCCCTGCAGACATAACTTTATACAGCAATAGATATTCTCCCATAATTATACAAGCTATTTTGCTTTCAGATGTGTCCATTAATTAACCAGGTTGCTGACACGTTAATGGAAAATCTGAAGACTCATGCAGACTCCGGCGAGGGTTTTGATATCCATCGGTAAGCAGCAGGTACCAAACAACACTGTTTGACTGTGAATGTCAACATCCCTGAAGGTTAGGTTTCAAAGATAGGTAGAGTCTGACTGATAGCGCGCAGGCTTGTTCTGTCACAAACAAGAAGTCAACTTCTCCAAAAACCTGCAGTACCCCACATTATTTGCAAAAAAAAGTAGGGAAAGAAAAGGTCTGTAAGCATCCAGGATTGAAGGGAAAGGTTGGGGATGGGCACATCTTCTGCAGCTTTGCTTGATTATCTTTGGGAGTCAACTACTTCATTCTCCATCTTAATGAAGAATTCGATCATATTATGATCGCTCCGACCCAAGGGGCCTCGTACAACAAGATTGCTAATTAATCCTTTCTCGTTACATAATACCCAGTCTAAGATGGCCTGATCTCTGGTTGGTTCCTCGACATATTGGTCCAGGAAACCATCCCGTAAACACTCCAGGAATTCCTCCTCCACAGTATTGTTACTAATTTGGTTGGCCCAATCTATATGTAGATTAAAGTCACCCATGATGACTGCTGTGCCCTTATTGCACGCTTCTTTAATTTCCCTTTTAATGCCATCCCCAACCTTCGCCTTACTGTTTGGAGGTCTATATACCACTCCCACGAATGTTTTTTTCCCCTTAGTATTTCTCAATTCTACCCATACAGATTCCACATCATCAGAGCTAATATCCTTCATTACAATTGTATTAATCCCTTCTTTAACCAGTAATGCTACCCCACCTCCCTTTCCTTTTTGCCTACCTTTCCTGAATATCGAATACCCCTGGATGTTGAGTTCCCAGTCTTGGCCATCCTTGAGCCACGCTTCTGTAATCCCAACCAAATCATATTCGTTTACCTCTATTTGCGCAGCCAATTCGTCCACCTTATTACAAATGCTCCTCGCATTAAGACACAAAGCCTTCAGGCTTGTTTTTTTAACGCCCTTAGACCTATTCGAATTATTATTTACTGTGACCACGTTTGATTTAAACCGTTGATTTCTCTGACTGCCACTTTTGTTTTTCTCCTTCCTATCTTTTGCTTTTATCCCTGTTTCCCTTTCCTCTGTCTCCCTGCTCAGGTTCCCAACCCCTTGCCATTTTAGTTTAAACCCCCCCGAACAGTGCTAGCAAACCTCCCCGCAAGGATATTTGTCCCGCTCTGGTTCAGGTGCAACCCGTCCGACTTGTACAAGTCCCACCTTCCTCAGAAGCAGGCCCAGTGATCCAGGAAACTAAAGCCCTCCCTCCTGCACCAACTCTTTAGCCACGCATTCATCTGCTCTATCCTCCTATTCCTATACTCACTAGCACGTGGCACCGGGAGTAATCCAGAGATTACAACCTTTGAGGCTCTGCTCTTTAATCTGCTACCTAGCTCCCTAAATTCTTGCTGCAGGACCTCATCCCTCTTCCTACCCATGTCATTGTCCCAGTGTGAACCACGACCTCTGACTGTTCACCCTCCCCCTTCAGAATGCCCTGCAGCCGTTCAGTGACATCCTTGACCCTGGCACCAGGGAGGCAACAAACCGTCCTGGAGTCACGTCTACGGCCACAGAAACGCCTATCTGTTCCCCTTACGATAGAATCCCCTACCACTATTGCTCTCCCACTCTTTTTCCTCCCTTCCTGAGCAGCAGAAGCACCCCTGGTGCCAGGAAGTTGGCTGCTGCTGCCTTCCCCTGGTACGTCATCCCCCTCAACAGTATCCAAATCGGTATACCTGTTTGAAAGGGGGATGGCCACAGGGGTCCCCTGCACTACCTGCCTGCCTCTACTGCTCTGCCTGATGGTCACCCATTTCCCTTCTGCCTGTGCAGCCCTAACCTGCGGTGTGACCAACTCACTAAACGTGTAATCCACGACCCTCTCAGCATCGCGAATGCTCCAAAACTCATCCATCCGCAGCTCCAGCGCCTCAATACGGTCCGCTAGTAGCTGCAGCTGGATGCATTTCTGGCACACATGGTCGTCAGGGACACAGGCAGCGTCCCTGAATTCCCACATAGAGCAAGAGGAGCATAACACGGGGCTGGGCTGTCCTGACATGACTTACCCTTTAATTAATTTAATTAAATCAATACCACCAATTAAAGATCTACTCTAGGGCGCTTATTTACCAACTGTCCCCACTACACCACAGAGACCCTAGAAAATATAAACCGCAGAATTTAAGCTTGTAAAAAAAAAGAGAAAATACTCACCAACCAATCACTCACCTGCTTTCTGGTGACATCACACTTCAAATACTTTTTACCTCTCTCCCGCTCGGAGCTCTGAGATTGGAGATTGGTAAGCCTACCTGGTCCTCGGGATCGCCGCCGCCTCTGCTTCCCACACAGGTCCGACTCCGCTCTGGGGCCTACCTGGTCCTCGGGGTCGGTTTTATAGCCGCTCCGCTGCCGCCCCTGCTTCCCACACAGGTCCGACTCCGCTCTGGGACCTACCTGGTCCTCGGGGTCGGTTTTATAGCTGCTCCGCCGCCGCCTCTGCTTCCCACACAGGTCCGACTCCGCTCTGGGGCTTACCTGGTCCTCGGGGTCGGTTTTATAGCTGCTCCGCCGCGGCCTCTGCTTCCCACACAGGTCCGACTCCGCTCTGGGGCCTACCTGGTCCTCGGGATCGGTTTTATAGCCGCTCCGCCGCCGCCTCTGCTTCCCACACAGGTCCGACTGCGCTCTGGGGCCTACCTGGTCCTCGGGGTCGCTTTTATAGCCGCTCCGCCGCCGCCTCTGCTTCCCACACAGGTCTGACTCCGCTCTGGGGCCTACCTGGTCCTCGGGGTCGGTTTTATAGCCGCTCCGCTGCCGCCTCTGCTTCCCACACAGGTCCGACTCCGCTCTGGGGCCTACCTGGGATATGGCGATAGGGCCGGTGAATGGAGTTGAGGCAGAAGATCAGCCATTATCTCATTGAATGGCGGAGCAGGCTCGAAGGGCCGAATGGCCTACTCCTGCTCCTATTTCTTATGTTCTTATATCGCCGTTCCTTCATCGTTACTGGGTGAAAATCCTAGAAATCCCTACCCAACAGCATTGTGGGAGCACCTTCACCATACAGACTGCAGCAGTTGAAGAAGGCGACTCACCACCACCTTCTCAAAGACAACTGGGGATGGGCAATAAATGCTGGCCTTGCCAGTGATGCCCATATCCTAAGAATGAATAAAGAAAATGGGCAGAATGTACGATCGTGCACACACATTAATGACCAGATAATTAGCAGCTATAAGTTTGAAATTTTCCAAAAATGTATGCCGCCCGATGAGAGCATCAGGTCACCCAGTGCCCTTGGTTCTGTGGGAGGAGGGAAGAAGCAACAAGGTTTAATGGGCTTATGTCCCTGGAAAGATAAACTAAGTTGTAGTACCATGTTTAGATAATCATAAACTGTACAAGGCAAAGACTTGGAATCGAGGTGAACTAATTTGTACACCAGCTGGTGAGAATATGGTGCAGATCGTTGGGGGAAGCAGGAAGGTGAATAGGGTCAGAAAATTCCAGAGGAAGCTGGATTGATATTTGGCAGAGAAAGCAGTCGAGGGACAAGAGTAGGACTGAATGGTATTTTTGACTGTCCAGATGGGCCCGCGATGATCGCTTCATGCTTAGGTAAATGACTCTATCTCGCTTCATGCTTTAAGTTGTTTTCTCTTCACTTCAGAGTTCCTAAGATTTCACACAGTCACCTGTTTTCCTCACTTCTTGTAGTAAAAACTTCTGCTATTTTGCAGTGGCCCGCAATCTTGAAGTGTCAGCACCTGCTCCTACGAGCAGTATAGAATTAACAGTGCCCCTCCCTAAATGAACACTGGAGGAGGTGCAAAAACGATTTACTAGAATGATACCAGAACTGAGAGGTTATACTTATCAGGAAAGATTGGAGGCTGGGGCTCTCTTCTCTAGAAAAGAGAAGGCTGAGGGGTTCACCCGATAGAGGTCTTCAAAATTATGAAAGGGTTTGATAGGGTAGATGTAGAGACGATGTTTCCACTTGTGGGGGAGACCAGAACTAGGGGCCATAAATATAAGGTAGTCACTAATAAATCCAACAGGGAATTCAGGAGAAACTTCTTTACCCAGAGAGTGGTTAGAACGTGGAACTCGCCACCACAGGGCGTGGTTGAAGCGAAAAGCCTAGAGGCATTTAAGGGGAAGCTAGATAAACACATGAGGGAGAAAGGAATAGAAGGATAAGTTGATAAAGATGAGGAAGGCTGGGAGGAGACTTGTGTGGAACATGGACCTGCTGGGTCGAATGGCCTGTTTCTGTGCTGTAAATATTATGGGGTAGAGTTTCCGCTTTGAGCGCAATCAGCGACCCGGGCGCAAATTGTGCCTAAAATTGTGCGAGTTTTGAGAAGTTTCTTTTTCCTCGAGTTTCCGCTCGAACGTATTTGCATATAGCCAAATGTAAAATCTGCCATGAACCAGCATAATTGGGCAGTATTTTAGAGCGTAATTTAAAAAAAACATTTTGCTTTAAACAATATTTCTTGATATATTTAAGAGTGAAATCACAAAAAATTAAGCATTTTAAGCAGAATGTCTAGTCCACCAGCTGTAAGCAACCCGATTTTAAGGGGGAATTTTAACCCCAGGAGGCGGGTTGGCACTTTAAATATTATAATGAGGCTGGGAGCCTCATTTTGAAGCTCCATTTTAAATTTATCTCTGGGCGGCAAGGAAGACAAGGACTGCTGGATCCAGGAGCTAGGTTCCTTTCCACTTACCTGCTGGAACCAGCGTTCCTGCCTCACCAATCCCCCGCGACCGGACACCCCCTCCCCGCCCTCCTACCCCCCCCTTCCCCCATGAGGTCATCGATCTCCGATTCTTCCTCCCAGTCCTCCAACCCCCCTCTGGCCTCCGATCCCCCTCTGGCCTTCCAATCCTCATCCTCCGGTCCCCTCTCTGGCCTCCAATCCTCGACCCCTCGGCCCCCTCTCCAGCCTCTGAACCCCAGCCCCCAAATTCCTCCCCTGCCTCCGATCCTCGGTCCCCGACCCCGGACTTCCGATTCTCAGCCCCCAGTCCAGAACCCCCCCCCCCACCCCCTCCCTCCCTCCGGTCTTCTGATCCCTGGCTTTCCTATGCCACTGCCCCACCGATCTCCAGCCCCCTCCGATCTCCAGCCTTCCTACCTCCCCCTCTCCCCCCCCGCCCGGATCTTCGGCCCCCTCCAATCCCCAGCCTTCCTACCCCCCCCCACCCCCGCCCCACTGATTCCGATCCTTCCTTCCCTCCTCTCTGCTACACGCCCGACTGCCAGCCAGCCTCTCAATTTGGCTGGCTACGGGTGGGAAACAGAGAAACAAAATGCTAATTGGGCCCTGCTGTTAAATTCAGCAGAGCCTGAGGGAAACCCATTCTCCCGGGTTTCCTGTCCACATTCCAGCCCCCCCACAGCCTCCCCCGCTCCCTACCCCACTTTAAGTTTAAATTCTGCCTTAAATAACTGAAAATTTCTTTTAAAAAACTATGCAGATCCATTTGGTGGTTATATTGGTCTACAGTAGTCAGTTTCTTGTAAATTAAAAAAATATTATATTCTAAAGCTTTTAAAAGTGCCCTTGTGCCTAAAAACATCTTTTTAGAGCCTCCTTGAAGGCCTGTAAATGAGCACAATTAGTGGAAACTCGTATTGGTGAATAATTCGATCTGGGACCGTGGTCAGTTTTGTGGCACAATGTTTTTTAAAACTAGCGCAAAAGATTTCAGGCGAATTGCGCTGAAAAAAAACAGTGGAACCGAGTGGAAACTCCAGGCCCATATAACTATATACTCTGCATCTACATTGAATTGGACAGTCTTAGCCTGCAGAGACTCATCTTCAAGCATTGAGGGTTGTCTGGTGTACAAATAAAACAGTCTGGAACCCATCCAGGAATTTGCGGTGCATGAAGTGACCTCAGACCACCCTGGATCATTCTCCGCCCTGCAAAGCTAGGACAGGGCAAACAAAACAGGTTTGTATTTTCAGATGTCAATGCAAATAGCTTCCTGGTTTCTGCCTGCAGATTTTCCCATCCGGAATCTCCCTCGCGAGATCAACACTGAGCAAGTAATTCCTGGCATTCCCCTTGGTTCCCCCTGTTGAATAGTGTGGTTTTGATAGAGGGCTTTCGTGGCCATTATAAAGAAAGAAAACTTGCATGTCCAAAGCGCCTTTCACAACCTCAGGTCGTCTCAAAGCTCTTTACAGCCAATGAAGTATTTTTGAAGTGTAGTCACTGTTGTAATGTAGGGAAACATGGTAGCCAATTTGCGCACAACAAGGTCCCCCAAACAGTTGACCAAAAGCTTGGTCAAAGAGGTTGGTTTTAAGCAGTGTCTTAAAAGAGGGGAGAGAGGCAGAGGTTTAGGGAGTGAGAGATTCATTTAAGACCAGAATTGGAGGAGCGTTTGTAGGACTGGTGGAGGTTACAGAGATAGGGAGGAGCAAGGCCATGGAGGGATTTGAACACAAGGATGAGAATTTTTAAATTTGAGGATTTGCTGGACTAGGAGCCAAAGAAAGTCAGCGAGCACAGGGGTGATGGGTGAGCGGGACTTGGTGCAAGTCAGGATACGGGCAGCAGAGATTTGGATGAGCTCAAGTTTACAGAAAGTTAAAAATGGGAGGCCGGCCAGGAGAGCCTTGGAATAGTTGAGCCTGCAGGTAACAATAGCATGGACGAGGGTTTCAGCAGCAGATGAGCTGAGGCAGGGGTGGAGACAGGCGATATTACGGTGGAAGTAGGCGTTCTTGGTGATGGACAGGATATGGGGTTGGAAGCTCAGCTCACAGTCAAATAGGACACCAAGGTTGCAAACTGTCATGTTCAGCCTCAGACAGTGGCCAGGGAGGGGAATAGAATCAGTGGTGAGGGAACGGAGCTTGTGGCGGAGCCTCAGACAGTGGCCAGGGAGGGGAATAGAACCAGTGGTGAGGGAACGGAGCTTGTGGCGGAGCCTCAGACAGTGGCCAGGGAGGGGAATAGAATCAGTGGTGAGGGAACGGAGTTTGTGGCGGAGCCTCAGACAGTGGCCAGGGAGGGGAATAGAACCAGTGGTGAGGGAACGGAGCTTGTGGCGGGGACGAAGACAGTGGCCAGGGAGGAGAATAGAATCAGTGGTGAGGGAACGGAGTTTGTGGCGGGGACGAAGACAGTGGCCAGGGAGGGGAATAGAATCAGTGGCGAGGGAACGGAGTTTGTGGCGGGGGCGAAGACAGTGGCCAGGGAGGGGAATAGAATCAGTGGTGAGGGAACGGAGCTTGTGGCGGAGCCTCAGACAGTGGCCAGGGAGGAGAATAGAATCAGTGGTGAGGGAACGGAGTTTGCGGTGGGGGCGAAGACAGTGGCCAGGGAGGGGAATAGAATCAGTGGTGAGGGAACGGAGCTTGTGGCGGGGGCGAAGACAGTGGCCAGGGAGGAGAATAGAATCAGTGGTGAGGGAACGGAGTTTGCGGTGGGGGCGAAGACAGTGGCCAGGGAGGAGAATAGAATCAGTGGTGAGGGAACGGAGCTTGTGGCGGAGCCTCAGACAGTGGCCAGGGAGGGGAATAGAATCAGTGGTGAGGGAACGGAGCTTGTGGCGGGGGCGAAGACAGTGGCCAGGGAGGAGAATAGAATCAGTGGTGAGGGAACGGAGTTTGTGGTGGAGCCTCAGACAGTGGCCAGGGAGGAGAATAGAATCAGTGGTGAGGGAACAGAGTTTGTGGCGGGGACGAAGACAGTGGCCTTGGTCTTCCCAATGTTTAATTGGAGAAAATTTCTGCTCATCCGGTATTGAATTTTGGACAAGCAGCATGACAAATCAAATGCAGTTGAGGGGTCGAGAGAGGTGTTGGTGTGGTAGAGCTGGGTGTTGTCAGGGTACATATGGAACCTGACGTTTTTTCGGATGATATTGCCGAGGTGCATTTTGTAGATGAGAAACAGGAGGGGCCAAGGATTGATCCTTTATGGACTCCAGAAGTAACAGTGCAGGAGCAGAAAGAGATGCCATTGCAGGAGATTCTCTGGCTACGACTGGATAGATAAGAATAGAACCAAGTGAGGACGTCCCACCCAGCTGAACAACGGAGGAGAGGCATTGGAGGAGGATGATATGGTCAACCGGATCAATGGCTGAAGATAGATCGAGAAAGATGAGGAAAGATAGAGCACCACAATCACAGTCACACAGGATGTCATTCGTGACTTTGATAAGGGCTGTTTCAATGTTGTGGCAGAGTCGGGAACTTAAGTGGAGAGGTTCACACATGGATCTGCATCTGCTTAAGTGACCTCCCTGATAACTTATTTGACAACTCTTATACCCTGTGGGCCAACAGAGATCTGCCTGACTTCTCTTTCTCCATCTGCATTTTGCTTGGGATTTCAACCCTTCACTATTGTGATCAATTTGTTTCATAAACTTCAATTAGGTTAGTTCAAACTCTGCTCTGTTCTAAACAAGCCAAACTCCTATTAGCTTTCCTCACAACTTGAATTCCTGATACCCAGCATTATCTTCAATATTTACCTCTTCACGTTCTCGCCAGTAATAACATAATTCCTCAGCGTCACTGACCAGAGCTGTACGCAGTACTCCAAAAGGGTTATATTGGTCATCAGTGCTGTGTATTTTATACAGGATATTTTGGTTAGGTTTTGTGGACTTTGTGTGGTCGGGGGAGGGGGATTAACTTCATCAGTTATGTGCAGACTTGATGAAAGAAGTTTTTGTTTATCTTGAGACACTTACATGACATGGTTTGTAACTACGTGAACAACTGTGATGCAGCATCTTGGATTGTGGACTCTTGTGTCTTGTCCAGTATGGAGTCATCCATTGGAAAGAAGGTCGCAGGTTCGACTGCCTCTCCAGGGACTTGGGTACAAAACCCAGGCTGTCACTCCAGTGCAGTGGTGAGGGAGTGCTGCACTGTCGGAGATGCCGTCTTTTGGATGAGATGGTAAACTGAGGCCCCGTCTACTCTCTCAGGCACTATTTTGAAGAAGAGCAGGGCAGTTCTCCCCTGTGCCCTGGCCAATATTTCC
Source organism: Somniosus microcephalus (assembly GCF_052327205.1). Lineage (NCBI taxonomy): Eukaryota > Metazoa > Chordata > Chondrichthyes > Squaliformes > Somniosidae > Somniosus > Somniosus microcephalus. The sequence goes on along the minus strand of NC_141002.1, from coordinate 16,622,233 downwards.
CCTCAACCACCTGCACCAAAAACAGATTATCTGGTCATTGCCTCATTGCTGTTTGTGGGATCTTGTGCACAAATTGGCTGCTGTGTTTCAGACATTACAACAGTCACTACACTTCAAAAGTACTTCATTAGCTGTAAAGAGCTTTGGGATGTCCTGAGGTCATGAAAGGCACCATAGATATGCAAGTCTTTCCTTCTTTCTTCCTAATACCAGGTTGTGAGTGGCAGGCTTGCGTCTCAGTTCCTGTTTTTCTGATGTCTGCTAGCAATAGCATTGCTACTTTTGGCCATACTTTCTGGATTCTTTCTCTGCTTTAGTTCTGACTCTTTCTTCTCCCTTATCGTGCCTCCCCTCCCCCACCTCCCATTGCCAGTGTGTCTCTAATAGACAGAGGCACAGTTTGCAGGTGTGAACACTGTTAAATGTGTGTGCCCAATGATGAGGTCAGCTCCAGGGACCCGGGTTCGAATCCGGCCTCGGGTGACTGTCTGTGTAGAGTTTGCACATTCTCCCCGTGTTTGCGTGGGTTTCCTCCGGGTGCTCCGGTTTCCTCCCACAGTCCAAAGATGTGCAGGTTAGGTTGATTGGCTATGATAAAATTGCCCCTTAGTGTTAGGGGGATTAAATACGTGGGGTTACGGGGATAGGGTGAGCTATGTGTTGGTGTAGGGGTTACGGGGATCGGGGGTGGGATATGTGTCGGTGCAGGCTCGATGGGCCGAAATGGCCTCTATCTGCACTGTGAGGTTTCTGTGATTTCTGTGATTTTGATAGTGAGCTGGTGTTGCAGCAGTTTTTTGGAAGGTTGGTTTCGTGGGGCCCACCCAATTTCAGGGCTTCATACAGGATGAGAACAGTCTGTAGCCATATGAATAATATCGGTTCTACCGCCCAACAGGTACTATGGCTGCTTCTCCATGGACGTTGTTGCCAGTGTCGCATTTGGTACACAGGTGGACTCCCAGAAGAACCCAGAAGACCCATTTGTCAAACATGCAAAGATGATCTTTAACGTAAATTTCTTCAAACCACTTATTTTTCTCAGCAGTAAGTCTCACCACTTTTATTGTTCTCCTCCTGTTCGATCCTTTCAGCCATATCTATTGGTATTGTAGTGGTCATGTTACTGGACTAGTAATCTAGAGGCCTGGACTAATAATCCAGCGAATGTGAGTTCATATTTCACCATAGCAGTTTGAGAACTGAATTCAGTTTAAAAATCTGTAAATAAAATTATGGTATCTATAAAAGTGACCATGAAGCTGTCGGATTGTCATTAAAAACCCAACTGGTTCACTAATGTGGGAAGAAAACCTGTCGTACTTACCCGGTCCGGCCTAGATGTGTCTCCAGTCCCACATGCCCTATAAATTTCGTAAGAGAGCAAAATCCTTTTTGATATTCAGAAGGCCTCCAAAGCATCTGATATGCGTGCAGGGACAACCAAATTAAACTTTTCAAAAAGCACTGACATCAGCGAGATTCCTTTGTAGTTTGCAGGTTCATAGAAATTTCCCTTCTTGTGGAAAGGATTCACAACTGTGCTCTGGAACCCAAAGGGTATGTGTACTTCAAACAGAATCCTATCACCAACCTGAGAATGGCAGTTCCAAGACAAGCCTGTGGTTCCTGGCACTCTACTCCAAGACTATCACTGTAAGAAATCACACAACACCAGGTTATAGTCCAACAGCTTTATTTGAAATCACAAGCTTTCGGAGCACTGCTCCTTCGTCAGGTGAAGTGGAGAGATGCATAAAAACACAGCTTATATTCTCTGACTATATAAGCTGTGTTTTTATGCATCTCTCCACTTCACCTGACGAAGGAGCAGTGCTCCGAAAGCTTGTGATTTCAAATAAAGCTGTTGGACTATAACCTGGTGTTGTGTGATTTCTTACATTTGTCCACCCCAGTCCAACACCGGCATCTCCACACCAAGACTATCACAGTCTCTTTCCTTCCTTCCCATCACCTCCCCCACGCACACGCCACCCACCACTTCCCACCCCACCGAGAAAAGCTTTTTGGAGTTCAGCATGAATAGCATCCACATCTGCCCTGCCATTAGTTAGAGGATGGAGTATGGAGTCAACTGGTTCATGGTGGCTTTTTATCTATCCCGTACACTTCACTGGCTTTTCCAACGTCAGTGCAGAGTCTATTGGGACAGACATCAACTCAATTTAGTACTCTCTAGTGGATGCCCTGAGGGGCTTGTGAAGAGAGCAAGCCAGCAGAGCTGCACAAAATGCAACTGAACATCATGGCACTGCGGATTTAGATGTAGATTCTAAACTTTGTCCTGATATCCCAGTAAAGCCTCTCATGTTTAGTCTGCTGCTCATTGCAGCCATGAAAATTCAACCACTTGAAGTTTCTAATGACATTTAGTGACAGGCCCTATTGTCATTGTTTCTAAGTGGTTACGTACATCGCTACTAGATTTCCCCCCCCCCTTTATTACTTCCCTCCTCTACTGAAGGTGAGGACCCTCATTGGATTCAGTTCCAGGACTATCGACACCTATGACACCATAGCCCAGCAGAGTCAACACCTTCAGGGAGTGGGGGCGGGGGAGGGTAGTGGGGGGGGAGGAGTATATGGGGGAAGAAACCCCTGGTATATGATGTATGATGAAAATTCTTCTGTCTTCTATTTCAGTAATATTCCCCTCCTTCATGATGCCTGTTCGGCAATTTATGCCCCGTACATCCATGAGCAAGGTGAATGCCTTCTTCATCAAAGTGATTAAAGATATTATAGTCCTGAGGGATCAGCAGCCTTTGGATCAGGTAATGTCCCACAGTGCAAATATCCAACTTTCCCTCCCGCTATCTGCTCGTGTACGGTTTCTGACTCCTCTCTTCATGTGGTCTCGCAGCCATTGCTAACCATTCCCTGTACTATTGAAATCCAGTTAAGAGAGATCTGGGCAGTGCATCGCCCTTTCACCTCTCTGTCTTGGGTTCAAACTGGAACATAGGAACAGGAGTAGGCCTTTCATCCCCTAGAGCCTGTTCCGCCATTCAGTTAGATCATGGCTGATCTGTGTCATTACTCCATTTACCTGCCTTGGTTCCATATCCCTTAATACCCTCGCCTAACAAAAATCTATCAATCTCAGTTTTGAATTTTCAATTGATCCCCCCCAGCCTGAACAGCTTTTTGGGGGCGAGGGTTCCAGATTTCCACTACACTTTGTGTGAAGAAGTGCTTCCTGACATCATCCCATAACAGCCTGTCCCTAATTTTAAGGTTATTCCCCTTGTCCTGGACTCCCCCACCAAAGGAAATAGTTTCTGCCTGTATCTAGCCTATCAAATCCTTTAATCATCGTAAACACCTCAATTAGATCACCCCTTAATCTTCTATACTCGAGGGAATACAAGCCTGTTCTATGCCCCGCCCCGCCCTCCGTTTCCTCTCTTTCACACAACAGCTGCTGGCGCAAAACCATAAGCAAAAATATTCAACTACAGGAGACCCAACCTTCATCATAAGGTAAATGCAGTAACATTTGTAGAAGTCATGTGATCAGACATCACATGGTCGGCTGTCATGTGGTCTGAATGTCACGTGATCAAGCCTCCAGGAATCCCTCCAACCAGAGTTGGCAACCTAGGGTGCTGCGAGTCTAAGCCTGAGGCCTGTTCAGGGCATAATACGTTTAGTACCCAATAATGAGTACTAACTACTTCGTCAGTGCTGAATCTGTGCAGGTAATATAGGCAAGGAACATTAAGGCCCCATTTCTAATGTGAATGAGGCCTGCTCCCCCAGACTTGGCGAGGAAGGACCACGGGGGTTAAAGATTAATTTTTTGGCTAGGTCACCATGACCTTCTAAAAGAGCCATTATAGGCCCCTATATACATATGTAATGAAAGAGAATGACAATCTGTACAAGCTGCAGATGTTGAAAATCTCACCCTGTGTGCCAACGCACACACATTGAGAGGGCCATAAAAATAGCTTACGAGCTGACCCTTCATTATCGGTCGAGGTCATTATCCACTCCCCGGTCACGGGTACCTCGCATTTAAATCACGTCATCAAATTACCTCAAAGTGCTTTTGGAGTGCAGCAACTATTGTCCCACAAGCAGCCAGGAGATGAATGTTGTCGGTTTAGGGAGGAATGCTAGCCTGGATACTTTTGCACAATAAACATGAGAGGTCTTTTCTTCAAATGGTGGCCGGCGATCTATGACTTCCACCAGAATGGGCCTCAGTTTAATGGCTCACCTGAAAAAGTGGTAATGATTTTTTTTGGAAACTATCTTGCCATCTGTTTACTCTGAGGAGGGAATGCCAGTCATAGAGGACAATGCATTCCGAGACATCTGCTTGTGTGCACATGTAGATTAGGTAGAATCTATACTTACAATCAGTGCAGACATATAGCACAAGATATAGGGGTCTGTCCCCGCCAATGACGCCAATCCTCGCCCTAGCCACTGCCTAAGGCTGAACCAGACTGTTCACAACCTTAGCATCCTAATTGATCCTGAGCTGAGGTTCCGACCCCATATCCTGTCCATCACCAAGACCACCTAATTCCATCACCGTAACATTGCCCATCTCTGCCCCTGCCTCAGATCATCTATTGATCTGAGATTTAAAATTATTAATTGAGTGAGCATCTATTGCTTTTTGTGGGAGAGAGTTCCACATTTATACCACCCCTTATGTGAAGAAGTGTTTCCTAACTTCCCTCTTGAATGACCTGGCTCTGATTTTAAGGCTATGTCCTCTTTTCCTATACTCACCCACCAGCTGGCGTCCCACCTTGCACCCTCTGTAAACTTGATCTCATCCAAAACTTTGCTGTCCATGTCCTCAGCGTCAGCTGTGGCTCAGTGGGTAGCACACTCGCTTCTGAGTCAGAAGGTTGTGGGTTCCAATCCACTCCAGGGATTTGAGCACGATAAAGCTAGGCTGACACTCCAGTGCAGTGCTGAGGGGGTGCTGCGCTGTTGGAGGTGCAGTCTTTCAGATGAGACGTTAAACCGAGGCCCCGTCTGCTTTCAGGTGGACATAAAAGATCCCATAGCACTACTTTGAAGGGGAGTTATCCCCAGTGTCCTGGCCAATATTTATCTCTCAATCAACATCACTAAAACATCACATTGCTGTTTGTGGGAGCTTGCTGTGCGCAAATTGCTGCCACGTTTCAACAGTGACTCCACTTCAAAATTACTTCATTGGCTGTAAAGCGCTTTGAGACGTCCGGCGGTCGTGAAAGGCGCTATACAAATGCAAGTCTTTCTTTCTAACTCACATGAAGTCCCGTTCACCCATCACCCCCTGCTAGCTGACCTACATTAGTTCTGGCAACACCTCGATTTTAAAATTCTCAGCCATGTTTTCAAATCCCACCATGGCTTCGGCGCTCCGTCTCTCTGTAACCACCTCCAGCCCTACAACCCTCTGAAACCTCTGTGCTCCTCGAATTCTGGCCACTTGCCCATCCCGATTTTCATCACTCCACCATTGGCAGCTGTGCCTTCAGCTGTCTGGGCTCTCAGCTCTAGAAATCTCTCCTTAAACCTCTCCGCCTCTCTTTCCTCATTTAAGACACTCCTTAAAACTTACCTCTTTGACCAAGCTTTTGGCCACCTATCCTAATATCTCCTTATGTGGCTCAGTGTCAAATTTTGTTTGGTAATGTTCCTGTGAAGCGCATTGGGACATTTTACTATCTTAAAGGTGTGATATAAATGTACGGTGGTGTTGGTGTTGATATAGGGGTCTGTCAGAGCTCCCTCAGGTTGCCCTGGCAGCACAGTTCATCTCCAGAAAAGGGAAACATAGAAGATAGGAGCAGGAGTAGGCCATTCGGCCCTTCGAGCCTGCTCTGCCATTCAACGAGATCACGGCTGATCATCCAAACCCTAGCACCCGGTCCCTACACCGACAGCCATCCCACCCAAGCCCTATCCCAGTAACCCCGTAACCCCACGTATTTAATCCCCCCTAACACTAAGGGCCAATTTTTTATCATGGCCAATCAACCTGACCCGCACATCTTTGGACAGTGGAAGGAAACCGGAGCACCCGGAGGAAACACGGGGAGAATGTGCAAACTCCACACAGACAGTCACCCGAGGCCGGATTTGAACCCGGGTCCCTGGCGCTGTGAGGTAACAGTGCTAACCACTATGCCACCGTGCTGCACTGTGTACTACAGCAGCATGTTGTTTCCATTTTCCATATTGAATTTCATGCTGTTTTCTGTTGGAAACTGGTTTCCACTTCAGTGTAGGTGTTACAAGAAGCTGTCTATTTTCTTTGTGTTAACATTTTGCTCATTTAAGGCGAGGGATGTCATTGCAGGGGAATGGAGGACGTTCCATCATCGGCATCAGCACTCCCAGGTTAGCTGTAGCAGTCAGAAGTCAAGTGAACATCCATCCCCTCTGCCCCCAACAAGGTTCCTCAGCGCCAGCCTCAGAATATTGCCCCCTACTGTACACTGTGACAGTTTTCCATTTTTTACACCAGCCTCCGGTGTCAGCTGTGGCTCAGAGGGCAGCAATCTCGCCTCTGAGTGAGAGAAGGTTGTGGGTTCAAGACCTACTCCAGAGACTTCAGCACAAGATCTAGGCTGGCACTCCAGTTTAGGAACATAAAAAAAAGAAAGACTTGCATTTATATAGCGCCTTTCACAACCACCAGACATCCCAAAGCACTTTTGAAGTGTAGTCGCTGTGGTAATGTCAGAAACGCAGCAGCGAATTTGCAGACAGCAAGCTCCCACAAACAACAATGTGATAATGACCAGATAATATGTTTCAGTGATGTTGATTGAGGAATAAGTATTAGCCAGGACACCAGGGCTAACTCCCCTGCTCTTCTTTGAAATGGGCCATGGGATCTTTTAGGTCCACCTGAAAGAGCAGACGGGGCCTTGGTTTAACATCTCATCCGAAAGACATAGAAACATAGAAGATAGGAGCAGGAGTAGGCCATTCGGCCTCTCGAGCCTGCTCCGCCATTCAATGCGATCATGGCTGATCATCCAAGTTCAGTACCCGGTACCTGCTTTCTCCCCATACCCCTTAATCCCTTTAGCCTTAAGAAATATATCCAACTCCTTCTTGAATATATTTAACGAATTGGCCTCTACTGCCTTCTGTGGTAGAGAATTCCACAGGTTCACCACTCTCTGGGTGAAGAAATTCCTCCTCATTTCTGTCCTAAAAGGCCTACCCCTTATCCTTAGACTGTGACCCCTGGTTCTGGATTCCCCGACCATCGGGAACATCCTTCCTGCATCTAGTCTGTCCAGTCCTGCCAGAATTTTATAAGTTTCAATGAGATCCCCTCTCATTCTTCTAAACTCCAGCGAGTACAAGCCCAATCGACCCAATCTCTCCTCATACGTCATTCCTGCCATCCCAGGTATCAGCCTGGTGAATCTTCGCTGAACTCCTTCCATGGCAAGAATATCCTTCTTCAGATAAGGCGACCAAAACTGCATACAATACCCAAGATGTGGTCTCACCAAGGCCCAGTACAACTGTAGCAAGACATCCTTGTTCCTGTACTCAAACCCTCTCGCTATGAAGGCCAACATACCATTTGCCTGCTTAACCGCCTGCTGCACCTGCATGCTTACCTTCAGTGACTGGTGCACAAGGACACCCAGGTCTCGTTGCACTTCCCCTTCTCCCAATCTATTGCCATTCAGATAATAATCTGCCTTCCTGTTTTTGACACCAAAGTGGATAACCTCACATTTATCCACGTTATATTGCATCTGCCATGCTTCTGCCCAATCACCCAACCTGTCCAAATCATCCTGTAGTTTCTTGGCATCCTCCTCACAGCACACACGTCCACCCAGCTTTGTGTCATCTGCAAATTTGGAGATATTACATCCAGTTCCCTTGTCTAGATCATTAATATATATTGTGAATAGCTGGGGTCCAAGGACCGATCCCTGCAGTACCCCACTAGTCACTGCCTGCCACTCGGAAAAAGACCCGTTTATTCCAACTCTTTGCTTTCTATCTGCCAACCAGTTCTCTATCCAAGTCAATACCTTGCCCCCAATCCCATGTGCCTTAACTTTACACGCTAATCTCTTATGTGGGGCCTTATCGAAAGCCTTCTGAAAGTCCAAATACACCACATCCACTGGTTCTCCCTTATCTATTTTACCAGTTACATCCTCAAAAAATTCCAGTAGATTAGTCAAGCACGATTTACCTTTTGTAAATCCATGTTGACTTTGTCCGATCCGGTCACTGTTTTCCAAGTGATCTGCTATTACATCTTTCATAATGGACTCTAGCATTTTCCCCACTACCGATGTCAGGCTTACCGGTCTGTAATTCCCCGTTTTCTCCCTACCACCTTTTTTGAATAGTGGGGTAACATTAGCTACCCTCCAATCCATGGGTACTGTTCCAGATTCCATCGAATGTTGGAAGATGATCAGCAATGCATCTACTATTTCTAGGGCCACTTCTTTAAGCACCCTAGGATGTAGATTATCAGGCCCTGGGGATTTATCGGCCTTCAATCCCATCAATTTCCCTAACACCATTCCCCTACAAATACTGATTTCTTTCAGTTCCTCCCTTTCATCAGACCCTATGTTCCCCGACATTTCTGGGAGGTTATTTTTGTCCTCCTTTGTGAAGACAGAACCAAAATATGTATTTAATTGGTCAGCCATTTCTTTGTTCCCCATTATAAATTCCCCTGATTCTGACTGCAAGGGACCTACGCTTGACTTCACCAATCTTTTTCTCTTCACATATCTATAAAAGCTTTTACAGTCAGTTTTTATGTTCCCTGTAAGCTTACTCTCATATTCTATTTTCCCTTTCTTAATTAATCCCTTTGTCTTCCTTTGTTGAATCCTAAACTGCTCCCAATCCTCTGGATTACTGCTTTTTCTGGCCAAATTATATGTCCTCTCCTTGGATCTTATGCTATCCCTAATTTCCCTCGTTAGCCACGGTTGAGTCACCTTTTTTGTTTTATTTTTATGCCAAACTGGGATGAACAAATTCTGTAGTTCATCCATGCGGTCTTTGAATGTTTGCCATTGCCTATCCACCGTTAACCCTTTGAGTGACATTCCCCAATCAATCCTACCTAATTCGCGCCTCAGACCATCGTAGTTTCCTTTGACGGCACCTCTGACAGTGCAGCACTACCTCAGTACTGCAGTGGAGTGTCAGCCTAGATTTTTGTGCTCAAGTCTCTGGAGCGGGACTTGAACCCACAACCTTCTGACTCAGAGGCGAGTGTGCTACCAACTTTTTTTAAAATTACATATTATTTATAAAACATTAAAAACATTTACAACATCATGATCATTCCATTGTATCATACAAATCTATTCCGCCACTCTGCACAGCCATTCCTCCACCACATATTAACATCAAAACCTGAAGTTTAATTTGTCTCCCATAACATATCTTAATCTATTGTACTTTAAAAATTGATCATAAAATATTATCTTTAAATTCCTTTCTGAATAAAACATCCACAGTGCCTTATAATGATCTTTTAGCTTATATTTAAAATACTCTTTTAGATTTATTCTCGTCCCCTTAAAAAACAGAGCATTCCTTCTTTGCACAATCATGAATCTAGCCGAATTGAACATTAAATTAATTGCCGCTCTGCTAGACTCGGCCAGACTCTCCTGCAATCCCCATCTCAAAATTGAGTGCCACAGGATTCCCATTCTCGCTCTTCGGTCCCCACCCAGCAAAAAAACCTCATACAACTGTCGAACATAGTACTTAAAATCCTTTAACTGCGGACATAACACCAGTAAATGGGACAGAGTCTCATCCCATGTCCCACACACTGGGCACGTTGCCACCTTCACTCGCCCAATCTTACATAAGGCCGCCACAGTAAAAATTCGGTTATGAGCCAATTTGAAATCGAGTTCAATCCACTCTGGACATTTAAAATTTGCCCACACTCCCTTCCAAATCTTGTTGAAGTCCAGCTGTGGGTATATACTCTGCCAAAACTCCTGACCAGCAGGTGTCTTGAATCTCCATTCTCTAAACACCTCATAGAAATCTCGAGTATTTCAGTTGTCAAATTGGACCAACTCCTCCCCTTTCTCCAGCAGAAAGCTTGGAAAAGCGGGACACATTTTACTTCCTTTGGAGATTCCCGCATTTATTTCTTCCATCCAATCCTGTGGCATTGCCCTCACAATCTTCTCATACATGATCATCATTGCTTTTTCCTCTACCTCCTGATCCTCCTCCCAAACCATGTCCCTCACTATTGCTTACGGCAACCAACCTGGAATTACCTCGTATAATACATCTTTCACATATATAATCCCAGCTTTTATAAAAGCTTGATTAAATAATACCTCTCCTTCAATGTTGACCCATCTGCTCAAAAATAAGGACTGTTCCAAAAATTCCTCAGCACCCTTGGGCATAAACTGCACACTTTTTAAAAATTGGGCCCAAGTCTCTACAACCCCCTTATAAAACCTAGGGAGCGGTTTAATCGATTTCAAAAACATATTATTGTATTTCATATACAATATCCCCAGACCACGGTGCAGCACGGTGGCATAGTGGTTAGCACTGTTGCCTCACAGCGCCAGGGACCCGGGTTCGAATCCGGCCTCGGGTGACTGTCTGTGTGGAGTTTGCACATTCTCCCCGTGTTTGCGTGGGTTTCCTCCGGGTGCTCCGGTTTCCTCCCACAGTCCAAAGATGTGCGGGTTAGGTTGATTGGCTATGATAAATTGATCCTTAGTGTTAGGGGGATTAAATACGTGGGGTTACGGTGATAGGGTGGGACATGTGTTGGTGTAGGGGTTACAGGGATCGGGTGGGATATGTGTCGGTGCAGGCTCGATGGGCTGAAATGGCCTCTATCTGCACTGTGGGGTTTCTGTGATCTGATCTGTGACCACCTATCCCACTTCGTTTTAAAAAATGCTCAAAACAACTCTTCCAAAAACTTGTATTTGACTTCTGAAGAAATCTCTTCACCCGTTTGATTCTAAAGGTTTTTTTTTCAAATCAGTATCTGGGAAATTGAGTCCTCCCTGATTTCTCCGTCCAATGATGGTATTGTAAGCAACCAAGGCTGGTTTCCCTTTCCATAAAAACCTCACACAAGCCTCTTGGATGGACTTTTCCGCCCACTCAGGACACCACTGTCGCTCTTCCTTGCACTTTCAACCACTTTCTTTCCCATCTTCCCAAAATCTTTTTAATTTTCATAACCTTCAGTTCCCAATTTAATCGATCCACTTCATCCCTGTGCTTCTTGCACCCCTTATGCACCCCCAGAACTTCCAAAACCTCCACCACCTTAAAGGGGCTTTCCCCCAACCATTCCCCTCTACCCCTTCTCACAACCAGGCATTGAGACTTACTATAATTCACTCTGGCTCCTGAAGCTCTACAATACTCCTCCACTACTTCCATAGCTTTCCTCACTGACTCCCCATCTCTCAACGTTAAGGTTGTGTCATCTGCATATTGGTGTATCACCGACACCCGCTCGGAACTGGGAACCGCAATCCCGACTACGCCTTGTTCCTTTCGCATCATATAACCTAATGGTTCTGCTACCAATGCATACAACAATGGGGACAGGGGACAGGGAACAACAGCAGCTTCTCTTGCTCTAGAAAATATCTAGTGCATCTTTCTCCCTCCAATTCATCTTTAGCTTTTGCACGGCGAATGGCTCCCTTGCATTTTTCAGTTTGCAATAATTCCCACTCTCCCTTTAAAACCACCCACTTGGTCTCTGCTCCCTTATCCCCTCCGTCAACTGCTTTACAGACATCCGTAAACCTTTTGTTTATATTCTCTTCTCGACACCGGTTAGCTGCCTCTCTCTCTTTCCCATAACGTACCGAAAAAACATTTACCTCATATTTGAAATTGTCCCACTAAATGCTTCTTTTTTTCAAGAATAAAGGTTCCTTCCGAGCATTCTTTATTATATTTAAAATCCCTTCTTTATAAGCAATTTCTTTCAGGTATTAATTCTTTAAAATCCACACCCCTGGACCGATCTTAACTCTGCTGTTCCTAATTATAAGAACCAAAGCCGAGTGGTCACTAAAAAATACTTTATTATTGTAATAAATCTCCATCACCTCCGAACTTAACCCTTCCTGCATTAACACAAAATCTGTTCGGCTCTGTTTTAAAACATCACCCACCCAATCTCTTCTGGAGAACTCCCTTTTTATGGGGTTCCGATCCCTCCATAAGTCTCTCAAATTTAAATTTGCCATCAGTTTTACAATTATCCCTCTGGAGTTATCATCCTTAAAGGTTACCTGGGCTGAAATGTCCATCCGAGATAAAAATACATTAAAATCCCCCACTATACAAGGGTTTTCTGCCTCTGCCACTTCAGTGAATAACCACCGAAAAAACTCGCAAAGCTTGCAATGTCGTTCGGTGCATAGATATTAAAGAGATCGCAATTAAATTTTTACCTTTAGTTGTAAAAATCTCCCCTCAGTGCCCTTGTCCACCAAGGCAACGTTCTCTTTTATGGATGGACTCACCAATACAGCCACCCCTCTATGGTTATTGTTTGCACAACTTCCAAACCTTGCAAACTCTTTCTAGGATATCCTCATCCCAAAAGGTTTCTTGCAGACACAAGTCAGTGCCTTTAACACACTGCCATAACTGCTGCAATTTCTTCCCACCCCTCAGTCCGTTCACATTAATCGAGACCAATGTAATCATAAGGGAAGTGTAGCTGATAGGAACAGGGAGAGGCAATACACACTTAATGGCACAGTTTTAAAGAGTGTGCAGGGACAGAGGGACCTGGGAGTTAATGTGCATTGGTCCCTGAAGGTGGCAGGACATATTGAGAGAATGGTTAGCAAAGCATATGGGATCTTGGGCTTCATAAATAGAGGTATTGAGTACAAAAGTAGAGAAGTTATGCTGAACCTTTATAAAGCACTAGTTAGGCCACAACTGGAGTATTGCGTCCAGTTCTAGTCACCACACTTTAGGAAGGATGTGAGGGCCCTTGAGAGGGTGCAGAGGAGATTTACCAGAATGGTTCCGGGGATGGGGGATCTTAGCTACAAGGACAGGTTGGAGAAGTTGGATTTGTTTTCATTAGAGCAAAGGAGGTTGAGGGGTGATTTAATAGAGGTGTACAAGATTATGACGGGTCTGGATAGGCTAGACGGGGAAAGGCTGCTCCCATTAGTTGATGGTACAAAGACTAGGGGACACAGATTTAAGGTTTTGGGCAGGAGATACAGGGGGGATGTGAGGAAAAACATTTTTACCCAGCTAGTGGTGAGGACCTGGAAGTGGTGGAAGCGGAGACACTCGATGTTTTCAAGGGGAGACTGGATAGGCACTTGAGGGAAATAAACTTGCAGGGCGACGGGGATAGAGCGGGGGAATGGGACTGACTGGATTGCTCTACAGAGAGCCGGCACGGACTCGATGGGCCGAATGGCCTCCTTCTGTGCCGTATGAATCTATGACTCTATGATAATCCTCCCATCCTTTAATCTCCGGCCCTTCCCTCCTCTCATGCTGCTTCCCAATATTTCGGGCAGCTGTTGCTTTCTCTTTATCACCTCCTGTTTGAACCTTCCCTGCAGTTTCAGCCTCTTCCTTACATTAGGTTTGGGCCGAGGAGCTGCCTCCTGCCCCTCACTAACCTTTCCCTTTCCACGCGATGCCACCCCACCCTCCACTTCCATGTCTCTGTCCCCCTCTGACTCCTCACTCTCGAGCTCTTCTATAATCTCTTGTTGCTGCTCCCCGTCAGATACATAATCTCCCTTAGAGTCTTCCTGCGATCACGGTTTCGCCAACAGTGCCACTCCCGTCAGCCTCATCTCCACCACTGACCCTTGCTCCCCGTTTCTTCTCTCTCTGGGACAATGGCGCATCTGCACCTATATTGCTCCCTTCTGGCGTCTTTGTCTCCCTGCTTCCGTCCTGCTGCCCCATTAAGGCTCCTGCCTTTTGCACCCTCTCCTTGTCTTGCCCCCACTTGCTCCCCGAGATGTCCGACTCCCCGTCTTTCTTTGGAGTACTTACACTTACCCTGCACCCTGCTCCTGCCTCCTCTCCCCCCGCGGACACCAGATTCTTTAGGGAGAGTTGAGCCGTATTATGGCTCGACTCTGCCCTCGCCCCGTGCTGCCCTCTGCTGTCTTTGTCCTTTTTCACTGTATTTGGTGTGTTTTCTACCATCTCCATCCTGTTCTCTGCGCCGCAATTTTCTGCCTCTTCCTGCGCTATTTTCTCCTTCCATTCACCAGCTGTGTCCTTCGCCTGCTCTGCTCCTCCAGCCTCTCCACTCACACTTCCTGCTCCTTCTCTCATCTCCTCATCACTCAAGGGGCTTCTTTCTGCCTCACACTCACAGCGGGTGGGGCCTTTGTGAGACACCCCACAGCTCTCCGCCTTGCAGCTCCAGGCGATGTGTCCAGACTCTCCGCAGTTATAACTGTACAAGTCTGGATAGCTTCTTAAAAGATGGTTGTGCCCAAGACAATAATAACAAACCTTCGCCTGGTTATCATGCAGTACTCGGAAGTACTGCACTCCTTCCATTGGCTCGAATTTCATGATATACGGCAATGACTTCACCCCCTCTGGGAACCGCGTCTTTACATAATGGGTTCCATCTGCTACCCACGTTCCTGGATAGTATCTCTTTATTGCTGAGCAAATTTTAATGTTCCACGACTCCAACTTTTTTACTAACACATCGTCCTCAATATAAACCGGCAGGTTTAAGAATGAGACCAGCGCCTTTTCAGAATATAGCAGAGATACCTCCAAGAACTTACCTCCAACCTTCAAACTGAGTAAAAGTCTTTCCACCTCCTCTCGGCCACTGACCGTCACCTTGAACCCAACATTCGGCTTTGGTCGGCAGGCAAAGCAGCTTCCCTCACCGCAGTCCTCATGTACCGCCTGGATAATATCCCAAGCTCATATCTCCTTATCCTCGCACTGAACCACCACCGTGTTTTCTTTTCCAAACCTCCTGGGGTCCCGGCCCAAATCTTTGGGTCCTTTTTTCTCCCTTCCCCCAACATTTTCTCCTTTGATTAAATTCATCCTGGGAATATTGTCCTCTGAGGGGTCCGGCACTCCGGGCCCCTCAGCAGCCATCTGGCTGCTGTTTAAGGACCAATTAGGCCCTGAAACCACCACTAACTTTTTACAAACTCACCCCAACTCCCTGCAGTAATCAAGCACCCAGCAGCACCTGCTCACTCTTAGCCCCTCCCACCTAGAGAGTACTACCAACTGAGCCACAGCGAACACTGCAATAGAGACCTAAGAGTAGACCATTCGGCTCCTCGAGCCTGTCCTGCCATTCAGTGAGATTATAGCTGATCTGAATCCTAACTCCATCCACCCACATTGGCTCCATATCCCTTAATAACCTAGGCTAGCAAAAAGCTATTGATCTCAGTTTTGAAATTATTAATTGAGCTAGCATCTACTGCTTTTTATGGGAGAGAGTTCCACACTTCTATATCCTTTGTGTGAAGAAGTGTTTCCTAACTTCTCTCTTAATTGGCCTAGTTCTGATTTTAAGTTTATGTCTCCTTGTCCTAGACGCTCCCGCCAGCGGAAAAAGTTTCTCTCTGTCTACACTATGAATTCCTTTCAAAATCCTAAAAACTTCAATCAATTCACCTTCTATATTCTAGAGAATACAAGTCTAGTTTATGTGATCTCTCCTCATAATCTAACTTTTGGAGCCCTGGTAACATTCTGGTGAATCTGCGCTGCCCTCCTTCCAAGGCCAATATATCCTTTCTAAGGTGAGGTGCCCAGAACTGTACACAGTACTTTAGATGTGGTCTAACCAGGGCTTTGTATAGCAAAACTTCCTCCCTTTATATTCTAGCCCTCTAGTTATAAAGGCTAACATGCCTTTAACTTTTTTTATTATTTTTTGCAACTGACTACTACATTTTAGTAATCTGTGTACATGGACCTCCACTGTTTAAAAAAAAAAGGACCGAGGGAGCAATGCGCTGTCGGAGGTGCCATCTTTCGGATGAGGCGTTAAACCAAGGCCCCGTGTTCCCTCTCAGGTGGATGTAAAAGATCCCACTATTCGAAGAAGAGCAAGGTAGTTCTCCCCAGTGTCCTGGCCAATATTTATCCCTCAACCAACACCACTAAAACAGATAGGCCTAGAAATTCATTGACGCCACTTTTGGGGCACTAAAGTGGGGCGTCCGCTAAAGTTAGCGTCCGCCTCCAAATCTAGGCCACTTCTCCGATATTCATTAGCTTCGCCCTACTAGTTCGGGCGAGCGCTAAAACTGCTGTTGGACGCCTCTCTCTGGGCGCTAAGCCGGAGGTGGTGATCGATAGCGCCTAGGCCGGGCGCAGCGCAGGTGCGGCCATCTCGTGACTGACAGCAGACACCCTGGCGCCGGCCAGCTCTTAAGGGGGAAGGGTCGACTGTGTCTGCTGCCACGCCCTGGATAGTGGAGCCCTCCAGCTAGGCCTGAACACTGCTGCTGGACCCAAATAGCGCCTGAAGACATGGAGAAGGCCCGTGAACGTGCGCAGCGCTTCTCAGAGCGTGATCTGAGTGTGCTGCTTGCTGCTGTGGAGAAGAGGCGCCATGTTTTGTACCCGGACAATGGCAAGAAGGCGACGGTCCGCGTCTACAGGAGAGCCTGGAGGCATGTCGCCACCAAGCTGTCAGCCAACAGCGACGTCCCCAGGACCAGTGCCCAATGCCGCAAAAAGATAAATGACCTCACACGCATTGTCAGGGTGAGTACCCTTTCCAATGACCTCCTCATCCTTGCATGTGCACCTCACATTATGGGCAAAGGGACCTGAAAGCTCTAATGGCCAGCCTTCATCCAGCAGCTATGGCACAGGCATGAGCATCAATTGCACATTCTGCACTGAACACACTGGCCAAGCTATTCCACCATGGGAGGCAGTGCACACCAGATCATGGCGACACACTGGCCAGGCTATTCCACCATGGGAGGCAGTGCACACCAGATCATGGCGACACACTGGTCAGGCTATTCCACCATGGGAGGCAGTGCACACCAGATCATGGCGACACACTGGCCAGGCTATTCCACCATGGGAGGCAGTGCACACCAGATCATGGCGACACACTGGCCAGGCTATTCCACCATGGGAGGCAGTGCACACCAGATCATGGCGACACACTGGCCAGGCTATTCCACCATGGGAGGCAGTGCACACCAGATCATGGCGACACACTGGCCAGGCTATTCCACCATGGGAGGCAGTGCACACAAGATCACGGCGACACACTGTACTTAGAGGCCGTCCTTTCTCTTGCAGGCCAAGCTGGCGAATAATCGCAGGAGCCGGACTGTGACCGGGGGAGGATGACCCCATTTCCAGCCACTCACCAACCTGCAACATCGCGTGGAGCGCCTCATGGGTCGCCGGGTGATTGGGCCCGTTGCATGTGGAGATGCCGACCCTGTTCTGGGAAGCAATGTTAAGGACATCACCTTTTGCACCTCTCTCGTCCCACTTGCGCATCAGATCTACATCCTTTGCCACTGTCCGACCAATGCGCTGAATGCCACCACTCATGCATCCCGCACTGACGCCCTCTCCTCACTCTAAAGCTACTCTTGTGCCTTCCTGCTTTCAGATGGTCAAGAGGAGGTCCCTCAACTTGCCAGTGACAGACCCTCCGAGGAGGAGCAGGAGGAGGAGCAAGAGGAAGGCGGCCCATCAGGGGAACCCTCAGCCGCGGCCACCCAGGCCAATGTAGGGGACACGTCTTCCCTGGAGGGCAGCGTGGCGGAAGTGTCGAAGGGGAGGGGAGCTCCTGGGACCTGCATGCTGCAGAAAGGCGGGAGGGGGGTGGAAGCTCGGCGGCCTTCTCCCCAGAGGGGGGATGCGTCGGAGGGGAGTCCAATTGCTGGGCCCAGCGGCCTCCAGCAATGCAGGAAGGGTCGGCCAGCTCGGCGGCCTTCTCCCCAGAGGGAGAGTCCGGCCTCCAGTCAGGAGATGCTCTTCGCCGAGGAGATGGAAGGCCTCGAAGACTTGTCCGCGGACTCAGAGCGCCGGCACACGGAGCTCATGGCGGTAGTGTCACGGTTGCCTGAGTCCATCGATTCCCTCTCTCGGAGTGTGGCCGAGTTCGGGCCCTTAGAGGCCACCAGTCGGGCGGAATACCGGGCAGATCTTGCAGTGACTGGCCAGGTGATTAGTGGTGCCGTCCAGTCACTGGCTGCTCTGCTGCGGGCAGTGAACAGGTCAACACGGGCACTCACTGCTGCCACACTCGCTGTGTCAGCCAGGCATCGCCAGGGCACCCGGCGCGCTGCAGCAGCACATCGGTCTGTCCCTCGGCAGATTGGTGCGCATGCTGCAGTGCTGGCCCGGGCGACTGCCAGTGTCTCAGGCGACCAGCGAGCGCCTGCCATCCGCCAGCTTGCCACCATTCCTCCAGCCGCCACTGCCACTCCCCCAGTGGAGCTGCCAGGAGCTGCTGCAGCGACTGATGCTGGCCAGCCACAGCTGCAGCAATCAACAGCCGGCCGCTCGACGCCCAGACCTCGACTAGGCCGACCCCCAAGGGCATCTGCCGTCACGACATGTGCCCCTCAGGAGCCTGCCCCCAGCCTTGCAGCAGCCAATGGCCTTACTTTGAGGCGGAGCAGCAGGGCGGGCAGGGGCCAGCCAAAGATGGCCAAGGCATCGCCCTAGCGGGCCAAATATTCGAATGTGTGGCCATTTGTGTTTGTTTCTTGAGGCCGAGAATTGGATGTTAGTTTTTTGAAGGCCGATGATGTGATGTTTGTTTTGGACGAAGGCCGACAATAACGGCCATTTTAGTTGCCGTATTTTGTTAATCCTCCCCAGGTTGTGGGAGCGAGTAATGTGTTTGAGTGTTTTTTGTGGGTTTCCTCTGTTTTTGGTTTTCATGTGGGAAGGGCCCAGAGTTTGTACAATAAAGCATTTTATTTATTCACATTGTCCATGTTTGATCTTTGAAGTGTTTGTTGCCTTAACTGGCTGCGGGCTTGCGGAGCGGCTGCAATCATGTTCTATCATTGGCGCAAGCCATTCCCTGACAGGGGGCCTAGAAGTGACGTTCAGTAAGCCGACGACGGGCGGCCCTTGGACCTTGTGCGTCCCTCCTGGGCTGGTACTCCTCATCCTCGTCGTCCTCATGCTCCTCCTGCTCCTCCTCCTGAGGTGGTGGTCCAACGTGAGGTGGCAGTGCCTGAGTCCTGCGGATAGCCAGGTTGTGCAGCATGCAGCAAACGACGACGAATTGGGAGACTCGATCCTGCGAATACTGGAGGGCTCCCCTGGAGCGATCGAGACAGCGGAACCGTTGCTTGAGCACGCCGATAGTTTGTTCTATGAGGTTCCTCGTCGCTTGATGGCTCTCATTGTATGCCTCTTCAGCAGGGGTCGTGGGCGCACGGAGCGGGGTCATGAGCCAGGTACACAAAGGATAGCCTTTGTCCCCGATAAGCCATCCTCTTGGGGGAGGCTGTGCCTGGAACATGTCAGCCACAGTTGTCTGTCGCAGGATAAAGGCATCGTGGCTGCTGCCTGGAAAGTGGGCATTGACAGCTAGGATGCGCTGCCTGTGGTCACACACCAGCTGTACATTGAGGGAATGGTAGCCCTTCCGGTTGCGGTACTCCTCGGCATGCTCAAGAGGTGCCCGCAAAGCCACATGCGTGCAGTCAATGGCGCCCTGCACCATGGGGAAGCCCGCTATTCTTGCAAACCCCAGTGCACGCTGCTGCTGCTGCTTGTCCAGGGTCATGGGGAAGGAGATGAATTGATGTCTCCTTCTGAAAAGGGCTTCGGTCACCTGGCGGATGCAGCAATGCACGGCGAACTGGGAGATGTTAGCGATGCCCCCAGTAGCGGATTGGAAGGAGCCGGAGGCATAGAAGTTGAGAGCCACCGTCACCTTCACTGCCACCGACAGAGACGTCCTGCGCATCAGCTGTGGCTGCAGATCTCTCTGAAGCAGCCGGCAGATGTCTGCAACCACCTCCCTTCGGAATCGCAGCCTCCTAACACACATCGCGGCAGACATGGTCAGATAGGAGGTCTGCTGGCGGTATACCCTGCGTGGGTAAGGCCTCAGTTGGCGACGCCTGTTGCCCCCTCTGCATCTAGCCAGGGCTGCCACTCTCTCACGGCGTCTGTAAGCCCTTCTGGCATAAGGCTGAAATTCAGCATTGCCACCCAATGCAGCCCCCATTATATGCTGGCAAACACTGAGCTCTGAATGAAGGCTAAGATAATTGGTAAGCTCTGGCCTGAGCCAAAAATACCTGTCCAAGTGTTGGTCCAAACCAGTAAACTCTCCTCCTTGGTCTCTGTCCAAAAAACCGTTGCACAAGAGTGAATGCTGCAAAATGGCTGGCCTTTATACTGCTGGGTAAGTGCCCTTTAATTAGCGCTCCCCCCGGCCCGGCTGGCCTGTGTACCGTTCCACTTCACAGTCGCTCGGAACGCCCGGCGCACAATGGGCGGCGCGAGTGAAGTTCCGGTTTGGGGCGCACAAAGGGCGTTGCACTATTATATGACGTCATGATCTGCGCGCGCAGCAGGGCGCGCGCTAAGACTTTGCGCCGGCGCTAAATGTGTCCTGAAGTTGGGGAAAGGCGCAGATCGCGCTGCGCCCGGGCGATAAGCGCCTAGCGCTCGAGATCTACTCCCCCTAAGGCGCTAACGGCTGGCGCGCCCAACTGAATTTCTAGGCCTTTATCTGGTCATTCATACCCATTGCTGTTTGTGGGACCTTGCTGTGTGCAAATTGGCTGTCACATTCCTACATTACCACAGTGACTAAATACACAAGTACTTCATTGGCTGTAAAGGACTTTGGGACATCATGAGGTTGTGAAAGAATCATAGAATGGCTACAGCACAGAGGAAGGCCATTTGGCCCATCGAGCCCATGCTGGCTCTCTGCAAGAGCACTTCAGCTAGTCCCACTCCCCCGCCCTTTCCCCGTAGCCCTGCAAATTTTTTCCCCTCAGGTACTTATCCAACTCTCTTTTGAAAGCCACGATTGAATCTGCCTCCACCACCCTTTCAGGCAGTGCATTCCAGATCATAGCCACTCACTGCGTAAAAAAGTTTTCCCTCATGTCGCCTTTGGTTGTTTTGCCAATCACCTTAAACATGTGTCCTCTGGTTCTAGACCCTTCTGTCAATGGGAACAGTTTCTCTCTATCTGCTCTGTCTAGACCCCTCATGATTTTGAACACCTCTATCAAATCTCCTCTCAACCTTCTCTGCTCTAAGAAGAACAACCCCAGCTTCTCCAGTCTATCCACGTAACTGAAGTCCCTCATCCCTGGAATCATTCTCGTAAATCTTTTCTGCACCCTCTCTAAGGCCTTCACATCCTTCCTAAAGTGCGGTGCCCAGAATTGGACACAATGCTCCAGTTGAGGCTGAACCAGTGTTTTATAAAGATTCATCATAACTTCCTTGCTTTTGTACTCTATGCCCCTATTTATGAAGCCCAGGATCCCGTATGCTTTTTTAACCGCTTTCTCAGCCTGCCCTGCACCTTCAACGATTTGTGCACATATACCCCCAGGTCTCTCTGTTCATGCACCCACTTTAGAATTGTACCCTTTAGTTTATATTGCCTCTCCTCATTCTTCCTACCAAAATGTATCACTTCGCACTTTTCTGCATTAAATTTCATCTGCCGCATAGGATTACATTGGATATATGGCACAGAAACAGGCCATTCGGCCCAACCAGTCCATGCCGGCGTTTATGTTCCTGGATTGGTGCTGGTTCAATAAAGGGCAGGATTGGGTTTTAAATATTCCTGGATGTAAGGGTGTAACATTTGCAATTCTCCAGTCCTCTGGCACCACCACCATATCTAAGGAGGATTGGAAGATTATAGCCAGTACCTCCGCGATTTCCTCCTTAACTTCCCTCAGAATCCTCGGATGCATCCCATTCGGTCCTGGTGACTTATCAACTTTAAGTACAGACAGCCTTTCTATTACCTCCTCTTTATCAATTTTTATCTCAAACAGTATCTCCACAACCTCCTCTTTCACTATGACTTTGGCAGCATCCTCTTCCTTAGTGAAGACAGAGGCAAAGTACTCCTTTAGTACCTCAGCCATACCCTCTGCCTCCATGCGTAGGTCTCCTTTCTGGTTCCTAATCTAGCCGTGCCTCTAGCCAAGCTGTTCCAGTACAGCTACAACACTGGCATCTATCCGACAATGTGGAAAACTGCCCAGGTATGTCCTGTCCTGTCCACAAAAAGCAGGACAAATCGAATCCGGCCAATTCCTGCCCCATCAGTCTACTCTCAATCATCAGCAAAGTGATGGAAGGTGTCATCGACAGTGCTATCAAGCGGCACTTACTCACCAATAACCTGCTCACTGATGCCCAGTTTGGGTTCCGCCAAGACCACTCGGCTCCCGACCTCATTACAGCCTTGGTCCAAACATGGACAAAGGAGCTGAATTCCAGAGGTGAGGTGAGAGTGACTGCCCTTGACATCAAGGCAGCATTTGACCGAGTCTGGCATCAAGGAGCCCTAATAAAACTGAAGTCAATGAGAATCAGGGGGAAAATGCTCCACTGGCTGGAGTCATACCTAGCACAAAGGAAGATGGTTGTGGTGGTTGAAGGTCAATCATCACAGCCCCAGGACATCGCTGCAGGAGTTCCTCAGGGCAGTGTCCTAGGCCCAACCATCTTCAGCTGCTTCATCAATGACCTTCCCTCCAACATAAGGTCAGAAATGGGGATGTTCGCTGATGACTGCACAGTGTTCAGCGCCATTCACAACTCCACAGATAATGAAGCAGTCCATGCCCGCATGCAACAAGACCTGGACGGCGTTTAGGCTTGGACTGATAAGTGGCAGGTAACATTCACGCCACAGAAGTGCCAGGGAATGACTATCTCCAACAAGCGAGAGTCTAACCAACTCCCCTTGACATTCAACGGCATTACCATCGCCGAATCCCCCACTATCAACATCCTGGGGGTCACCATTAACCAGAAACTTAACTGGACCAGCCACATAAATACTGTGGCAACAAGAGCAGGTCAGAGGCTAGGTATTCTGCGACGAGTGTCTCACCACCTGACTCCCCAAAGCCTTTCCACCATCTACAAGGCACAAGTAAGGAGTGTGATGGAATACTCTCCACTTGCCTGGATGAGTGCAGCTCCAACAACACTCAAGAAGCTCGACACCATCCAGGACAAAGCAGCCCACTTGATTGGCACCCCATCCACCACCGTAAACATTCACTCCCTCCACCACCGGCGTACCATGGCTGCAGTGTGTACCATCTACAAGATGCACTGCAGCAACTCGCCAAGGCTTCTTCGGCAGCACCTCCCAAACCCACGACCTCTTCCACCTAGAAGGACAAGGGCAGCAGGTGCATGGGAACACCACCACCTCCAAGTTCCCCTCCAAGTCACACACCATCCTGAATTAGAAGTATATCGCCGATCCTTCATCGTCGTTGGATCAAAATCTTGGGACTCCCTCCCTGACAGCACTGTGGGAGTACCTTCACCACACGGACTGCAGCGCTTCAAGAAGGCGGCTCACCACCACCTTTTCAAGGGCAACTAGGGATAGGCAATAAATGCTGGCATTGCCAGCGACGCCCAGATCCCATAAACGAATAAAAAAAAAATCAGCCCCCCCCTCCTACTGCCTGTTTACTGTTGATATGCCTATAGCAGACTTTTGAATTCCCTTTTATGTTAGCTGCCAATCTATTCTCGTACTCTCTCTTTGCCCCTCTTATTTTCTTTTTCACTTCTCCTCTGACCTTTCTATATATAGCCTGATTCTCAGATGTATTTGCAACCTGACATCTGTCATACGCACTCTTTTTCTGCTTCATCTTACTCTCTATCTCTTTTGTCGTCCAGGGAGCCCTGACTTTAGTTGCCCCCCCCCCCCCCCGTTCCCCCTAGTGGGAATGTACCTCAACTGTACCTGAACTATTTCCTCTTTAAAGGCAGCCCATTGTTCCATTACAGTTTTGCCTGCCAACCTTTGATTCCAGTTTACCCGGGCCAGATCCATTCTCATCCCACTGAAATTGGCTTTCCCCCAGTTAAACATTTTTACTCTAGATTGCTCCCTGTCCTTTTCCATAGCTAATCTAAACCTTATGATACTATGATCACTGTTCCCTAAATGTTCACCTACTGACACTTGCTCCGCAAGACCTACCTCATTCCCCAGAACCAGATCCAGCAATGCCTCCTCCCTCGTTGGGCCAGAAACATACTGATCAAGAAAGTTCTCCTGAACACACTTAAGAAATTCTTCCCCTTCTCTGCCCTTTACACTATTACGGTCCCAGTCTATATTAGGATAGTTAAAGTATCCCATTATTACTATCGATAGTTCTTGCACCTCTCTGTAATTTCTCTGCAAATTTGTTCCTCCATATCTTTCCCACTATTTGGTGGTCTATAGAATACACCTCGTAGTGTAATGGCACCTCTATTATTTCTTAACTCTAGCCATATAGTTTCTGTCCTTGACCCCTCCAGGACATCCTCCCTCTTCAGCACTGTAATATTCTCCTTAACCAATACTGCCACCCCACCTCCTATCTTTCCTTCCCTATCTTTCCTGAACACTTTATAACTAGGAATATTTAATACCCAATCCTGCCCTTTTTTGAGCCAAGTCTTAGTTATTGCCACAACATCATATTCCCATGTGGCTATTTGTGCCTGCAGCTCACCAACCTTGTTTACTACGCTTCGTGCGTTCACATACATACACTGTAAACCCATCTTAGACCATCCTGTATTCTCTCTTGGTTTGACCCCACCTAATACCTTACTATTTGTTATTTTAGTGCTCTCTGCCTCTCCCAATCCTTTGAGCACTTTATTTCCCCTTTCTAATGTTACATCCTGGTGCCCATCCCCTGCCAAATTATTTAAAACCCTCCCCAACAGCACCAGCAAACCTCCCCGCGAGAATATTGTTTCTAGCCCTGTTGAGGTGCAACCTGTCTGGCCTGTACAGGTCCCACCTCCCCCAGAACCGGTCCCAATGCCCCAGGAATCTGAAGCCCTCCCTCCTGCACCATCTCTCCAGCCACGCATTTCTTATAGTACCCTTACAACAGGCAGATCAGGGGCCAGACATACATCCCAAAAAGGTGGCACATTCTAGTCTCCTGTGCATAATTTCCTCCATCGAAAATTGGTGCAGCAACCACAACTTGCATTTATATGGTGCCTTTAACATACAAAACCACCCTAAGGCACTTCGCAGTGTAATAATAAGAAATGCATAGACGGAGGCCTTTTGGCTCCCTGAAAAGGGCAGAGAAAAGGAACTAACTGCAACTCTGCTGTGGCAGTTTAGGCAACGAAAGGATGACAAGCATTTGATAAGTTAATTATCTACTTAGTCCCATTTCCCTGCCTTTTCTCCATACCCTTTAAAGTTTTTCTTTTTGAGTAGAACAGGAGGGAGCAGAGCAGGGCCTCGACAGGCTGAAGGAAGAATGGGAGCTGGGGTTCAGGTCTAGAGTTGATGCCAAAGTGTGCAGACAAGTGGTGTCAGAGAAAACCCTTTAATTACATGCACTTAGTAAGGTGACCAATGCCTGAGATTTTGGCCTGGCAAGGAAAGGTTATCAGGGTAAGGGAAAGAGAGGGAGGGGAGGTGACTAGTCAAACAGAGGCAGAGGAAGGCTCCAATAAAGAAGACCGATTGCAGCATCTCAATTGATTCCCCAGCTGAGATTAGCTGGCTCAGCAAATATTGGGAATCAAATCTGCTAAACTGGGCAGCCTAATCAGTAAAACAGCAATAAATTAGAACATAAGAACATAAGACGTAGAAGCAAGAGTAGGTCATTTGGCCCCTCGAGCCTGCTCCGCCATTCAATATGATCATGGCTGATCTGATCTTGGCCTCAACTCCACTTCCTTGCTCACTCCCCATAACCCTTGACTCCATTACCTTTCAAAAATCTAACTTGCACTTATATAGCGACTTTAACATAGTAAAACGCCCTGAAGCGCTTCACAGAAACGTAATCAAACAAAATTTGACACTGAGCCACATAAGGAGATATTAGGGCAGATGAGGTAGATTTTAAGGGGCGCCTTAAAGAAGGAAAGAGAGGTGGAGATGTTTAGGGAGGGAATTCCAGAGCTTATGGCCTGGGCAGCTGAAGGCACAGCCGCCGATAGTAGAGTAATTAAAATCAGGGATGCGCAAGAGGCCAGAATTGGAGGAGCGCAGATATCTCGGAGGGTTGTCGGCCTTTAGGAGATTAGAGATAGGGAGGGGCAAGGCCATGGAGGGATTTGAAAACAAGGATGAGAATTTTATAATCGAGGCGTTGCTCAACCGGGAGCCAGTGCAGGTCAGCGAGCACGGGGTGATAGGTGAACAGGACTTGGTGCAAGTTTATGGAGGGTGGAAGGTGGGAGTCCGGCCAGCAGTGCGTTGGAATAGTCAAGTCTAGCGATAACATAGGCATGGATGAGAGTTTCAGCAGCAGTTAAGCTGAGGCAGGGGCAAAGCGGGCAATGTTACGGAGGTGGAAGTAGGCGGTCTTAGTGATGGCGTGGATATGTGGTCGGAAGCTCATTTCGGGGTCAAAATATGACACCAAGGTTGCAAACAGTCTGGTTCAGGCTCAGACAGTTGCCAGGGAGAGGGATGGAGTTGGTGGCTAGGGAACAGAGTTTGTGGCGGGGACCAAAGACAATGGCTTCGGTCTTCCCATTATTTAGTTGGAGGAAATTTCTGCTCATCCAGTACTGGATGTCGGACAAACAGTCTGACAACTTAGAGACAGCGCAACTTCCTACCCAACAGCATTGTGGGAGCACCTTCACCACATGGACTGCAGCCATTCAAGAAAAAGATTCACCACCCTCTTCTCAAGGGGATGGGCAATAGATTCTGGCCTTGCCAGCGACACTCACAACCCAAGAATGAATATTTAAAAAAATCATCTTTTTATTTGTGGAACCCAAGAGTTGATGAGCACTTGCTTTTTAGAGATTGTCCTGATGTGAGTCAGTGATCAGCACATGGCTTTAAGTTAAACATAGAAACATAGAAGATAGGAGCAGGAGTAGGCCATTCGGCCCTTCGAGCCTGCTCCGCCATTCAACAAGATCATGGCTGATCATCCAAACCCTAGCACCCGGTCCCTACACCGACAGCCATCCCACCCAAACCCTATCCCCGTAACCCCGTAACCCCATGTATTTAATCCCCCCTAACACTAAGGGCCAATTTTTATCATGGCCAATCAACCTAACCCGCACATCTTTGGACTGTGAAAGCAGCACATCGCTCGTTTTCTGAAAGTGAATCTGGACTCACAGAAAGTAATATCTTTGTTGCCACTTATATCCCAATGGAAAATCCACCACCAATCACCATTTGGAACAAAGTCAACAATCAGTAGCTCAGGAAAAGCACTATTATGCTTGGGGGAATCCAAAACTAGGGATCATAAGTATAAGATAGTCACCAATAAATCCAGTAAGGAATTAAGGAGAAACTTCTTTATGCAGAGAGTGGTGAGAATGTGGAACCTTTTTTTATTCATTCACGGGATGTGGGCGTCGCTATCAAGGCATTTATTGCCCATCTCTCGTTGCCCTTGAGAAGGTGGTGGTGAGCTGCCTTCTTGAACCGCTGCAGTCCGTGTGGCGAAGGTGCT
Source organism: Somniosus microcephalus (assembly GCF_052327205.1). NCBI lineage: Eukaryota > Metazoa > Chordata > Chondrichthyes > Squaliformes > Somniosidae > Somniosus > Somniosus microcephalus. The sequence goes on along the minus strand of NC_141002.1, from coordinate 16,594,496 downwards.
CCCACGGTGCTGTTAGGGAGGGAGTTCCAGGATTTTAACCCAGCGACGGTGAAGGAATGGCGATATATTTCCAAGTCAGGATGGTGTGTGACTTGGAGGAAAACTTGAATGTGGTGGTGTTCCCATGCGCCTGCTGCCCTTGTCCTTCTAGGTGGTAGAGGTTGCGGGTTTGGGAGATGCTGTCGAAGAAACTTGCTACCACGTGGAGTGGTTGAGGCGAATAGCATAGATGCATTTAAGGAGAAGCTAGATAAGTACATGAGGGAGAAAGGAACCGAAGGTTCTGCTAATAGGGTTAGATGAAGGAGAGTGGGGGGAGGCTCGTGTGGGGCATAAACACCGGCATTGACCTGTTGAACCGAATGGCCTGTTTCTGAGCTGTAAAATTCTGTGTAATTTTTAGTCATTTATCTCTTCTCTGCCTGGACTACTTCTTGTGTCCTCAGGGCATCCCAGTATGTTTCTCATCCAATGAATTAATCCAATAGTACACAACATGGAAGAAGGTGAATAACCTGAATTTGAGCTCCTAACAGAACTAAAACAATTGTCCGAGGTGTAACATTGAGCATTAGATGTCTTCTTCTCCCTTCACTCCCTTGCTCAATGAGATCCCCATCATCATCAGTGTCAGCCTTGGCTCAGTGGTAGCACTCATGCTTCTGAGCCAGTAGGTTGTGGGTTCAAGTCCCACATTCAGAGACTTGAGCTCAAAAATCTCTGCTGACATTCCAGTGCAGCACTGAGGGAGTGCCGCACTGTCAGAGGTGCCGTCTTTTGGATGAGACGTTAGACTGAGGCCTTGTCTGCTCTATCAGGTGGACGTAAAAGATATATTGAAGAAGAGCGGTGTCCTGGCCAATATTTATCCCTCAGATAAAACAGATTATTTGGTCATTATCACATTGCTGTTGGTGGGAGCTTGCTATGCGCAAATTGGTTGCCGCATTTCCTCCGTTACAACAGTGAATACATTTCAAAAGTACTTTATTGGCTGTAAAGCACTTTGCGATGTCCTGTGGTTGTGAAAAGCACTCCATAAATGCAAGCTTTCCTTTTTTCTTTTTTCAAGCAAACTGTAACCCTTTCCTTGTCTCAGGTCTTCACCTATGACATCTGGCCTCCAATAGGGTGTCTGAAGGATAGGAATACCAAGAACAGTTTCTGAAAGTATTTTTTTTCAGATATACCAGAATTTAATTGACAAATTTAGCAAAGTGAATAACTCTTTCAGAGAACCAGTACAGGCACAGTGGGCCAAAAGGCCTCCCGCGTTGTCAAATTCTGTGATGCTGCGAGAGTTGCAAGTTGTCGAAGACAGTATGGAATTTGACTGTAATGCCCTCCACAGCCAAATAGTCTTCCAACACCCATAGGAGTGGGCCCACAAATAAAGAATGATTGCTTGGATGAGGTATCAGAAGAGATCGAGCACCTATGATACTGTACACCAGTACAAATTGGAAACTTGAGGGGGCAGGGAAGAAAAAAACATCAGTATCTCCAGTTTTGAGTGTACTGTGGAAGTGGCATTTTTAATACTGCTTTAATAAACATTCTGTCATTGAGGCAATTTTGCATTTCAAAGTGATGAATATTTTATCATTTTAAAGGCTGCTAAGTGCTCATCATTAATTCTGTCTCTTTGATATTACCTTCTGATAATTTCACAAAAGATGGGGTCTTAGTTTATATTTGATGGTAATTTTTATTAAAAGGGAATTTTATAATTCTTAATTACTACACAATCCTAAAAATGTCACAAAAGGCAAGATCTGAATATACTTGGTAGAAAAAAAATCTGTGCCTTCTCCTTCTCTCCTGAAGGTTACAACTGTTACTGTGCTGGTCAAAAGGGGACTGGTCACTCACCATTTGCCCATGTGGCTATTCTTCACTTGTACACCGAGATAGCGAGTGTGAGCAGGTGATTCAACTACGCTGGGGGAATAGGAGAGGATAGGACAGGAGGAGGGGAACAAACCCAATCCTGTCTAAGTGAAAGCTCCGTGACTAGGGGACAGTTTTTCGCTCCTTGCCCCAGTTCCAAGGCCAGTCCTAAGATCAGCTAACTCAGCCAAGACCAGGAATTGAAGTCAAAGTTTCAGCTACTCCCTGGATTAACCCCCTGAGCCAACAGGGCCCTCTGGACCCGGCTTTCTAATGTTGTAATGGCTGAAACACATGTGATTGTAACACAATCCCCCCACCTAGTGCCATTTCAAGTAACACATCTCTGGGCCATTAGCAGGTGGAGAGAGCCAAGTCCACATCTGTGTAAACTTGGTGAAGCATATCCCTGCACACGGGGTATATGTCAGCAGTCCCTTATCAGAAGCATCAATTAAAATAGAAAATCTCTGGTCTCTCCAGACTGCTGCTGTCTAAACCTTAACAACACCTCTGCAGCCAGCTACAGAAGTGACTTGCTGCAACTTTGCTGAGAGCCTTATCTTTATTGGCAATCAAATCCATCTTGATCTCACTCGAATCACAGCATTGCAGGTCTTTCATACCCTCGCACAAAGTCGCTTACAGCCGAGTGTGCAGATTTTCACAGAGAATCGGAGAAAACGTTCCCAAAGCACTCCTTAAAATATCTTGGAGAATCCCATAATAAAAACAAAATTTGACTGATCCAGGCACCAAAAAGCCAATGGGATTACAGTAATTATGAAAAATGAATGGAGTTGCAGAATTCCTCAAACACTGGTAAATATCCCAGTGTTCAATGTAATTGATGTAAGAAAACTACTGAGCACTTGGTTTGAGTATAAAACAAGGCTTTAATCAACTGTTTCACAACCATGAGATTCTAGTTACATCACTAGTTCCTGGTTACAGAAACATCCTGAGCAAGCTGGGCCCACGCCCGAGTATTTATACTTTCCTTGGACGGCGCCACCAGCTGGCCGCCCAGTGTTATCTCATGAGTCATTTCTACATGAATGGTAAGATTCATGACAGTAATAAAAAAGGAATTTGACTTATTCAGTAACTACAAGATGGTGACCCTGCTTGTAGCTGTGTTACCGATGTAGGGTGTTCCTTTGTTGGCCCTCTTCTAACAATTCTATAGAAGTTGCTGGAGCAAACATAGCTGGGACCCAATATAAAAGCCAAAATCGAGATAGACATGACCAGACAGAATCGCTATCATACCCCAGCTGTAAAACCATGCGCAATACTTACCAAGGCTGAACCAGATATATACTTTCCACTCAAGTTATCACTTAACCACTAGGTATAGAAGAGGTCTTAATACGGGCAACTCCAGCTCATCTAATCTAAGCAGAGTTCTCCTCCAGTTTCAAAGCCACCAACTCCTGGTGATGTTCAACAGTTCCCCTCCTTCACCCAAGAGCCCATCCTTCATGCACAAGTGTAAACAGTGAAAGTTAGCAGGCTACTTGTGTGTGGAGGACATCATTAGCCGAGCCCAGTCCGGCCCTCACCTGAAGTCCACACACATGCACTTTCCAGCTGGAATTTGGTAGGAAGAATAGGGAGGTCACTCATAACTTGGAGAGTGCGAGTCTGGATGGGGTAGAGGAACAAAGGGATCTCGGAGTACAAATACACAAATCACTAAAAGTGGCAACACAGGTTAACAAGGCCATGTTATGTTAATGTATTACATTATGTTAATGTATTACAAGCCAAATGAATGTTGAATGTTTAAATGTCTTAATCTAAATGTACACTCTCGGGAGCCGCAAGCCTACATTTCGTTGTACTGCACTTGTGCACTAACAATGACAATAAAGTTGATTATGATTATGATTATGATTATGAAAAAAAGCAAACCAAGCACTAGGGTTTATTTCTAGAGGGATAGAATTGAAAAGTAGTGAAGTTATGCTAAACCGGTATTGAACCTTGGTTAGACCACATTTGGAGTACTGTGTACAATTCTGGTCGCCATATTATAAAAAGGATATAGAGGCACTGGAGAGGGTGCAGAGAAGATTTACAAGGATGATACCAGAAATGCGAGGGTATACCTATCAGGAAAGGATGAACAGGCTATGTCTCTTTTTGCTTGAAAAAAGGCTGAGGGGTGACCTAATAGAGGTCATTAAAATTATGAGAGGTTTTGATAGAGTGGATACAGAGAGAATGTTTCCACTTGTGGGGAAGAGCATAACTAGAGGCCATCAATATGAGATAGTCACCAAGAAATCCAATAGGGAATTCAGAAGAAACTTCTTTACCCAGAGAGTGGTGAGAATGTGGAACTCGCTACCACAGGGAGTGGTTGGGGCAAATAGTTTTGATGCATTTAAGGGGAGGCTAGATCAGCATATGAGGGAGAAGGTAATAGAAGGTTATGCTGATCGATTTAGATGAGGAAAGACGGGAGAAGGCTCGAGTGGAGCATAAACACTGGCATGGACTGGTTGGGCGAATGGCCTGTTTCTGTGCCGTATATCCTATATAATCCTATGTAATGGAATCTCTGGATAATGATGAGGAGTGGGAACCCTGAGCCCAGGACAGCCAAAGCTCAATCGTAGTGTCCCCAATTGCTGCCCCAGCTCAGCTACCTTACATCAGGGCAGGCCGTGAATGGAACCTGGGACCTTCTGGTCTCCATGGCTACGTGGGTGCTGCGTTCACTCACCAAACCACCGGGGAGCGGTAACGTAAAGAAGTGCGCTCAACCGTCAGATATAACGGAGAAATTACCAATGATTAAATGATTACCAATGATGGAAATTCCAGCTCGTCAGGATGGGAAAAAACACAGGCCTGGAGCTTCCACTGGGTTGCGCTGGTTTTTTCGGCACAATTAGCCTGAAATCAGCGTTACTGGTGCAAAAAAATCGCGGAATTTTAAGCGCAAATTGCGTTCAGCGCAAATCGAGTTTCCGCAATCTTTTGCGGTAGTTTTAAAAACACCCCGCTGGAAGTTGGCCCCGCCCACAAAACTCATCACCATGGTGAGTTTCCGCTAATTGCGCTCGTTTGCAGGCCTTCAGAGGCTCTAACAATTAAGCTGTATCTTTTGGGCGCAAGGCCACTAATAGGTACGTTTTAAAAGGTTTTGAATGTAACTTTTTTTATTTTCTAAGGAACTGACTACTGTACCCCAATCTAACTGGCAAATGGCTCTGTATAGTTTTGAAAAGTCATTTTCTGTCAGGTTACTCACAAGTGGTAGATTGACACTGTGACCATGCGGACAATGTGCTTCGATGGACGGGCCACATTGTCCGCATGCCCGATATGAGACTCCCAAAACAAGCGCTCTACTCGAATCTCCGGCACGGCAAGAGAGCCCCAGGTGGGCAGAGGAAACGCTTCAAGGACACCCTCAAAGCCTCCTTGAAAAAGTGTAACATCCCCACCGACACCTGGGAATCCCTGGCCCAAGACCGCACAAAGTGGAGGAGAAGCATCCGGGAAGGCGCCGAACACCTCGAGTCTCTTCGCCGGGAGCAAGCGGAAGCCAAGCGCAGGCAGCGCAAGTCAACCCAAGCACCCCACCCACCCGCCCCTTCAACCACCGTCTGCCCCACCTGTGACAGAGACTGTAGGTCCCGCACTGGACTCATCAGTCACCTGCGAACTCATTTTTAATGTGGAAGCAAGTCATCCTCGGTTTCAAGGGACTGCCTAAGAAGAAGAAGAAGATTGACACTGTGATTATTTTTTGTGATAAACCCATTTCCAGTTGTACTGATCAAACTTTACCAAGTTACCACTCTTAAATTTGGCAATGAATATTTTTAAAGCAAAACTTTTAAATAAAATTACGTTTTAAAAGTTTGAGCGGAAACCCGGGAGGGAAAACCACTTTTCAAAGCGGGTGCAATTTGTACCCGGGTCGCTGATTGCGCTCAAAGTGGAAACTCTCTCCCATAGTATTTACAGCACAGAAACAGGCCATTCGGCCCAACAGGTCTGTGCCAGTGTTTATGCTCCACACGAGCCTCCTCCCACCCTACTTCATTTAACACTATCTGCTGATCCTTCTATTTCTTTCTCCCTCATGTGTGTATCTAGCATCTCCTTAAAGGCAACTATGCTGTTCGCCTCAATTATTCCTTGTGGTAGCAAATTCCAGATTCTGGCCAAAGAAGTTTCTCCTGAATTCCCGATTGGATTTATTAGTGACTATCTTATATTTATGACCTCTAGTTTTGGTCTGCCCCACATGTGGAAACATCTTCTCTATGTCTATCCTGTCAAACCCATTCATCATCTTAAAGACCTCTATCGGGTCACTCCTCAGACTTCCCTTTTCTAGGTTAAGGTTTCAGGTGGGGACCCTCATCAGAACTCTTTATGGGTGTCTTTCCTGCAACATTAACCTGTCCTTTTTTTCTTTGCAGGTGCTGATGGGCCTGCTGTGTATTTCCATCATTTCCCATCTTGTACCCAATGCAGATCTGTCTATTCAAGCGTGCCAACATCTTCTGCAGAGTGGCAGCTCGCAGCGTTGCAGTGTGCGAGGTGTGCAGTAGTGTTAATGGTTCCGTGCTTGTGTTTTACAGAGACGCAGAGATTTCCTGCAGCTCATGCTCGATGCCCGGGTATCCACCGATTACACCGCCGTGGAGAAGTCCGATATCATCAATTCCGACAGTCAAGTTGAGGAGTCGCCCGAGACACAGAACGCAAAGCACGCGGCCACGACAAACCCACCCAAGGTCCAGAAGAGGTTCCTCACTCTGGATAAAATCTTGGGGCAGGCGTTCATTTTCTTTGCGGCAGGATATGAAACCACCAGCAGTACTCTGGCCTTCACTTCTTACCTCCTTGCCAACCACCCCGAGAGCCAGGAGCTGCTGCTGAAGGAAGTGGACGAATTCTACGAGTCTCACGTAAGTTCAGTTTGACTTTTAGGTCAGGCCTTTAGCTGTTTCAGACATTTCCATGGTCTCGCCCCATCCTAGCTCTGTAACCTCCTCCAGCCCTTCAACCCTCCGAGATCTCTGCATTCCTCCAATTCTGGCCTCTTGTGCATCTCCCACTCCCCTCGCTCCACCATTGGTGGCCATGCCTTCAGCTGTCTAGACCCCAAGCTCTGGAATTCCCTCCCTAATCCTCTTCGCATCTCTACCTCTCCTCCTTTAAGACACTCTTTAAAACCTACCTCTTTGACCAAGCTTTAGGTCACCTGTCCTAATGGCCTGGAAATTGCGGTCAGAGGCTTACCGCCCGCATACGCCTCCGAACCGCAAGAAAACTATGTACTTACCTGTGTATCCAGACCTTCAAACACCTGCGCTCCTGGGCCTGCAGGCGTACACCTGCGTAAAGGCCCAAGGATCCCAGGGGCGCAGGCGGTTCGCAAGTGTCCCTGGGATCACGTGGGCCAGGCCAACCAGTGACAAAGGGAGATTCCTATGATGCTTACGGGGATTTCATTTACGTACGGAATCCCCATAAGCATAAGACAAATCACCTAATAAATATAATTTCACAACACTGAAATAAAAATAAATGATCACTGGTTCAAAATGAATTAAAATACCCTTTAATTAAACATTTAAAATAAAAATTTAATTTTTTGAAAAATAAGTGTGAACATTTTTAAACGGGACAAACATAACCTAAACTAATTTTAAATGTAAGTGAATGTTTAAATCATCATTTATTTGAACCCTTACACTGGTAAAAGAAGGCCTTACGCCCGCTTTTACGAAGCGTGGGTGTTTGGTGGGTATTCGCTGGGCAGTAGTTGAACCCTACGCCAGCGAATGTGAATTTACAGCAGATGTGTACGATCTGTCAAGGAGAAACTTGACAGATCGCAAGTTCCAGATTTTCGCGTATGCGCATTGCATGTGGAAACCCGGAACTTGCGGGGCCATTCACAGCACAGCGTATGCCGTCATAGGCCCCGTAAATTCCGGGCTAATATCTCCTTATATGGCTTAGTGTCAAATGTTGTCTGATTACGCTCCTGTGAAGTGCTTTGGGCCATTTTACTATGTTAACTCTTTATGCCAATCTGTCCATATCTTGTCAGTTTTTCATGTGTCCACATTTAGTGCCGTGGGATCTTTTAAATCCACCTGAGAGGATAGATGAGGCCTCGGTTTAACGTCTCGTCCGAAAGACGGCACCTCCGACAGTGCAGCGTTGGAATGTTGGCCTAGATTGTGTGCTCAATTAGAGCCCCGAGAGCTCGGAGTTTTGGAGCTTCTGTATCTAAAAGTAATTAGAAGTTAATTCTGTTCAAATCTGCTGATGGGGTGTGTAAACGTGTCACTTTACCAGATGAGACACTTTATAAAACCATCCTCCAATGATCGCCATACATTTTTTTTCAGTGACTTGGATGTTCATTTCAATTCATGTTGATTCAGCAGACTTCCCTTGCGCTAGTATATGATGGCAGCTGTTAATGTCTCTGGGTGTGTCATGTATTTAGAGTTAACATGCAGGCTTGCAACAGCTGAGTGGTAATTGGATAATGGAATGCATCAGAGATAGCAGCTATTTAATTTTCAGAGTTAAAAGAGTTTGGAGCCAGAGTTAGAGACAAATTAAGAGTTAGGAGTAAGAAGGGACATGTGCCAGGCACAACTTTTTCAGCACAAGGAGTAGGAAATTACAGGAATGGTCACTGAAGTGGGTTTGCTTAGGTACAGTTCTGGAGAGAGAGGAGAGTTTAAATTCTCATTCTCATGTTCGAAATTCTCCATGGCCTTGCCCCTCCTATCTCTGTAACCTCCTTCATCCCTACAACCCTCCAAGAACTCTGCGTTTCTCCAACTCTGGCCTCTTGTGCATCCCCCACAAGCTTCGCCCCACCATTGGTGGCTGTGTCATCAGCTGTCTAGGCCCCAAGCTCTGGAACTCCCTCCCTTAAACTCTGCCTTTTCACCTCTCTCCCCTTCTTTAATACCCTTCTTAAAACCTACCTCTTTAACCAAGCTTTTAGTCACCCCTTCCTAATATCTCATTCCCGTGAAGCTTCTTGGGATGTTTTCTTACCCTAAAGGCACTATTGTAAATGCAGGTTGCTGTTGGTGCGGTTGAGGGATCACGACAAAGGGCATGTAATTGGAGATTGAGCTATCAAAAAAGGACAGCTTTAGCCCCATCGTCCTTCTTAAAAATCCCTATGAAATTCCCCCATCCCCAAGTATTCAGAAAGAGGGGAAACTCCACCCCGAGTGTATCAGTGCATCTTAAAACAAATAATTTGGAGTGCGTGCAAAACAAAAGGAATTCATAAAGAAATAGAATTTACTTTAACCGTTATATCCTTGGCCAAGTGAAGTGGCATAAAACAACAATCCATGAGTGCCAATTGAGAGCATCGCTCCACAACACCTACCCATGTCCATTCAGTTATTCCAATATAATACCTCTTTTAAAACAGCACAGAAGTACTGTCAGCTCCGATCAGAACTTGCAACAAGAAATACAAAGAAGGAAAGCATCAAGAAAAACAGGTGGTTTCATACTGGAATAATCCAGATTGGTGGCCCATGATCAGCTGGCAAAACTGGTTTAGAAAAGATCTCGTCAGATCAGTGAATAGCATTTCCCTTTGCCGGGGCAGGATACTCTAGAGTCCCTTACTTGTATTAAGCCGACGCCTTTCAACTCAAACAGGCCCCATTTCAATTTTTCATTTATTTTCAGTTCTGTCAAATGGACAGGAACTCAATAGACAATGATTTGGAGAAAGAAGGATCCCTGTCATCTTGTTACATTGGAGTGTGCTCAGGGGGACCCTTTCACATTGTAAATGAAGACTTTGGGGGCGATTTTGCCAGCCCTGGGGAGGCGGGTTTGGAGGTGGGACTGCCGGGAAAATGACAGAATCTGGGGGCGGGTACCCATCCCGCCCCCAACCTGCCTCCGTGCCATCGTCCCAGGAGGCGGGTACCCGACCCACACCGGGTCCCGTCTCCTGGAGGCGGGAAGGGGATTAGTGCCAATTAACTGCCTGTTAACAGGTAGTTAACAGGCAGTTTTTTGGAGAATCCCTATTTTCAGCCCTGAAGTGTGGGCTTCCCGACGGCTCTGAACCTCGTCAGGGTCAGCGAGGCGGGCCGTCGGTCTGCGGGGGTCGGAGGGGCCGAGATGTCCTGTGTGTAGGTGAGTGATGGGTGCATGTGTGCAGAGGTAAGTGTGTGAGGTGTGTGTAAAGTGTTTTAATAAGTTTTACTTACCTGCAGGCTAACTCCCTTCAGGTCTCGGGAGTCCCTCAGCTCACCAGCACAGAAAGCAGAATGGCCGCTGAACTGTCAAAAGCTGCAGCCTTCTGCTTTCTGCTCAGGAGAGATATCTAACTGAGCCTGAGTAGAAGGACTCAACTTAGAGGACAGATTGTCAGTGTTTGACAGCTTCACAGAGCCGTCAAACGCTGACATTTCATCTGTCAAAAGCTCGCTCGCTGACGTCACCAGTCACCGGCTTTCCCTTAATTGGCCTGCCATGCCCGCTGGGTGGGCTTAACAAGGTCAATCAAGGGAAAATAGTGTAAGATGGCCACAAGTCGATGGAGGCAGGACTAAAACCTGACAAGTGGGAGTCTCGCCTCCAAAAGCTCCTCATTGAGAGAATCCAGCCCTTTGTGTGGACATCAGTTTTTCCTCTAATTCCCCCCCCCCCCCACCCCTTATCTCTCCTTTCCTGAAGGTGCTGGGCTGTTGTTCCAAGGGTACTGGCAGACCAGGGTACCTCACTTGAGTGGCCATTCTTCAATGTGCAAAGCTAGACAGCTGAAAATTCAGCAGGGATGTGTTATCACCATTAAAGCCCAGTGCTGCCCTGACCCAGTGTCGATGAATTAGCACTTCCAGCAGGAGACAGTCACTATCAAACAGGAACAGTCGATCCGGCTGATCCCTCCCCTCCCTAGCTCAGCAGCACGGAGGATACCTCCAGCGGCCCCACCACAGTCCTGGCCGAGACCAGCAAGCCCAGACACGAGCTGAAACCTCACCACTTTGCATTGCTCATTAGCCCATGCAGTGTCCACTCACTAAACGTACAGCTTCCCGAAAGAGACTGTCATTTCCCAGCAGTCATTTGGGTCGATGTGGACACTACCCAAAAACTCAAGGAACTCTATCAGCAATGAGTGACTTGTTCCTTCTGATTGGAAAATAGCATTATAGATCACTTAAATGGTTGCCGCTGGTAATTAACATGCATCAATACCCTCTTCACCTACAGACACCTTGGGCTCGATTTTGTCAATGGGGAGCTTTTGGAGACAGGACTCCCACTTTTTGGGTTGTAGTCCCGCCTCCATCGACTTGTGGCCAACCCACGCTACTTTCCCTTGATTGACCTTGTTAAGCCCGCCCAGCGGGCTCAGCAGGCCAATTAAGGGACACCTGGTTACTGGTGACATCAGCGATTGACATTTCATCTGTCAAGAGCTTTTGACAGATGAAAAATCAGCGTTTGACGGCTCTGTGAAGTTGTCAAACGCTGACAATCTGTCTTCTAACTTGAGTCCTTCTACTCAGACTCAGTTAGAGATCTCTCCAGACCAGAAAGCAGAGGCTGCAGCTTTTGACAGTTCAGCGGCCATTCTGCTTTCTGTGCCGGTGAGCTCAGGAACTCCCGAGAACTGAAGGAAGGAAGCCTGCAGGAGAAAGTAAAGGTAAGTAAAACTTATTAAAACACTTTACACTCACCTCACACACTTACCTCTGCACACATGCACCCATCACTCACCTGCACACCGGACATCTCGGCCCCTCCGACCCCTGCAGACCAATGGTCCGCCTCGCTAACTTGGCGTGGTTCGGAGCCATCGGACAGCCCACACTTCAGGGCTAAAAATAGGGATTAGGCAAAAAAACTGCCTGTTAACTACCTGTTAACAGGCAGTTAATTGGCACTAATCCCCTTCCCGCCTCGGGGAGGCAGCTCCCAGCACAGGTCGGGTACCCGCCTCCTGGGACATTGGCACGGAGGCGGGTTGGGGGCGGAATGGGTTCCTGCCCCCCCGATTCTGCAATTTTCCCACCACTCCCGCCTCCAAACCCGCCTCCTCGGGGCTTGGAAAATCAAGCCCCTTGTGTGGACAGCTATGTGTATATCCTCTTTTATATTTCTGTGATCACTCTATGACCTTATATGTGCTACAACCGCTCCAGATATGTAAACCGAGTAGATGACAATAAGACAAACATAGAGAGCTGTCCCTGATAGCTGAGCTGGTAAAGGAAGCTTACACTTGAGCCACGCAGAGCAGTAGGCCTTCCACCTGAGGCAGCGGTTGGGATGTTATTGTTAGCCTCAGCACCTCTAGGATTAGCTAGGGCTCCCTCTCTTGATTGATATCCAGCTGGATAGGGCATATGCACAGAGGGCAGGATCGGACTAGGCTGTAATTGCCTCTCGCCCCCACCAATTGTCGAATACCATAATGAAGCTCACGGCCTAGGCTAACTTGAGTGAGGTACCAAGGGGAGGCCAGACCCTGTGGAACCAAATCCCAGCAAGACTCAGCAGCTTTGGTTCGGGGGAGGGTGGGTGAAATGAACTGCTTAGAAAAAATGTCTTCCCAAAAATGTAGAGAGGCAGTAGATCAGGATGGGTGCTTGAGATGAAAACAGAAAATGCTGGAAACACTCAGAAGGTCAGGCAGCATCTGTGAAGAGAGAAACAGAGTTAACGTTTCAGGTTAATGACCTTTTGTCAGAACTGGAAAAAGTTAGAGATGTTACAGATTTTAAGCAAGTGCAGGGGCAGGGAAAGGGGGGAGGGGAGGAAAGAACAAAATGGATGGTCTGTGATAGGGTGGAAGGCAGGAGTGATTAAATGACAAACGGTATGATTGTACAAAGCAAAAGGAGATAGTAATGGGACAAGTAAAGAAACAAAAGATGAGTCTGGAAGAGGTGTAAATGGGAGTGGCAGAACCATCAACAGCTGCCGTCTGAGAAAATAGGGGCAGAGTTATGGTCTGAAATTGTTGAACTCGATGTTGAGTCCAGAAGGCTGTAAAGTGCCTAATCGAAAGATGAGGTGCTGTTCCTTGAGCTTCTGTTTAGCTTCGTTGGAACAGTGTAAGAGGCCGAGGACAGAGAGGTCAGAGTGGGAGTGGTGCGGAGAATTAAAGTGACAGGCGACCGGAAGCTCGGGGTCACGCTTACGGACTGAACGGAGGTGTTCCGCAAAGTAGTCACCCAATCTGCGTTTGGTCTCCCCACTGTAGAGGAGACCACATTGTGAGCAGCGAATACAGTATACTAAATTGCAAGAAGTACAAGTAAATCGCTGTTTCACCTGGAAGGAGTGTTTGGGGCCCTGGACAGTGGGAAGGGAGGAGGTAAAAGGGCAGGTGTGGCATCTCCTGCACTTTCATGGAAAGGTGCCGTGGGAACAGGAGGAGGTGTTTGGGGCGATTGAGGAGTGGACCAGTGTGTCGCAGAGGGAGCGATCCCATCGGAATTCTGAAAAGGGAGGGGAAGATGTGTTTGGTGGTGGGATCACGCTGTAGGTGGCAGAAATGGCGGAGGATAATCCATGGAGGTTGCTGGGGTGGAAGGTGAGGACAAGGGAAACCCTATTGTGGTTCTGGGAGGGAGGGCGGGTGAGAGCAGAATTGCGGGAAATGGAACGGACATGGTCGAGGGCCGTGTCAACCATGGTGGAGGGGAATCTTCAGTTGAGGAAAAAGGAAGACATGGCGGAAGCACTAGTATGGAAGGTGGCATCGTCAGAACAGATGCGACGGAGACGGAGAAACTGGGAGAATGGAATAGAGTCCTTACAGGAAGCGGGGTGGGAGGAAGTGTAGTCCAGGTAGCTGTGGCAGTCGGTGGGCTTGTAGTGGATGTTTGTCAATAGCCTATCCCCAGAGATGGAGACAGAGAAGTCGAGGAAGGGAAGGGAAGAGTCGGAGATGGACCATGTGAAGGTGAGGGAAGGGTGGAAATTGGAAACAAAGTGAATGAAATTTTCTAATTCAGGGCGAGAGCAGGAAACGGCACTGATACAGTCATCGATGTACCGGAAAAAGAGGTGAGGATGGGGACCTGTGTAGGATTGGAACAAAGAATGTTCCACATATCCCATGAAAAGGCAGGCATAGCTAGGACCCCTGCAAGTTCCCATAGCAACACCTTTAATTTGGAGGAAGTGAGTGGAGTCAAAGGAGAAGTTGTTCAATGTGAGAACAAGTTCAGTCAGGCGGAGGAGGGTGGTGGTTGATGGGGACAGATTGGGCCTCTGTTCAATCTGTTACATCTCTTAACTTTTTCCAGTTCTGATAAAAGGTCATCAACCTGAAACGTTAACTCTGTTTCTCTCTCCACAGATGCTGCCTGACCTGCTGAGTATTTCCAGCATTTTCTGTTTTTATTTCAGATTTCCAGCATCTGCAGTATTTTGCTTTTGTATGGGTGTTTGAGAAGTTAGAGTCTGTAATCACCAACCCCAATCCATTCTCATTGTACCTCCAAACACTAAGGGCAGGATTTTCATTGGGGCGTGGAGGCAGGATTGGAGGCGTGCGGGTGTTTAAAATTGCAAAAACTGGCGGGCGGGCCCTATCCCGCCTCCACGCAATTTTCAAAAATTCGTGTCTGATGGTCCCGTTTCCGTCCCGCCTCCAAGAGGCGGGATAGGCCGTTAAGGCCCTTAACAAGCACTAAATTGCCTCTATAATGCCATTTTGAATGGCCCTTGCAATTTTAACCCTTTTCCCACGTGAAACAGGCCTGGTGGGAAACACGAAGGTGAAACCTGGCGGGAGCACAATTGGATTGCTGACTATCAGCTGCAGGTCAACCATTTAAGAGGAGATTTGATCAGCCATCATTTGCAGGTGGCAGGACTTTGTAGTCTCAGGTCTGGAGGGACTTTTAGAAGGCATAACCACAGCTGTGGAAGTTTGGAGCCTGACACCCATCTCCAGTGTGACCTCCTGGGAAACCCCTCTCGCCACCTTCACTGAGCGCTTCCTCAACTGAGGCATCTACCAGAAGCATGGGAGCCATTTATTTCCTTCCCTTCTGGGCATTAGATGAGGCCGAACAACAGCAGCAACAACAACAGCAGCACCAACAACAGCAGCCCCAACAGCAGCAGCAACAACAGGAGCGCCAGGCTGCTGCTCACCCACCTGAAGATGCACAGGCCAGAAGGGGCCAGCGCTTGGAAGCCCGTCGTGCAGGAGATACACCCCAAACAGGGTCTACAGACACAGGGTCAGCTATCTCAACATGTCTGAGCAGCAGTGCCAAAGGTGGCTCTGACTTTCGCGAGAGGTAGTGGGTGACATCTGCGCAATGCTGCAACAACACCTGGAGCCCAGAGGACCAGGTGGACAACCCTTACCAGTGGCCGTCAAAGTCACTACCGCACTCAACTTTTTTGCCTCAGGCTCATTCCAGGGATCAGCAGCAGACATCAGCGGCATCTCCCAGGCAGCCGCACACACTTCCATCACGCAGGTAACCGATGCCCTCTTTGCCATCGCGCACAATCACATCCATTTCACCAAGGATCGAGCAAGAGTCACGGCGCGTGCGGTTGGATTAGCTCATCTGGCAGGCTTTCCAAGGGTGCAGGGCGTCGTTGACTGCGCACATGTGGCTCTTAAGGCACCCCCTCGCAATCCAGGTATTTTTGTCAATCGCAAGGGCTTCCACTCCCTTAACGTTCAGCTGGTGTGTGACCACAAGAAGGAAATTTTGCATGTTTGTGCCAAGTACCCTAGCAGTTGCCATGACTCCTTCATACTGCGCCAGTCTAGTGTGCCTCCGCTATTCAGTCCGGCAGACCAACTTAACGGATGGCTACTTGGAGACAAGGGCTATCCCCTGAGGACGTGGCTAATGCCGCCGTTGAGGAGACCATCCAACGAAGCTGAGGAGAGCTACAACTCCACATGTCCACCAGAGCCATAATCGAGCAAACCATCAGTTTGCTGAAGATGCGCTTCAGATGGCTGGATAGATCAGGTGGAGCCCTGCAGTACTCAGCAGTCAGGGTCTCCAGAATCGTCGTGGTTTGCTGTGCACTTCACAACATGGCACAGTGTCGTGGCTTGCAGATTCTTGAGGACCAAGTGGCTCCTCACATATCCTCCTCAGATGAGGAGGAGGAGGAGGAGTGCGAAAACGAACATCCTGCAGAGGCCCATCAACCAGCGGCAGCAGTACGCGAGAACATAGCTGCCCGGGATGCAAGGAACGCACTCATCTTGGCCAGATTTGTTTAGCCTAGCCACTCAAGCACTTTTACCTCGCATCTTCTTACCTGAGCATCGACAATGGCCACAAACCAGCTGATTCCTAGCTATTTGACCACCATACTGACAATTGCAAGTAATCCTAAGCCCTCAATGTGGAAGTCCCATTCGCGAAATGACACATGCCACAACTACAGCAGTAGCCATCAAAATTTTTGTGTACATGATTAATATGATGGCTTTTACACATAAAACATCAAATTTCACCCAAGTGACTACCCTTGTGACTATTTGTGCAATATCTTTCTCTTACGCGTGCTCCTACATGGTGCTTCCCCTGTGGCTTCAGCAGATGTGGAGGCCCCTTGCTCACTTTCTTGCTGCTCCTGTCTCGACACCTTTGGCGGGTGTCCTCTGGGGTGGCGAACCTGTGAGGGCTCGTGAACAGTCTGCTGCTCCTGCGGCTTTGCAGGGGTTGAGACGCCGATCTCAGTTGGGTGTGGACTCTGGTGGGGCTCTGACCGAGGGCTCTGCAGTGGCATGGAAGTGTGAGTGCTTGGAGAGGAGCCCCCACTTCCTTGCTGTCTGCCACCAACTTCCCTCTCATGGGTCAGGTCTCCCTCAGCGCTTGCAAGTGGCTTGAGAGCACCTTGCTGCACATCAGGGAGGCTATGGGGACCCGTATCTGCAATGGCAGTCCTACTCAGAGGGACTGCCATGAAGTTCTGGTTTCTCTATTCAATAGCTGCCCATCGCTCCTCCAGAGATGTCAGTCTATTCTGAACACTCACCATGTTTTCAACACCCTGGCGACTTAGCTCCTCCATGGCCATAGCCATCCTCTCATCTACTGTAGCCATCCTTTCCACGGAGGTTGCCATCCTTTCCGTGGTGATGCGTTCATGCGCCAATGACTCCACAAAGGCTCTGCTCATGTTCGCTATGGACACCTCCATTCGCACCACACTCGCAGCGACCCTGGAGACAAAACCTGCCAGAGACTCCTGCATCTTTTCCTGGAGTGCCATCACCGCTGATACTGTGGATGGACCCAGAGGCAGAGGGTCGACATGCAGCTGAGCCGAGCTGGCAGAGTCCTGCTCCCTCTGACTAGGACTCTCCACTGCTGTCCCTGTCTCCACAATCTGCTGATGCTTACTTGTGAGCTGTGATACACCGTCTAGTGTGCCAACACTGCACTATCTCGCGAAGGTCCCACCGAGGTGTGAGTGTCTGCGCTGGTGCTGGGTGCGCTGAATTCTGCTGACGCTGCGCCCTCAGAGGTTGCAGCTTCCTCCGAGGAGTTTTCAGGCTCATGCTGTTCCTCCTGGCTAGTGGGGACGGGTGCTTGCGATGGTCCTGTGGGGGAGTAAAGGAAAGAGTCAGAGATGTGATGCCAAGGTTACATGCACATTACATATTGCAGATGATCATTAGTCCATCTGTTAGAGCTTCCGAAACATTATCAGCGACTCATGCAATGTCAATGAGAGAGATGGAAAACTATTCTGTCACCAGCTTGGTGTGATGCACCCATATGTCCGTCCCCCACATGCGCGTTGTCCTCCAGTCCTACGATCTCCAGGACCGCCTCCTCCCAGGGGGTGAGGTGGGCTACTGAGGGTGGCCCTCCCCCTGTCCTCGCTCGTTCTCTTTTATTGTGAGCTCTCTTTTCCTGCAATGAGGGAGACAGGTGGAGGTTGAGTGAGAATGAAGGAGTGAGTGTAGAGAATCCATAGCATAGATGCTTAGAAGGAGACAAAGATGGAGTGAGGTGGCAAGACCAAGGGCCCTCCCTGTGTGTTGTCAGTTGTTTTTATAGCATCAGAGTGATAGGGAGTGTGAGGGCTGCATAGTTAGGTGAATGTGACCATAGAGAGAGAGGGAATGGGTAAGGGTGCATGGATGTCAGTGTCAAGTGGGTTGTGGAGGAAGAGATTGCTAAAGCTGAGTGCTGGTGAGGAAAGGCAATGGGGATCAGATTGAGAGTAATGGGAAATTCATACTCACTTTTCCAGTGTGCTGAAGGTCATGAAATCTCTCCTGCACTGTATCCAGGTTCTGCGGGTAGCCGACAAGGAGTTGACCTCCTCTGCCACTTGCATCCACACAGCCTTTGCCTGCTGGGGAAGCTTCTTCCTCCCTGATGAAGGGAAGAGCACCTCCTTGTGAGCTCTTGCTCCCTCCACTAAAGCCTGCAGGGCAACGTTGTCGAATCGGGGTGCAGACCTTGGTCTTTCTGTGGCCATTCTGCCTCCAGCTCAGTGTATCAGCAAAAGCCAAAAGGTTGGCAGCCTGCAGAAGAAGCAAGGCTTGTTGCAGACCTTAAATGCAGCAGCAATGATGACGTCATCGGAGGCGACTTTCAGACTGGAGAAACTCATTTGCCATGGGTTCCCACACGCTGGAACTCAGTTGGGCAGTTTAGTTAAAATTGCATCAATCCCCCACATCGAATTACATTCATGTGGATAACACGAAATGCGGATTACACGACACCAACCCGCATGAAAACCCAGCCCTAAACATCTGCAGCAACATGTTCATGTTGACGATAACTGCAGAGTTTGATGTTCTCCAAAGCACCAAGGCCACAACAGCTGCCAGAAATAAACCAACTGCCACAGCACACATTCATGGATCCATAAGTCCAACCTAATGTTGGGGCATTGGTGACTGAAGCATGAATCATCCCGTCCAACACTTGGAAAGCTACTACAACTGGCTGTCACATACAGGGGGAGGGGGTGAAACCGGCAACACCGCAGGCAGGTCATTCATTCACCAGTTCCAGCCTGGAAAAACTAACGTGGCAATTGCAAAACGTTTGACCAGAGAAGTAGCAAATTCCAATTTGAAAATGTAATTATGCCCCAATTGCCTCAGCTGGTAACCAAGTGAGTAACTGAGCTTTACATAGAATATACAGCACACAGACCATTCATCCCAGCTGGTCTATGCCGGTGTTTATACTCTACACGAGCCTCATCCCACTCTAATTACCTCTTCCCATCCTGTCCCTGTATCCCATTAGTCCTTTCTCCCTCAAGTATTTATCAAGCCTTCCCTTAAATGCATCAATACTAACTCCACTTCATGTGGCAGCGACTTCCACATTCTCACCGCTTTCTGTGCAAAGAGATTGTTCTTAAATTCTTTATTTGATCTGTTGGTGGCTATCTTATATTTATACCTCCTTGTTCTGGATTCACCCACAAGTGAAATCAATTTCTCCATTCCCACCCTATCGAGCCACTTCATAATTTTAAAGACCTCTATTGATTCTCCTCTTATAGACACTGGCCCATATTTTCCGAACCCACGGGTGCGTACGAGGTGCATACGCGTCCGTAGGGGCCGCGCAAGTGCCGGGTTTAGGCATGCAAAGTGCATGCGCTGAAACCCGGAACTTGCGATCTGTCAAGAATTCTCTTGACAGATCCAATGCATGTCCAAGAAAAGGGCCTCTGCGGGTGGAGAGCTGCACTATTTGCTCAACTTCCGCCCACTGAAAGGCCATAGAATTCTTACGCCTGGTAAAAGCAGGTGTAAGGCCTGCTTTTACCAGCACAAGAGTTTTAAAAAATAGAAAAATAAGATTTTATCACTCACTTATAAATTAAAAACCCTGCCCAATAAGGTAAGTTTATCCGTTAAAACATATTAAAAAAAAATTCAAAAAATTAAATTTTTGTTTAACATATTTAATTAAATGCCATTTTAATTAATTTTATATATGTAATGGTTTTTATTTATTTATTTCAGTGTGTTGGTGCATTTCTGCAGTCATCCCCATTCATACTTTTGACAGATCTGTGCGTACGGAACTGTCAAAAGTATGAATGGGGATTCCCTTCTTCCATTGGTTGAGCTGGCCCATGTGATCCCGGGGTGCTTGCGAATCGCGTGCGCCCCTGGGATACGTGGGCCTCTGCGCATTTCCAAAAAGAGGCCCAGGATCGGAAGCCACCGTATCTCCGGGACTAGCAGGTAGGTTCGTAGATTTTTTGCTGAGCGGAGGTATCCACCCGCAGGAAACCTCCAAACACTAAACATCTGCACCAACATGTTGGAGATAACTTTACCTGCCCTCTCCAGAGTTTGCTGTTCTCCAAAGCACCAAGGCCACAGCAGCTGCCAGAAATAAACCAACTCTGACTTTAGTTACCCTACCTTTCCCCCTAGTGGGAATGTACCTCAACTATACCCAAACTATTTACTCTTTAAAGGCAGCCCATTATTCCATTACAGTTTTGCCTGCCAATCTTTGATTCCAATTTACCCGGGCCACATCCGTTCTTATCCCACTGAAATTTGCATTCCTCCAATTAAGTATTTTTACTCTAGATTGCTCCCTGTCCTTTTCCACAGCTAATTTAAACCTTATGATACTATGATCACTGTTCCCTAAATGTTCACCTACTGACGCTTGCTCCACTTGACCCACCTCATTCCCCAGAACCAGATCCAGCAATGCCTCCTTCCTTGTTGGGCTGGAAACGTTCTGATCAAGAAAGTTCTCCTGAACATACTTCAGAAATTCTTCCTCCTCTCTGCCCTTTACACTATTACTATCTCAGTCTATATTAGAATAGTTGAAGTCCCCCATTATCACTACTCTATAGTTCTTGCATCTCTCAGTAATTTCTCTGCAAAACTCCTCCATATTTTTCCCACTAGTTGGTGGTCTATAGAATACACCTAGTAGTGTAACGTCACCTCTATTATTTCTTAACTCTAACCAAATAGATTCTGTCCTTGACTCCTCCAGGACATCCTCTCTCTCCAGCACTGTAACATTCTCCTTAACCAATACTGCCACTCCACCTCCTATCTTTCCTGAACACCTTATAACCAGGAATATTTAATACCCAATCCTGCCCATTTTTGAGCTAGGTCTCCATTATTGCCACAGCATCATATTCCCATGTGGCTATTTGCCTGCAGCTCACCAACCTTGTTTACTATGCTTCATGCAGTCACATACATACACTGTAAACCTATCTTAGACCATCCTGTGTTCTCTCTTAGTCTGACCCCACCTAATACCTTACTATTTCTTGCTTTAGTGCAATCCATCTCTCTCAATCCTTTAAGCACTTTATTTCCTCTTTCTAATGCTACATCCTGCTGCCCATCCCCCTGCCAACTTAGTTTAAACCCTCCCCAACAGCACTAGCAAACCTCCCCGCGAGGATATTGGTACCAGCTCTGTTGAGGAGCAACCCATCCGGCCTGTACAGGCCCCACCTACCCAGAACCGGCCCCAATGTCCCAGGAATCTGAAGCCCTCCTGCACCATTTCTCCAGCCACGCATTCATCTGCTCTATCCTCCAATTTTTATACTCACTCGCACGTGGCACTGGGAGTAATCCAGAGCTTACTACCTCTGAGGTCCTGCTTTTTAATCTTTTTCCTAGCTCCCTAAAATCTGCCTGCAGGACCTCATCCCTCTTTCTACCTATGTCGTTGGTACCAATATGAACCATGACCTCTGGCTGTTCACCCTCCCCCCTCAGAATGTTCTGCAGCTGTTCAGTGACATCCTTGACCCTGGCACCAGGGAGGCGACATACCATCCTGGAATCATGTCTGCGGCCGCAGAAACGCCTGCCTGCGCCCCTAGCTATCGAATCCCCTACCACTATTGCTTTCCCTATCTTCCTCCTCCATCCATACAGCTGAGCCACCCGTGGCGCCGTGGACTTGGCTCTGGCTGTACTCCCCAGAGGAACCATCACCCTCACCAGTACTCAGAACAGAATACTGGTTGGAGAATGAGATGCACTCAGGGGACTCCTGCACTATCTGCCTGGTCCTCCTCTTCTGTCTGGCGGTCACCCATTCCCTCTCTGCCTGCACACTCCTCAGCTGCAGGGTTACCACCTCCTGAAACGTGCTATCCACATAGCTCTCAGCCTCACGGATGCACCGCAGTGACGCCAGCTGCTGCTCAAGCTCTGAAACCCGGAGCTTGAGCTCATCCAGCTGACGACACTTCCTGCACACGTGGTTGTCCAGGACATGGGAAACGTCCTGGATTTCCCACATGGCACAGGATGCGTATCCCGCGGGACTGAGCTGCCCTGCCATGCCTTTATTTACTTGACTATTAACTAACTTTACAGAAACTTAAGACTAAGATGTATCTAATTCAAGTTATTAATATAATAATATATTATTAACAGTTACTAATTTAATATAGTATTAACAGTTACTAATTTAATATAATATTAACAGTTACTAATCTCCAAGCACCTGCTTTATCCCTAACCAGCTATTTAACCCAGCCCCTAACTTGAAGAGAAAAAAAACGGTGTGACCTTTACCAACCAATCAGTTCCCAGCTGTGCTGTCACTCCTGGAATTTTTTCTCTCTCTCCTCTCTGGTCTGAGCCTTCTCTCCGCCGCTCCTTATATCCCGGTCTCCCCTCCATCCCCGACCAGGTCCGCTGCTCTCGGTGAGTCTGGGCCTTCTCTCCGCCGCTCCTTATATCCCGGTCTCCTCTCTGTCCCCGACCAGGTCCGCTGCTCTCGGTGAGTCTGGGCCTTCTCTCCACCGCTCCTTATATCCCGGTCTCCTCTCCGTCCCCGACCAGGTCCGCTGCTCTCGGTGAGTCTGGGCCTTCTCTCCGCCGCTCCTTATATCCCGGTCTCCTCTCTGTCCCCGACCAGGTCCGCTGCTCTCGGTGAGTCTGGGCCTTCTCTCCGCCGCTCCTTATATCCCGGTCTCCTCTCCGTCCCCGACCAGGTCCGCTGCTCTCGGTGAGTCTGGGCCTTCTCTCCGCCGCTCCTTATATCCCGGTCTCCTCTCTGTCCCCGACCAGGTCCGCTGCTCTCGGTGAGTCTGGGCCTTCTCTCCGCCGCTCCTTATATCCCGGTCTCCTCTCCGTCCCCGACCAGGTCCGCTGCTCTCGGTGAGTCTGGGCCTTCTCTCCGCCGCTCCTTATATCCCGGTCTCCTCTCCGTCCCCGACCAGGTCCGCTGCTCTCGGTGAGTCTGGGCCTTCTCTCCGCCGCTCCTTATATCCCGGTCTCCTCTCCGTCCCCGACCAGGTCCGCTGCTCTCGGTGAGTCTGGGCCTTCTCTCCGCCGCTCCTTATATCCCGGTCTCCTCTCCGTCCCCGACCAGGTCCACTGCTCTCGGTGAGTCTGGGCCTTCTCTCCACCGCTCCTTATATCCCGGTCTCCTCTCCGTCCCCGACCAGGTCCGCTGCTCACGGTGAGTCTGGGCCTTCTCTCCGCCGCTCCTTATATCCCGGTCTCCTCTCCGTCCCCGACCAGGTCCGCTGCTCTCAGTTTCATTTTGCTAAGTCTGTTTACTTCCCAAATATCTTCCTTTTAAAGACATTTTGAATCCCTCTCCCCTAGTGAAATTCCTCTCAGAAGAATGGCTGATACTTGATACCTTATTCACGTTTTTGTGATGTATACACGTTTCAAAACATGATCTACGCCTTGCACTGATTTATCAATAATAATCAACATGACTGACGTATCTAACAGGCTGCAAAAGTTGTTACTCCAGTTGATAGCTGGAGCATCTCTGGCAGCTCGTAAACAGGATATTACACTGAACGTCTAATGTTGGATTGGAAGCTGCTTAATTAGAAAGCATCCAGCTTAAGCTAGAATGAAACCTCTGAAATTGTAAATCAATTCCAACAGTTTGTTCCCCAGTTGTTTCCACTTACTGTGCTGCTTCTTGCTGGAGTACAATTCCACAACCACCTACAGCCCTCCAAATAGCTCACCAAAGTGGCCATTCTCCGTACATGAGGCTGGATGGTGAGTGTTGGCTTGCTGCTTGATGGAGGACACCACAGCCAAGCCCAAACCGTGGTACAAACGAGCGCACTTTCCTGCAGGAGTCACTGGATGGTTTTCTCTGTCGCTAGTCTGAGGAAGAATTGAGACCAGTTATTGTGCCCTGACTCCTGCTCCATCTGAGATTATCCTAGTTAGTGCAGAGCAGGCAATCAAACACAGGACCATCTGGTCTATATTGTTCAGTACCACTGACCCACTAAGTAACCAGGGGAGCTATCACTTTTAACATTTATTTTTAAGGAATTTTTCTTTTCAAGGTGAGGGATGTTAGTACTGGGGAATGGAATGCTTTTTCCAATTCGGGCACTCAGTGTCAGCAGCACGCACTGCATTAGTTGGATGCCGAATAAAGCTTTGTCACAACAATATTCTCATTCCTACTGTATCAGTGTGACATTTTTCTATCTCCTACATCTGCCATCCTGGATATAACAGCAAAGAAGGAGACCATTTGGCCCATCATGCCTGTGCCAGTGCTAGCTCTTCAACTCAAATCCCAAGTCCCTAACCTTTCCTCATATCCTGTTCTATTCATGTTCTAATAGCCCTCTGTGTGGAAAAAAGGTTGATGTTCTGCTTGCGATTATTCTGAGTCATAGAATCATAGATTGATGCAGCACTGAAGAAGGCCATTAGGCCCACTGTGCCTGTGCCGGCTCTTTGAAAGAGCTCTCCAATTGGTCTCAATCTCCTGCTCTTCCCAAATAGCCCTGCAAAATTTTCCCCTTCAAGTATTTATCCAATTGCCTTTTGAAAGTTATTATTGAATCTGCTTCAAGGCAGTGCATTCCAGATCATAATAACTTGCTGCGTACTTTTTTCTCCTCATGTCGCCTCTGGTTCTTTTGTCAATTACGTTAAATCTGTCTCCTCTGGTTACCGACCCTTCTGCCACTGGAAACAGTTTCTTTTACTCTATCAAAACCATTCATGATTTTGAACACCTCTGTCAAATCTCCCCTTAACCTTCTCTGCTCTGTGGAGAACAGTTTCTCTAGTCTTTCCACGTAACTGAAGTCTTTCATCCCTGATACCATCCTAGTAAATTTCCTCTGCACCCTCTCTAAGGCCTTGAGATTCTTCCTAAAGTGTGGTGCCCAGATTGGGACACAATACTCCAGCTGGGGCCCAACCAGTGTTTTAGAAAGGTTCAGCATAACTTCCTTGCTTTTTGCACTATATTCCTCTCTTTATAAAGCTAAGGATCCTGTATGCCTTTTTAACAGCATTCTCAACTTGTCCTATCACCTTCAAAGATTTGTGTACATACACCCGCATCTGTTCCTGCACCCTCTTTGTACCATTTAGTTTATATTGCCTCTCCTCATTCTTCCTACCAAAATGTATCACTACTTCACACTTCTCTGCATTAAATTTCATCTGCCATGTGTCTGCCCATTTCATTAGTCTGTCTATGTCCTCCTGAAGTCTGTTACTATCCTCCTCACTGTTTAGTACATTTCCAAGTTTTGTGTCATCTGAAAACTTTGAAATTATGCCCTGTATACCCAAGTCCAGGTCATTAATATATTTCAAAAAGAGCAGTGGTCCTAGAACTGACCCCTGGGGGACACCGGACACCACTGCACAAGTCCCTCCGGTCTGAAAAATAACCGCACTCCACTATTCTCTGCTTTCTGTCCCTTAGTCAATTTCATATCCACGCAGCCACTATCCCTTTAATCCCATGGGCTTCAATTTTGCAAACAAGCCTATTATGTGGTACTTTATGAAACGCCTTTTGAAAGTCCATATACACAACATCAACCGTATTACCCACATCATCCCTCTCTGTTACGTCATCAGAAATCTCAATCAAGTTAGTCAAACATGATTTGCTTTTAACAAATCCGTGCTGGCTTTAATTTATTAACTCATATTTTTCCAAATATCCATTAATTTTGTACTGGATTATTGTCTCTAAAAGTTCCCCCACCACCGATGTTAGGCTGACTGGCCTGTAGTTGCCTGGTTTATCCCTCGCCCCTTTTTTGAACAGAGATGTAACATTTGCAATCCTCCAGTCTTCTGGCACCACTCCCATATCTGAGGAGGATTGGAAGATTGTGGCCAGAGCCTCTGCAATTTCCACCCTATGTTCCCTCAGCAACCTGGGATACATCTCATCCAGACCGGTGACTTTCCTACTTTGAGCGCTGCCAACCTTTTAAATACCTCCTCCTTATCTATTTTTATCCTATCCAATTTCCCCACTACCTTTTCCTTTACTGTAACATTGACAGCATCCTCTTTAGTGAATACAGATACAAAGTACTTATTTAGTACCTCAGCCATGCCCACTGCCTCCACAAGAAGATCTCCTTTTTTGTTTCCTAATCGGCCCCACCCTTCCCTTCACTACCCTTTTACTATTAATATGTTTATAAAAGACTTTTGAGTTCCTTTTTACATTATCCACTAATCTATTCTCATACACTCTCTTTGCCCCTCTTACTTACTTTTTCAGTTCTCCCTTGTACTTTTTGTATTCAGCTTGGTTCTCTGTTGAATTATGAACCTGACATTTATCATAAGCCTTCTTTTCTGTTTAATTTTAACCCTTAGTCATCCAGAGAGCTCTAGCTTTGGATGCCTGTCCTATCCCCCTCATGGGGATGTGTCTAGTCTGTATGCAAACTATCTCCTCTTTGAAGGCCTCCCATTGCCAATCTTTGATTCCAATCCACCTGGGCCAGATCCCTTTTCAACTCACTGAAATTAGCCCTCCTGCAGTTGAATATTTTCACATTTGATTTTATCTTGTCCTTTTTCATAACTATTGTAAATCTGATAATATTATGATCACTGTTCCCCAAATGCTCCCCCACTGAAACATGCTCCACTTGCCCCACTTCATTCCCTGGAATCAGACTGTGTCCTTTCTCATTGGCCTGAAACATACTGATCAAGAAAGTTCTCTTGTACACATTTCAGGTATTCCTCCCCTTCTTTGACCTTTACACTGTTATTTCCCCAGTCTGTATATTAGGATAAATGAAGTCAAACAATTTTTCAAAGCTGTGGAAATCATATTTTGCTATTCACCCTCTCTAAACCTTTCAGTATCATGAAAACTTTTGTCAAATCTCCCCTTAACCTTCTTTGTTCCAATGGAAAGAGGCCCGGGCCCCAACAACCTGCAGGCCGCAATCCTGGCAACCACCAGATTTAATAGGTCAGTGGGAAGGCACCTTACTTACATGGGGTGGGGTGGGCAATGGGCACCCACGCCACTACGGGCACATCTCTGGTGCCTGCCCGCAATTGGGCAGTGGTCAGCCCACTTACCCCCCACCCCAGAGATCCCATGCAGCGCCCTGTGTAAAGGTGTTGATCCAGAATTATTTCAACAACATAAAACCCTTTCTTTAGGGGTTCAGGCCAGTTCTGGCATAATTGACCACATAAGGGGGGCAGGTGGAGGTTTCATTCCTTAGAAGGCCAAACTGGAAACTCCCGGAGTGGATGAGGGCCCAACGTATCTGGGGCTCTGCACTTTTCTGGATCTTGAGAAAATTCTTTTGAGGCTTTTTTCCTAACTATAAATGTGCAGTCTTGTGAATTTTCACTGTATCCTTTCCATAGCTCAAATATCCTTTCAATAATAAGGTGCCAGAACTGCACACAATACTCACTGTGGCTTAACCAGTGTCTTGTACAAATTCAACTTTCTTGCTTTATCTCCAATGCTCCCATGTATAAACCCTGAAACCCACCTGTCTTCTTAACAGCCTTTACATGCACACCCACCAATAAAGATCTACATATCTACCCTCCTAGTTATCTTCTGCTCTTCTCGCCTATATGATTGAGATTGCTAATGTATGTCACATTAGAACCACCTCCCTTCTGTAGCCCTATGCTCACAAAGAACTGGCTGGAGACTGCCCAAACTCATTTCAATTGAGAGTACAAGTAAGAAAGAGACTTCCATCCAATGAATCTGACAGAATTTTGAATCCAGTTGGAGGAGGTGAAAGGCCAGTGGTTAACCCATTCTTTGACGATGTCCCTGTTAGGCTATTTATTTCAACATATTAAACTTGGATCAGTGTTTTCATCCAAAGGACAATAATGAGAAACCAGACCAATACAACTGTGCATAAATATAGTGACTACATTAAAAAAGTTCCAATTGCAGTGCACATTATCAATGCTATTTAAATCTGATCATCCAGCAACTTGATTCAGAAGGCACTGGGAGCATTTATTGACATGCATCTGCTGTCCTTGAATCACTACTTCTATCAATGCTCAATTGGAGTGTGCAAAACAACTTCAAGGATCTCACCTGGTGTGTTTATACTGTGATCTACAGAGGGTCTATTTCCATTTTAATTGGTTCAGTCCCTGGTCTTCAGCTGTTTTTTTTGTATTCATTGCCCACACTCGACACTTTGACCAGCACATGAAGCCTTTTCCACTTGTACCGTCTTCACATATTGTAAATTAAGTGTATTCCAGCGTGCCAGTGCAGGATCGGAGTCAGTGCGTCTCTTCCTTTAATAGAACAGTTCCTAGCATCCCGGTGCTCAGTTTCTCTCTGGAGCCCTAGGATGATGTCCTTTTCTTGTTTAAAACCCCTCCCATTTTCAGCACCAGTCAGCTTCCATTAGTCCTGCCATTGGAGTAATAAATGTTTCCAGATAATATATTGTGCTAAGTCAATCATCAGCACCTTGGTTTGATTTGCTGTGTGGTTCAGCACCCAGTCCTGATTGAAAAAATGCTCCGAACGCACCAGAAGAGAGAAACCAAAAGGCAACTGTTAAATGATAATATAATCGTGGTTTGAAAAATAAGTGCAAACTCTTGATTTGCTGAGAAGGAACTTTTAAATTACAATATCTTAGCCTTCTGAAAATGGACTTATAGGAAGCTGCCTTTCCAAGTCTAAGTGACCTGATGAAGATGAATGGTTTGAAAGAGATTTGGGCCATAAATTATGGTCTCAGGCTGTAACTCAACACATCGCTGAAATGCTTATCTTGCAACAAGATTCCTTTTTTTTCCCAGCAATTTTATAAATACCTTTCATTGAGCAGTAAAAACCTAGGTGTGGGACCATGCCAAGTGCGAGATGGGGTAGGCTAGCTGCTTGGGGTCCAGATTCATGCATACTAACAGTAATTGAGAAAAGGCCGTCAGGCCCATTAGGAACATAGGAATGGCTAGGTGAAAAAAGACCACGGTCCATCTAGTTCCCCTTCTACCATCCTGGTAGCCACCTGATACAATGATAATGGAGTTATTGACTAATCATGGCAACAATCTCTATCAATTAATCTACAACAGACAAGAGCTTTGGGAACCACAGGTCCAAAGCCACCTGTTCCGCCCAAGCGTGCTGCACCTATCGCATCATGTCTCAAATTACTCATATACTGTAGCCCAAAATATTATTTTCTGAAAGAAATCTGATCTAATGCTCATCCTCTCCATAAGACAATTCCCCACCTTCCCTAACTGCCAGTAACATTAACTCCTAGAGGAGGCAAAACAACAGGGAATAAAACAATTGTGGCCAATCTGAGGAAAAATTCTGAGAAGTCCCTCCCCGACTCCAGAAGGCAATAGGACCCACTTAACCATTCTTACTGTGCGAAGGCCTGCAGACTGTTTGACCGTGAGGGGCATCACAGCCAGGCTATCCTCACTCAGTGTTTAAACGCATGCACTTTGCAGGAGGAATCGTTGGCTAGTGATCAGGAGAAGGACCCCGGGCAGAATTCCATCTCCCCCTCAGCTCACGGGCAAAAACCAAACTGTACCAGCCCAGCATTTTCCGCAGCTGAGATTAGATAACACACCACAAATGAGCTATTAAACGGGGCAGTTTCCAGTCTGTCTGGATTAGTACTACACCAGGTAATGTCCTTACAACCAAGCCATAAGGGGAGACTAGAGTTTTGTTTGAATAACTTATCAGAGGCTCAGGCTTAGACATTGACTGTCTCAATTTGTATTGACTGTAGGCTCTCGTGGATTAATGATACCATGTTTCAAGATTTTTGCCGATTTAACCTAGGAGGAATTTTGGGTAATTTATATGAAGCAGTTGTAATCAAGTTTAATTTGGCTCACAAAGGATTAAATTCTCAGAACACATGTATTCTGGAAATGTGAATTAGAGCCAGTCAAAACATCTACTCAAAATGGTTCTCGCATACCACATCGGGTTGAGACAATTAGGCTCACTAACACATCCCAGAGACAAATTTGGGTATAATATGTTGGAAAGGCCTCGCTCATTTGAGCTCAGCAGGAATCCTCGACGTTCCCATGTTTTTGCCACGACCTTGGTACCTTGGGGGTCTCTGATTTAATTGGTAGCTGAACTAGCCAAGGACACAGGGGGCTGGGGGAGGTTCAGATGGCAAGTCTTTAGGACAAGGTGACACACAGGAGAAGTCTGGAATGGAAGATAGACACAGCGGGCAAGAACTCTCATCTTAAATTTAACAGCAACTTGTTTTAGAGAATTGCTAGTCTGAATTTTGCCTTCGAAGAGGAATAACACAACGTCCTTTACTACTTTCTATGTCACAAAGAGCATTATGAAGTAAGTTTAAACTCACTGTGAACACTATACTGTCAATTTCCATATTATTTGTAAAATAAATCAGCCTGCAGGTTTATAATTGGCCTCCTCTCACTGGAGTGTTCGTCAGTCCACCCCCTGGAAGATGTGAGAAATCCATGTGAGGATAATACGAGATTACAGTAGCCAGTTAACAGAATGAGGATTGCCCTTGTTACATCCCCAGGTCACACTATTATATGACTAGATTTTGGGCAGTAAAGGTGAATTGATTGCAGTGGATATGGGATTCATTTACGGAAAACACTGAACCCAAGAGAATATCTGTTGTCCATTAACTCACCATTGTAATCTTTCAGACCTCCCCTGATTATAACAACGTGCAGAAGTTACCATACCTGGACATGGTAATCTCAGAGTCTCTACGCATGTACCCACCTGGAGTCAGGTAAAAAAAAACGGTTCACAACGCGTTAACAGATTGGAGTGAGAAAGGGGTAAAACCCTTCTTTAAAAAAAGTTATTAAAAGATGGGCAGCGTTTTGTTTGAAATTACAAACCTTTCCATTGGGCTTTGTACTGCCCGATGACTTGGCTGGTTAGGGCAGTGAGTGGCTGAAACAAGTATATCAGTAAGATCCCAGCTTTGTTGCCATAGTGAATAATAAACCAAAGTTCAATCCTAAAGGAATTATTATAGTTGAGGACATCACATGGTATGCCGCACTGTTGATTTTTTATAGCTCTGTAACCTGCAGGTTGGGAACTTACCTTTAAGCAGTTTTGATGACATCTTCCTCGTATAAACCCTTCCCTTTCCATTGCCCTCCCCCTGGGCATCACAGCTGAGCCCAGTCCTGTCCTTACTTCATTCAAGAAGGAAGTTGCTTCATTTTTGTTGAGTACAAAGCAAATGGCGAACCTTTTAGCAGACAAGCACTAGCCTAAGAATCATAGAATCATTCTCTTCATCTCCCCTCTGATTCTTTTGCCAATTATCTTAAATCTGTGTCGTCTGGTTACCAACCCTCCTGCCAGTGGAAACAGTTTCTCCTTATTTACTCTATCAAAACCCCTCTTAATTTTGAACACCTCTCTTAAATCTCCCCTTAACCTTCTCTGCTCTAAGGAGAACAATCCCAGTTTCTCTAGTCTCTTCACATAACTAAAGCCCCTCATAACAGTATGGTTAAAGATTGAAAGGCTTGTCTACGATAGCCCATTAGCACCAACCAATGTAGTACAAAACCACACGGACCAAGAACGTCCAGACCCGATTCCTGGCCTGTGCAGAGTTGAGCTGATCTCAGCCTCAGTGCCCCTTGCCTTAAGGAAGTGGAGATGAGGGGGAAAAAATCAGCCCGCAATCCTGATTGCTATCCCGTAACCTCTGTTAGAAAGTGCCTATGTGTGAATAGAGGGCATCTGGTGCCCATGTATCCATGCCAGGCTTCAGTGCCTTCAAGAAAGGAGAAAACTGGGCAAGATGACAGGAGCTGGAAGCCATTAGGGTTTGTCCTCCTGGGAGGGAACTGTGGTGGGAGAAGGTCACAATTAACTAAGGTTATTGTATGTGTTGTCTTTATTTGTAAAGACCGGAGATGAACTAACCAGCATTTGTTGGTCTGTTGCAGGTTTGCCCGCGTGTGTGAAAAGGACTGTTTGGTGAACGGGCAGTTAATTCCAGCGGGGATGACTGTAGAAGTTCCCGTCGGTGTCCTTCACTATGACCCCAAATACTGGCCGGAGCCGGAGAAATTTAAACCAGAGAGGTATGTAACAACCAACAACAACAACTCACATTTATATAGCGCCTTTAACACAGTGAAATGTCCCAAGGTGCTTCACAAGTGCGTAATCAGCCAAAAATTGACCCCGGGCCAAGTAGTGAGATATTAGGACAGGTGACCAAACACTTGGCCAAAGAGGCAGGTTTTACGCAGCATCTTCAACGCTGCAAAGTTGCATAGACCCATTTTGTACCTGCAACAAGACCAAGAATACTGTCATAAATAATTTAGCTGTGAGTATAAAGGCATAAATGCCATCCGCTTTAATGATCTGTTCATTGACCTAGCCGGTTATGTGTTACCTCCACATGTTCAGTCACAATGTTGCTACCTCATCTGGAAATTGCTGAATTGTGGAATTTCACAGTGTTCAGCCTCGAGGTATGCCGTGATTACACACAGTCTATCCGCAGAACCACGGCCACATGAGTTCTCCTGTGACAAGATTTCATGAGTATAGTGAAACCTACAGTTACGGCCACTCCACAGAGCGGACACCTTAAAATAAAGGAAAGCAAGACTTGCATTTATATAGCGCCTTTCACAACCTCAGGATGTCCCAAAGCAATTTACAGCCAATGAGGTGCTTTTGAAGTGTAGTCTCTGTTGTAACATAGGAAACTCAGCAGTCAATTTGTGCACAGCAACATCTCACACACAGCAATGTGATAATGACCAGATAATCTGTTTTTAGTGCAGTTAGTTGAGGGGTTCAATATTGGCCAGGACACCAGGACTAACTCCCCTGCTCTTTGAATAGTGCCATGGGATATTTTACATCCACCTGAGAGAGCAAACAGAGCCTCGGTTTAACGTCTCATTCAAAAGACGGCACCTCCAACAGTGCAGCACTCTCTCAGTAGTGCACTGGAGTGTCGGCCTAGATTATTTGCTCAAGTCTCATGGAGTGAGACTTGAACCAACAACCTTTGAATGGTGAGAGTGCTACCCACTGAGCCGCGGCAGACACAAAGGACGTGAATGTTTTGAAACAGACCTGATTGGAGCGAGGCAGCGGCGGTAAATTTAAACGGCGGCGAGGCTCGAGAGGCCCCACAGCGAACCTGTTTGGAGCGAGGCAGCGGCAGTAAATTTAAACGGCGGCGAGGCTCAAGAGGCCCCACAGCGGACCTGATTGGAGCGAGGCAGCGGCGGTAAATTTAAACAGCGGCGAGGCTCGAGAGGCCCCACAGCGGACCTGATTGGAGCGAGGCAGCGGCGGTAAATTTAAACGGCGGCGAGGCTCGAGAGGCCCCACAGCGGACCTGATTGGAGCGAGGCAGCAGCGGTAAATTTAAACGGCAGCGAGGCTCGAGAGGCCCCACAGCGGACCTGATTGGAGCGAGGCAGCGGCGGTAAATTTAAACAGCGGCGAGGCTCGAGAGGCCCCACAGCGGACCTGATTGGAGCGAGGCAGCGGTGGTAAATTTAAACGGCGGCGAGGCTCGAGAGGCCCCACAGCGGACCTGATTGGAGCGAGGCAGCGGTGGTAAATTTAAATGGCGGCGAGGCTCGAGAGGCCCCACAGCGGACCTGATTGGAGCGAGGCAGCGGCGGTAAATTTAAATGGCGGCGAGGCTCGAGAGGCCCCACAGCGGACCTGATTGGAGCGAGGCAGCGGCGGTAAACTTAAACGGCGGCGAGGCTCGAGAGGCCCCACAGCGGACCTGATTGGAGCGAGGCAGCGGCGATAAATTTAAATGGCGGCGAGGCTCGAGAGGCCCCACAGCGGACCTGATTGTAGGGAGGCAGCGGCGGTAAACTTAAACGGCGGCGAGGCTCGAGAGGCCCCACAGCGGACCTGATTGGAGCGAGGCAGCGGCGGTAAACTTAAACGGCGGCGAGGCTCGAGAGGCCCCACAGCGGACCTGATTGGAGCGAGGCAGCGGCGGTAAACTTAAACGGCGGCGAGGCTCGAGAGGCCCCACAGCGGACCTGATTGGAGCGAGGCAGCGGCGGTAAATTTAAACGGCGGCGAGGCTCGAGAGGCCCCACAGCGGACCTGATTGGAGCGAGGCAGCGGCGGTAAATTTAAACAGTGGCGAGGCTCGAGAGGTCCCACAGCGGACCTGATTGGAGCGAGGCAACGGCAGTAAATTTAAACGGCAGCGACGCTCGAGAGACCCCACAGCGGACCTGATTGGAGCGAGGCAGCGGCGGTGAAAATTTAAACGGCGGCGAGGCTTGAGATGCCCCACAGTGGACCTGATTGGAACAAGGCAGCGGCGGTAAATTTAAATGGCAGCAAGGCTCGAGAGGCCCCACAGCGGACCTGATGGGAGCAAGGCAGCGGTGGTAAATTTAAACGGTGGCGAGGCTCGAGAAGCCCCACAGCGGACCTGATTGTAGCGAGGCAGCGGCGGTAAATTTAAACGGCGGCGAGGCTCGAGAGGCCCCACAGTGGACCTGATTGGAGCGAGGCAGCGGCGGTAAATTTAAACGGCGGCGAGGCTCGAGAGGCCCCACAGCGGACCTGATTGGAGCGAGGCAGCGGTGGTAAATTTAAACGGCGGCGAGGCTCGAGAGGCTTACCAGTCTCCGAGCTCAGAGGGATGGAAGTAAAAAGTAATCAAAGTGTAACGTCACCAGGAAGCAGGTAAGTGATTGGTTGGTGAGTATTTCTCTCTTTTTCCAAACTTTAACTCTGTGGTTTATAGTTTTTAAGGTCTCTGTGGTGTAGCGGGGACAGTTGGTAAACCAGGGCCCTTAAGTATATCATTTAACTGTAGTGTAATTGGTGGGATTGATTTGATTTAATTTAATTTGAATTAATTAAAGGGTAAGTCATGGCAGGAGAGCTCGGCCTCGTGGCATGCTTCTCCTGCGCTATGTGGGAACTCAGGGACACTTCCTCTGTCCCTGACAACCGTGTGTGCAGGAAGTGTATCCAGCTGCAGCTACTGGCAGACCGCATTGCGGCACTGGAGCTGCGATTGGATGCATACTGGACCATTTGCGATGCTGAGGAAGTCGTGGATAACACGTTTAAGCAGTTGGTCACACCGCAGGCAAAGGTTGGACAAGCAGAAAGGGAAGGAGTGACCAACAGACAGAGTAGTAGGCGCAGGCAGGTAGTGCAGGGGTCCCCTGTGGACATCCCCCTCTCAAACAGATACACGACTTTGAGTACTGTTGGGGGGATGGCTTATCAGAGGAAGGCAGCAGCAGCCAACTTCCTGGAACCAGGGGTGGCTCTGCTGCACAGGACGGGAGGAAAAAGAGCGGGAGAGCTATCGTAATAAGGGATTCTATTGTAAGGGGAATAGATAGGCGTTTCTGCGGCCACAAACGAGACTCCAGGATGGTGTGTTGCCTCCCTGGTGCAAGGGTCAAGGATGTCTCAGAGCGGCTGCAGAACATTTTGGAAGGGGAGGGTGAACAGCCAGTTGTCATGGTGCATATAGATACTAATGATATAGGTAAAAAACGGGATGAGGTCCTAAAAGCTGAATATAGGGAGTTAGGAGGTAAATTAAAAAATAGGACCTCAAAGGTAGTAATCTCAGGATTGCTACTAGTGCCACGTGCTAGTCAGAGTAGAAATAGAAGGATACTTCAGATGAATACGTGGCTAGAGGAATGGTGCGAGGGGGAGGGATTCAAATTCCTGGGACATTGGAACCGGTTCTGGGGGAGGTGGGACCAGTTCAAACCTGTCCTAGGGGGAGTGTTTGCTAGTGCTCTGGGGGAGGGTTTAAACTAAAATGGCAGGGGGTTGGGAACCTGAACAGGGGGACAGAGGAAAGGGAAACAAGGATAAAAGCAAAAGATAGGAAGGAGAAAAACAAAAGTGGCAGTCAGAGAAATCAACGGTTTAAATCAAACATGGCCACAGTAAATAATAATTCTAAAATGTCTAAGAGCATTAAAAAAACAAGCCTGAAGACTTTGGCCTAGAAATTCAGTTGTTTGCGCCAGCCGCTAGCGCCTTAGGAGGAGGAGAAGTGGGGCGCTAAGCGGCTAGCGCCCGGGCGCGGCGCAATCTGCGCCTCTCGCGAACTTCAGTTAAGATTTAGCAGCGGCGCAAAACCTTTGCGCGTGCTCAGCTGCACGCGCAGATCCTGACGTCATTTCATGGTGCAACGCCCTTTGTGCGCCCCGAACCGGAAATTCAGTGGCGCCGGCCTATTGTGCGCCTGGCGCCCCTAGCGACTGGTAGAGGGGAACGGTTCCCAGTCGCTGTGGGGCACAGGGGGCGCTAATTAAAGGGGACTCCTCCTGCAGTATAAATGGCAGCCATTTTGCACCACTCCTTCTTTGTGAGAGACGGATCTTTGGAGAGAGACAAAGGTAGAGAGCTTTCTGGTTTGGCTCAACACTCGCACAGGTGCTTGTGGCTTCAGGCCAGAGCTTTGCACTTGTCTTTAACTTCAGTGTCATAGCATTGATTGGAAACATATAATGGGGGCTGCAATGGGTGGAAATGTTGGGCTTCTCCATTGCATTCAAAGGGCTCAGAGATGCCGTGAGAGCGTGCCAGTCATGGCCAGACGGAGAAGGGCCAACAGGCGTCGGCAAAGGAGGCCTTACCCACCCAGGGTATACCGCCAGCAGTTCTCATATCTGAACATGTCTGAGGAGCAGCGTGTTCGGAGGCTGCGATTCAGAAGGGCGGTGGTCACTGAGATCTGCCACCTGCTTCGCGGAGATCTGCAGCCACAGCTGAGGAGCAGGACGTCTCTGTCGGTGGCAGCGAAGGTGACGGTGGCTCTCAACTTCTATGCCACTGGCTCCTTCCAATCCGCTACTGGGGACATTTCTAACATCTCCCAGTTCGCGGTACATTGCTGCATCCGGCAGGTGACCAATGCCCTTTTCAGAAGGAGACGTCAGTTCATCTCCTTCCCCATGACCGTGGACAAGCAGAAAGAGCGTGCAATGGGCTTTGCAGCATTAGCGGGCTTCCCCATGGTGCAGGGCGCCATTGACTGCACGCATGTGGCTTTGTGGGCACCTCTACAGAATGCCGAGGATTACCGCAACCGGAAGGGCTACCATTCGCTCAACGTGCAGTTGGTGTGTGACCACAGGCAGCTCATCCTAGCTGTCAATGCCCGCTTTCCAGGCAGCAGCCACGATGCCTTCATCCTGCGCCAGACTTCTGTGGCAGACATGTTTGAGGCCCAGCCTCACCCCTGAGGATGGCTTCTCGGGGACAAAGGCTATCCTTTGTGCACCTGGCTGCTGACCCCGCTCCATGCGCCCATCACCCCTGCTGAAGAGGGATACAATGACAGCCATCAAGCAACCAGGAACATCATTGCGCAAACAATCGGCGAGCTGAAGCAACGGTTCCGCTGTCTGGATCGTTCCGGGGGAGCCCTACAGTACTCGCCTGAGCGAGTCTCCCATTTCGTTGTTGTGTGCTGCACAACCTGGCTATCTGCAGGACTCAGCCACTGCCAGCAGACATTGGAGGACCACCAGAGGAGGAGGAGGACCAGCACGAGAGGGAGGCAGAAAGTGCAAGGGCTGCCCGTCGGCGGCTTATTGCAACTCGGTTCTAGGCCCCCTCTCAGGGAATGGCTTGTGCCAATGGCAGAAGATGAATGTAGCCGCTCCACAAGCCCTCAGCCGAGCAGGGCAACCAGGACTTCCAAAAGAAAGCATGGATAGTGCGATTTAAGAAATTTTTTTACTGTGATACCTCTGTGCCCTTCCCACATGACAAACTAATGGAGAGAACCCCCCCCCAAAAACACAAATACACCAGTCTCGGCCTTTAAATATGAAACAAATACAGCAGTCTCGGCCTTTATAAATAAAACAAAACATTTGGCCACACCTTCTACTTTTTCCCCTGCGAGGGTGATCCGTTTCGTTGCCATGACTGGCCCCTACCCGCCCTGCAGCTCCTCCTCAATGGGACCCCAGTGGCTGCAGCAAGGCTGGGGGAAGGCTGCTGAGGGTCAGATGGTGAGACGGCAGATGCCCTTGGGGGTCGGCCTGGATCAGCTCTGGGCCTGGAGGGGCCGGCTGCTGACTGCTCCAACTCTGCTTGGGCGGCAGCAGTCTGTCTAACGGCTGGTGGCAGCTGCAATGGAGGAGTGACAGTGTTGGCTGCAGGAATGCTGCCAACCTGACAGATCACAGGCACTCCCTGGTCGGCTGATACATTGGCACGCGCACGGGCCAGCACTGCAGCTTGCGCAGCAATCTGCTGAGGCACAGACTGCTGGGCTGCTGTGGCACGGCGAGTGCCCCGGCGATGCCCGACCGATCCAGCGAGTGTGGCAGCAGTTAGTGCCCGTGTGGCCCTGGTCTGTGTCTGCATGACAGCAGCCAGTGAATGCACGGCACGACTGAGCACTTGGCTAGAAGCCGCCTGTGATGCAGCGAAGTCCTGCTGACTCCTAGCCTGTGCTGCCGCAACATCCTGCAGACTCCTGGCCTGTGCTGCACTGAATTGTTGCAGACTCCTGGCCTGTGCTGCACTGAATTGTTGCAGACTCCTGGCCTGTGCTGCATTGAATTGTTGCAGACTCCTGGCCTGTGCTGCCGCGACGTCCTGCAGACTCCTGGCCTGTGCTGCCCCGAATTCCTGCACACTCCTTGCCAGTGACTCTATGGAGTCAGGCATCCTTGCCACTGCAGCCATGAGCTCAGTGTGCCTGCGCTCAGCCTGGGCGCCCATTTCCGCTAGGAGCCGCACCTCCTCTGCACTCACCGTAGCAGGACTGGAGGCCGCACTCACCCTCCGGGGAGAAGGCCGCCGAGCTTCCCCACCCCTCCCGCGTTGCTGCAGCCCGCTGGTCCCCGGAGCTTCACTATCCTCCGACCCTTCCCCCCTGCTCCCCTCCAGGGAAGACGTGTCACCATCATGGCCATGGGCTGCCTCGGCTGAGGGTGTCCCTGATGGGCTGGCTTCCTCTTCCTCCTCCTCTATGTCTGACTCGGACACAGTGCCAGCTTCAGGGGCCGCCTCCTCACCTGGCGGGTCACCATCTGAAAGCAGGGAGGCACAAGAGTTGCTTTAGAGTGAGGACAGGGCGGCAGCGAGGGAGGCATGAGTGCTGCTGTGCACTGCATTGGTTCGATAGTGGCAAAGGATGCTGGTGTGAGGCGCAAGTGGAAAGAGAGAGGTCAAAAAGGTGATGACCTTACCATTGGTGCCCAGAACAGGGTCAGCATCTCCAGTGGCGACGGGGCCACTCAGCCGGCCTGCCATGATCCGCTCCACTCGCTGTTCGAGGTCGCTCAGCTGTTTCAGGTCAGGACGGCCTCCCCCGGTCTGTCGCTGCTGTCTTCTGTTATGCGCCAGCTTGGCCTGCAAGAGAAAGGACAGCCTCTAAGTACAGTGTCAAGCCCTGATCTTGCCCGCACTGCCTCCCATGGTCGATTAGCCCTGACAGTGTCAAGCCTTGATCTTGCCCGCACTGCCTCCCATGGTCGATTAGCCCTGACAGTGTCAAGCCCTGATCTCGCCCGCACTGCCTCCCATGGTCGATTAGCCCTGACAGTGTGTAAAGTCCTGAATATGCAAGTGCTTTTCATGACAGTCCCATAGCTGCTGGATGAGGGCTGGCCATTAGGGCTTTCCGGCCCCTTTGGCCATAAAGTGAGGTGCACATGCAGGGATGAGGAGGATACTGGAAAGGGTACTCACCCTGACAACCCGAGTGAGGTCGTTGAATTTTTTCCGGCATTGGGTTGGTGTCCTGCCAACCACGCTGTTGGACGTGACCCTGTTTGCCACATCCCTCCATGCTTTCGGATATTCGGTGGGCAGCAGCCTCCTGCCACCCTCAGGGAAGAGGATATGGCGCCTGCGGTCCACTGCGCCAACCAGCAGCCTCAGGTCACCCTCGCCAAAGCGCTGCGCTCTCTCCCTGGCCTTCTCCATTCTCCTGGGCGTGGAGCAGTTCCAGAAGCAGTGTTCAGGCCTTGCCTTAGGGCTGCAGTGTGCAGTGCGTGGCAGCCAAACAATTCCACCCTCCCCCTTTAAGTGCTGACCGGCGCCTGACTGTCTGCCCTCAATGAGCAACTCGCCGCACCTGCGCTGCACCCGCCTTCGGTGTTTGCGCCCCGGATCGCCGGCTTAGCGCCTAATGATAGTTGTGCATCGCCTACTTTAGCGCAGCAGCAACCTCTTGGAGCGATGCAACTGAATATCGGCGAAGGTGGCGCTAAGTTGCGCCGGGCGCAAAAGTTAGCGAACGCCATGCTGTAGCGCCCCAAACGTGGCTATACTGAATTTCTAGGCCTTAGTGTCTTAATGCGAGGAGCATTCGGAATAAGGTGGATGAATTAGCTGCGCAAATAGAGGTAAACGAATATGATTTGATTGGGATTACGGAAACATGGCTCCAGGATGGCCAAGGCTGATCACTCAACATCCAGGGGTATTCAATATTCAGGAAAGATAGGCAAAAAGGAAAGGGAGGTGGGGTAGCACTGCTGGTTAAAGAAGAGATTAACACAATTGTAAGGAAGGATATTAGCTCTGATGATGTGGAATCTGTATGGGTAGAACTGAGAAATACCAAGGGGCAGAAAACGTTAGTGGGAGTGGTATATAGACCTCCAAACAGTAATGCGGAGGCTGGGGATGGCATTAAAAGGGAAATTAGAGAAGCGTGCAATAAGGGCACAGCAGTCATCATGGGTGACT
The DNA here is from genome assembly GCF_052327205.1 of Somniosus microcephalus. Taxonomy (NCBI): domain Eukaryota; kingdom Metazoa; phylum Chordata; class Chondrichthyes; order Squaliformes; family Somniosidae; genus Somniosus; species Somniosus microcephalus. The sequence goes on along the minus strand of NC_141002.1, from coordinate 16,553,592 downwards.
TTAATTTACATATAGATTGGGCTAACCGAATTAGTAACAATACTGTGGAGGAGGAATTCCTTGAGTGTTTACGGGATGGTTTCCTGGACCAATATGTCGAGGAACCAACCAGAGATCGGGCCATCTTTGGGTATTATGTAACGAGAAAGGATTAATTAGCAATCTTGTTGTACGAGGCCCCTTGGGTCGGAGCGATCATAATATGATAGAATTCTTCATTAAGATGGAGAATGAAGTAGTTGACTCAGAGACTAGGGTCCTGAATTTAAATAAAGGAAACCATGATGGTCTGAGGCGCGAGTTGGGTAGGTTTGATTGGGGAATGTCACTCAAAGGGTTGACGGTGGATAGGCAATGGTAAGCATTCAAAGACCGCATGGAGGAACTACAGAATTTGTTCATCCCAGTTTGGCATAAAAATAAAACAAAAAAGGTGACTCAACCGTGGCTAACAAGGGAAATTAGGGATAACATAAGATCCAAGGAGAGGACATACAAATTGGCCAGAAAAAGCAGTAAACCTGAGGATTGGGAGCAGTTTAGGATTCAACAAAGGAAGACAAAGGGATTAATTAAGAAGGGGAAAATAGAATATGAGAGTAAGCTTGCACGGAACATAAAAACTGACTGTAAAAGCTTTTATAGATATGTGAAGAGAAAAAGATTGGTGAAGTCAAGCGTAGGTCCCTTGCAGTCAGAATCAGGGGAATTTATAATGGGGAACAAAGAAATGACAGACCAATTAAATACATATTTTGGTTCTGTCTTCACAAAGGAGGACACAAATAACCTCCCAGAGATGTCGGGGAACATAGGGTCTGATGAAAGGGAGGAACTGAAAGAAATCAGTATTTGTAAGGAAATGGTGTTAAGGAAATTGATGGGTTTGAAGGCCGATAAATCCCCAGGGCCTGATAATCTACATCCTATGAAGTGGCCCCAGAAATAGTAGATGCATTGCTGATCATCTTCCAACATTCGATGGAATCTGGAACAGTGCCCATGGATTGGAGGGTAGCTAATGTTACCCCACTATTCAAAAAAGGTGGTAGAGAGAAAATGGGGAATTACAGACCGGTAAGCCTGACATCGGTAGTGGGGAAAATGCTAGAGTCCATTATAAAAGATGTAATAGCAGAGCACTTGGAAAACAGTGACAGGATCGGACAAAAGGGAAATCATGCTTGACTAATCTACTGAAATTTTTTGAGGATGTAACTGGTAAAATAGATAAGGGAGAACCAGTGGATGTGGTATATTTGGACTTTCAGAAGGCTTTCAATAAGGTCCCGCATAAGAGATTAGCGTGTAAAGTTAAGGCACATGGGATTGGGGGCAAGGTATCGACTTTGATAGAAAACTGGTTGGCAGACAGAAAGCAAAGAGTTGGAATAAACGGGTCTTTTTCCGAGTGGCAGGCAGTGACTAGTGGGGTACTGCAGGGATCAGTCCTGGGACCCCAGCTATTCACAAAATATATTAATGATCGAGACAAGGGAACTAGATGTAATATCTCCAAATTTGCAGATGACACAAAGCTGGGTGGGCGTGTGTGCTGTGAGGAGGATGACGAGAAACTCCAGGATGATTTGGACAGGTTGGGTGATTGGGCAGAAGCATGGCAGATGCAATATAATGTGAATAAATGTGAGGTTATCCACTTTGTTGGCAAAAACAGGAAGGCAGATTATTATCTGAATGGCAATAGATTGGGAGAAGGGGAAGTGCAACGAGACCTGGGTGTCCTTGGCACCAGTCGATGAAGGTAAGCATGCAGGTGCAGCAGGCGGTTAAGAAGGCAAATGGTATGTTGGCCTTCGTAGCGAGAGGGTTTGAGTACAGGAACAAGGATGTCTTGCTGCAGTTGTACAGGGCCTTGGTGAGACCACATCTTGAGTATTGTGTGCAGTTTTGGTCGCCTTATCTGAGGAAGGATGTTCTTGCCATGGAAGGAGTTCAGCAAAGATTCACCAGGCTGATACCTGTGATGGCAGGAATGACGTATGAGGAGAGATTGGGTCGATTGGGCTTGTACTCGCTGGAGTTTAGAAGAATGAGAGGGGATCTCATTGAAACTTATAAAATTTTGACAGGACTGGACAGACTAGATGCAGGAAGGATGTTCCCGATGGTCGGGGAGTCCAGAACCAGGGGTCATAGTCTAAGGATGAGGGGTAAGCCATTTAGGACAGAAATGAGGAGGAATTTCTTCACCCAGAGAATGGTGAACCTGTGGAATTCTCTACCACAGAAGGCAGTAGAGGCCAATTCATTAAATATATTCAAGAAGGAGTTGGATATATTTCTTAAGGCTAAAGGGATCAAGGGGTAGCGGGAGAAAGCAGGGACCGGGTACTGAATTTGGATGATCAGCCATGACCAGCGGTAAGTCAGGGGACGCTACTGAAGATCGCGGCCGGGGCGCTGCAGACGGCGATGACGTCATTGCTGGCGGCGCAGCGCCACACTGCGCTAATGGTTACCCCCACCGCTAACCTCCCGCTGAATTTTGCAGGAGGCGTTGGCGGCGCCGTGCCCTGGTGCTAGTTGCTTTGCGCCCAGTTAGCGCCCAAAGAGGGCACAAAGCAACCACATTTTTAGGCCTTGGTATTTATTCACACTATAGTTCAAAATTCAAATGTACAATCGCAATCAATATGCGCCCAATTTACCCATACATAAAAGTATTCCCCAGCAATTTACACGCTACCTCTGAGCGATTTATATTCCAAGTACTGACTATAAAAGCTTTTATAGATATGAGAAGAGAAAAAGATTGGTGAAGTCAAGCGTAGGTCCCTTGCAGTCAGAATCAGGGGAATTTATAATGGGGAACAAAGAAATGGCAGACCAATTAAATACATATTTTGGTTCTGTCTTCACAAAGGAGGACACAAATAACCTCCCAGAGATGTCGGGGAACATAGGGTCTGATGAAAGGGAGGAACTGAAAGAAATCAGTATTTGTAGGGAAATGGTGTTAGGGAAATTGATGGGATTGAAGGCGGATAAATCCCCAGGGCCTGATAATCTACATCCTAGGGTACTTAAGGAAGTGGCCCTAGAAATAGTAGAAGCATTGCTGATCATCTTCCAACATTCGATGGAATCTGGAACAGTACCCATGGATTGGAGGGTAGCCAATGTTACCCCACTATTCAAAAAAGGTGGTAGAGAGAAAACGGGGAATTATAGACCGGTAAGCCTGACATCAGTAGTGGGGAAAATGCTAGAGTCCATTATAAAAGATGTAATAGCAGAGCACTTGGAAAACAGTGACAGGATCGGACAAAGTCAACATGGATTTACAAAAGGTAAATCGTGCTTGACTAATCTACTGGAATTTTTTGAGGATGTAACTGGTAAAATAGATAAGGGAGAACCAGTGGATGTGGTGTATTTGGACTTTCAGAAGGCTTTCGATAAGGTCCCGCATAAGAGATTAGCGTGTAAAGTTAAGGCACATGGGATTGGGGGCAAGGTATTGAATTGGATAGAAAACTGGTTGGCAGACAGAAAGCAAAGAGTTGGAATAAACGGGTCTTTTTCCGAGTGGCAGGCAGTGACTAGTGGGGTACCGCAGGGATCGGTCCTTGGACCCCAGCTATTCACAATATATATTAATGATCTAGACAAGGGAACTAGATGTAATATCTCCAAGTTCCCAGACGACACAAAGCTGGGTGGGCGTGTGTGCTGTGAGGAGGATGCCGAGAAACTCCAGGATGATTTGGACAGGTTGGGTGATTGGGCAAAAGCATGGCAGATGCAATATAACGTGGATAAATGTGAGGTTATCCACTTTGGTGGCAAAAACAGGAAGGCAGATTATTATCTGAATGGCAATAGATTGGGAGAAGGAGAAGTGCAACGACCTGGGTGTCCTTGTGCACCAATCGCTGAAGGTAAGCATGCAGGTGCAGTAGGCGGTTAAGAAGGCAAATGGTATGTTGGCCTTCGTAGCGAGAGGGTTTGAGTACAGGAACAAGGATGTCTTGCTACAGTTGTACAGGGCCTTGGTGAGACCACATCTTAGTATTGTGTGCAGTTTTGGTCGCCTTATCTGAGGAAGGATGTTCTTGCCATGGAAGGAGTTCAGCGAAGATTCACCAGGCTGATACCTGGGATGGCAGGAATGACGTATGAGGAGGGATTGGGACGATTCGGCTTGTACTCACTGGAGTTTAGAAGAATGAGAGGGGATCTCATTGAAACTTTTAAAATTCTGACAGGACTGGACAGACTAGATGCAGGAAGGATGTTCCCGATGGTCGGGGAGTCCAGAACCAGGGGTCACAGTCTAAGGATAAGGGGTAAGCCATTTAGGACAGAAATGAGGAGGAATTTCTTCACCCAGAGAGTGGTGAATCTGTGGGATTCTCTACCACAGAAGGCAGTAGAAGCCAATTCATTAAATATATTCAAGAATGAGTTGGATATATTCCTTAAGGCTAAAGGGATCAAGGGGTATGGGGAGAAGGCAGGGACCGGGTACTGAATTTGGATGATCAGCCATGATCGCATTGAATGGCGGAACAGGCTCGAGGGGCCGAATGGCCTACTCCTGCTCCTATCTTCTATGTTTCGATGTTTCTGCAGTGAACTCCGTGGGGTAGATTTTTGGCTTTGTGCGATGGTGTAAAACGAGCGATAGCGAGTCGGCAGATCGTTTTATACCTCTCCCGATTTTTTTTCCATGTGTTACTGTCCAAGGGAAATAAAAATTGGGAGAGATGTAAAATGGGCTGCCGACTCACTATCGCCCGTTTTATACTACAGGTACAACACCGGTAATCCGGCACCCGACGGTCCGGTACGAATTGAAACCGGCGGAGTGCCGGCTGCGTTCCAAGAGCCCGGCACGTCTCCTCGGTGCCGGGCTCTTTTGCCGGCACTCGCGATCGTCGGTGGCCCAGCTGGGCCCCAGATCGCGCTGAACAAGGCCCCTCCCCTTTCTGGCGGGCGGCCGCAAATGCTTCCGGGGCGCTACTTTTAGCGCCCTGGCGAGGCTGGCGCCCCAAACGGGGCTATAGACAATTTCTAGGCCATTGGGTTTAATTATGCTCTGTGACTGCATGGCGAAGTGTCTATTCCACTTGTAAGCACTTCCAGTACTGCAACCAGCTCGGCCTCCAGAAAGTCCTCGTTGCACTTCCCCCTCGAATTTTGGTTTCAGTACAAGGAGCCCTTCAGTGGTTCGGAAGTTTTAATGGTCCGGCACCGGCCTGGTCCCGAGGGTGCAGGATTACCGGGGTTGTACCTGTAACGAAACAAAGTCACGATCTTGTATCTGGGCTGAGTAGAATGTTATTGCACCAAGTTATTGTTGAAGGGACTGAGATTTTGTTTTACAAATCTCCACATCGATAATCTTGCTTTCTCAAAAGGAAAGGTAATTTCGCATCACCTTTCTGGGTTACTTTGGTGGAAAAAAACCTCAAAATGACCTTCTTTATTACTGGTCTGGTGTTCATCCACTCAATCCTGCAGACTACCCAGAGCTCACACACTTGGATACTGACATATTTACTAGTACAAGCCAAAAGGCCCCAAGCTGTGTCCTCGGTCAGTGCTGAGGCTCCGCCTAAGTCACAGCTTGAGCACTGCATTTGGGGGGGGGATAGTGAGGGAGCAAAACAGCCACAGTTCCCAGCCCTTATTGCTACCTACTGACCACTGTCAAGTTGAAAGTGTGTGCGTGCGTGCGTGTATGCACACGCGCGTGTGAGTGTGTAAAGACCACATTGGGCTCAGCTGTGATATACTCCACAGCTAAATAGCTTGGTAGCAACCACCCTTTAGGTTCCCAAATGAGGACTGGTCACTAGTAGGTACTGGAAGGCAACTGGTGCCCATGACCCCAACCTGAGCCTTCAGAAGAGGAAAGGGGAAAATTGGAGTGAAAAAAACCATCTCTGTTTAGCTTAGTGTCAGCCTATGAAAGTATGTAAATGAGAAGGTTTGAACATTAGAACACAGTAGCACTTGCTGCATTGAAGTATAAATGGTTAAAGCTTCTGTCTTTGCACCTGTTTACGACAAAGAAGCAATATAAGAATAAATGGTTAAAAGAAAGAGGAATGTTTTAGTTGCAGGAAAGCAAACAAGAATATCAGTAGAGCAGTCTGCAGGGAGTAATTGTACTCCTTGCTTAATGTTTATGCAGTAGTGTGGTCTAATCATGCATCCTCTGGGGAAAGATATACTCGTCATCTGTCCAGCTCTTTCACAACATCCATTCTTCCCCTTTTATCAGTCCTGTCATTCTTCAATGCCTGTGTTGTTTTAAAATTAAAAAAAACATTTTTCCCTCCACAGTGTTCAATTCCCTTCCCATTGATGGATGATTTTACGAAGTTGCACTGGGCATGGGGCCAAAAATGATCCAAAGATGGCAGTTTTGCCCTAGAACAAATAAAATAGGAAATTCTAGTCCCTTACCATTTTTTTAATCTGAGGAGACACATTGGGCAAATGTTGCTGGGACGGGGCATTTCACGGCGTACGCCGTTAGTTCGATTTTTCCCTCACCCTTCAGCTTGAAATTGTTTTGCACCGTAACTTGCTGGCGGTACGAGCTGAAAGGTGAGGGCAACGGGGCATCTGGGACCTTAGTGAAATGCAGGACCAACGGTCTATCTCCTCAACCAATGTGATTTAAGGATTGTGGTGATTATTCTTTATGTTTAGTAAGAAGTATTGTGATTGGTTGTTTGTTTCCTGCCTTGGGATATATGCTGTAATCTCATTGGTAGTTGATGTCATGTGATTTGTGGTGGCCATCTTAAATTCAGTTCTTTCCAGCCTTTAGTTGGGACTGGGTGTTGAAGATGTGCTACAGGATTTTTAAGTTAATAAAGCCTAGATTAGAAAGGCAAATCTATTCTTCATTTCAATTTATTAACTTTATGTCAGAATGGAGCGATATCTTCAACCAGAACGATTCAATGCTGACCCTAATTCTGCAGGAGTGGATGATAAATGGAAACATTGGTATTGTACATTTAAAAACTTTTTGGGCGTGTTGGATCAAGAGTCTCTAAATAAGCTGAATATGCTGATCAACTACATTGCTCCGGATGTGTATAAGTATATTTTGGACTGTAAAACTTACGAAGTGGCTATTTCTACATTGGAAAAGATTTTTGTTAAACCAAAGAATGAGGTATTTGCACGTCACCTCCTATCTGCATGTAGGCAGCAGGTGGGAGAATCTTTGGATACTTATTTACAAGCACTTCGGTGCCTTAGTGTTAACTGTAATTATAAGGCCGTGACAGCTGAAGAATATAAGGAAGAATCGGTACGGGATGCTTTTATTAATGGATTACTGTCTAGATCAATTCGTCAGCGGTTGTTAGAAAATAAGACTTTGGATCTTAAGAGTGCTTTTGAGCAAGCTTCTACATTGGATGTGGCTCAGAGAAGTTCAGATTCTTATGCTCTTTTTAATCGGCCTGTGACTGTGGTTTCGGCAGTTCCGGATGAAAAGGAATTATGTGGACTTAATAGGAGTGGTTTACTAGATTCTGAAACAGTTTCTACTTCAGCGGCTGTTGCCTCTAGGATTCAGAAGTGTTATTTTTGTGGGAACGTCCGGCACCCTCGTCTGAAGTGTCCTGCTCGGGAGGCTGTGTGTAGTAAATGCGGCAAGAGAGGTCATTACGCACGTGTGTGTAAATCATCAGGTTCAATTACCTCCTCTGTGACTATTCAGCCTTTAGATAGGGCGTTTATTGCATCAATTTCTGCTGCATTTGCTCATGGCCTAAACAAAGCTATAGTTACGGCCCAAGTTAATGGGTTGGAAGTGAAGGCCCTTATAGATACGGGCAGTACCGAGAGTTTTATAAGTCTTCAGTTTGCAAAGGAGAAGCATTTGAAAATTTCGCCTGTTTCCTATCAGGTGTGTATGGCTCAGACGACTCTTACTTCACAAGTAGCTGGTTGTTGCCTTGTGAAATTGATTCTTCTAGGTAATACGTATACTGATATACGCCTATCTGTTTTGCCTAATCTCTGTGCGGATATTTTGATTGGTCATGATGTGCTTCAGTTACACGAGTCTCTCAGTCTTTCATTTGGCGGGACTAAGCCACCTTTATCTATTTGTGGATTAACCTCTTTATCCATTTCCCCATTATCACTTTTTTCCAATTTGATGCCGGATTGTAAGCCAATTGCTACCAAGTCAAGAAGGTATAGCAGTCAGGATAGAGAATTTATTAATTCTGAAGTTCAACGTCTCTTATTGGAAGGAATCATTGAACCTAGTTGTTCGCCTTGGCGGGCACAGGTAGTTGTCACGACTAACGAGAGACATAAGAAACGAATGGTGATAGACTATTCCCAAACTATTAATAGGTATACTCAATTAGATGCGTACCCTTTGCCTAAGATTGATGAGCTTATCAATAAAGTATCTCAGTATAAGGTTTTTAGCACTATTGACCTAAAGAGTGCTTATCATCAGATTCCTATTGTTAAGAAGGATCAACCATATACGGCCTTTGAGGCTGGTGGAAAGCTGTATCAGTTTTGCCAAATACCATTTGGTGTTACTAATGGTGTTGCTTGTTTTCAACGGGCAATGGATGCTTTTATAAGTGATAACTCTCTCTCTGACACCTTTTCATACTTAGATGACAGCACGGTGTGTGGCAAATCAAGGGTGGAGCATGATTCTAATTTAGAAAGATTCCTTCAAGCTGCGGAAAAAGTTGGTTTAACTTTCAATAAAGAGAAGTGTACCTTTTCGACCACTGAGGTAAATCTACTGGGGTACATTATCTCGGGAAACAAGATTAAACCAGACCCAGAACGTCTGCGACCATTGATTGATTTACCTTGTCCTACTAATTCTAAGGCTTTGCAACGAGTTGTTGGACTGTTTTCTTACTATTCTAATTGGATTGCAAATTTTTCACAGAAGATCCGGCCTCTTATTCGGGTTACGACATATCCTCTATCATGGGAGGCCAGGACGTGTTTTGATAATTTTAAAAAGGATATCCTTGGAGCAGTTGTGCATTCTATTGATGAGCAGGTTCCTTTTGTGATTGAGACGGACGCTTCTGATTTTGCAATCGGGGCTACTCTGAACCAAAATGGAAGACCTGTGGCCTTTTTCTCACGTACCTTGAACAATAGTGAAAAAAGGCATTCTTCAATAGAGAAAGAGGCGTATGCAATAGTAGAAGCACTGCGTAAATGGAGACATTATTTATCGGGGCGACATTTTACGTTGGTAACTGATCAAAAGTCTGTGTCCTTTATGTTTGATGTCAAACATTTTGGAAAGATTAAGAATGATAAAATAATGAGGTGGAGGATTGAGTTGGCATGTTACCATTTTGATATAGTTTATCGTCCGGGGAAGGATAATGTTGCTGCTGATGCGCTGTCGAGGGCTTATTGTTCTGTGATTCACGGAGATACGCTTATTAATCTTCACAATGCCTTATGCCATCCTGGGGTTACGAGGATGATACACTTCGTACGCAGTAAGAATTTGCCCTTTTCAGTTGAAGACGTCAAGCAGATGACTTCATCATGTTCTATCTGTGCTCGGTGTAAACCGAATTTCTTTAAGCCTCAACGAGCTCATCTTATAAAGGCTACTTCTCCTTTTGAACGTTTGAGCGTCGATTTCAAGGGGCCTCTTCCTTCAACTACTCAAAACCGATATATATTTACTGTTGTGGATGAGTTTTCAAGGTTCCCTTTTGCTTTTCCTTGCGCAGATGTATCAGCTGCTACAGTTATCAAATGTCTGACTCAACTTTTTGTCATCTTTGGGATGCCTACGTATATCCATTCGGATCAGGAAAGTTCTTTTATGTCTTCCCAGTTGAAGGAATACCTTCTCAGAGTCGGGGAATTTCTACTAACAGAACTACCCCGTATAATCCCCAGGGTAATGGACAGTGCAAACGATACAATGGGGTGATCTGGAAGGCAGTTATGTTGGCTTTGACATCCCGGAACCTTAAGAATACACAGTGGGAAATGGTACTGCCTGATGCCCTGCATTCCATTAGATCATTGCTTTCAACGGCTACTAATGTGACCCCCCATGAAAGGCTCTTTAACTATCCGCAGAGATCTACTATGGGATATTCGGTACCTTCATGGCTTACTATGCAGGGACCTGTGCTGCTTCAACGCCATGTTAGATTGTCAAAATATGATCCTTTAGTGGAGGAGGTGGAGCTGTTGGAGGCAAATTCCCAATATGCTCATATTCGATTCCAAGATGGGAAAGAAAGTACCGTTTCAATTAAAGACTTGGCTCCTTGTGGTGGCCAGCCCTCTTCTGAGGATATCAACAATAGTCATGATTCAGATAATGTGGATGCTGTTACAGATACTACGAATATTTCCAATCCGACTGCAGATAATTATACTTCTATTAGTCAGCCCTCGATGGATGTTCATGACGGTCCCAGTTTACCTCCTGATGGGATTTCTAATCCGGAAACCGTTGAAAATCGGGATATGGATAGCCTTCCTGCAGAAGATACTTCTGTGTCTCCTGGTGTGGGAGGGCAAGGAATTTCACCAAGGTTGAGAAGGTCGACACGAACAAGATATCCGGTCGACCGATTGAAAATGGACTTTTAAATTGATAGTAATGTTTTAAAATTGTTGAAATATTATATTATTTTAGTTGAGAGATACTTAATACTTATGTGCAATGTTACTATTTGTTGTTGCTCACTTAGTATTGTGTCATGTTGAATAGTTTTATTTGTCTGTGCATAGTTTTAGTTGTAAATAATTAATTATAAATTGTAAAGGTTATTTAGGTTGGAGTATATTTTAAAAGGAGGAGTGAATGTGGTGATTATTCTTTATGTTTAGTAAGAAGTATTGTGATTGGTTGTTTGTTTCCTGCCTTGGGATATATGCTGTAATCTCATTGGTAGTTGATGTCATGTGATTTGTGGTGGCCATCTTAAATTCAGTTCTTTCCAGCCTTTAGATGGGACTGGGTGTTGAAGATGTGCTACAGGATTTTTAAGTTAATAAAGCCTAGATTAGAAAGGCAAATCTATTCTTCATTTCAAGGATTGAGAAAGAAACAGAGGAATGACGGAGAAGGACAGTGAATTAGATTCAAATCAAGTACAGAAAGAGAAATGGAGAGAGGAAAAGAAAGATTGGATTAAGAGAGAAAAAGGAGAGAAAAGAAAAGTAAGAAAAATTTTTTACAATCTCAAAACAGCAATTTACTACATGCAGGAATGAGACTCCACAATTTAAATTATTACATTTCTGGGCCAAAAAGGTTCATTGTCATTGCATTAACAATTATCAGGTCGTTAAAAAGGTACTTCCGCTGATAAGTTCCAGCCCTATCTTTCTGTGGCGCACTTAATGGCCAATTAATGTGGCAAGTTCTTAAAAATAACAGTGAGGCTAAGGGTGAGATGCCGTTTGCACGAAGCAAATAGCGAGCGGTGTAAATCGGCCAGCAAGTTCCAGAGATTCTCAACTCATGACATATCTCTTCTTTGTCTGACCTTGCTGGCCGATTTACGCATTAATTACAGTGCACATCATTAACATGCCGTTATTTTTCAAGCAAGATTCAGCACCATAAGATGGTACGCAAGATGTACCAGTTGGAGGTAAGTAGAAAGGGAGATGATGTTCAGCAGCAGAGGAGGAAATCCTGGGCTTTAGTAGCATTGGAGGGACAGCTCTGGGAGTTGGCAGCACTGGGATGCGGGTGGAGTTTGGGCAATGAAGAACAGTATGGGCCTGTCAGCAAAGGGGAGGGTCCGCGAGTTTTCCGGCACTGGTTTGTAAGTTTCTAAGCGATCATTGCAAATGTTGAGCTCAGTGTTTTGTAATTAGTCCCTGGACCAGTGTCTGTATCTCTCTGTCTGTGTCTCTTTCACAGCTGTCACTAGTAGAATGTTTCAATTTTCTACCAACAAAACACAGGTGATAGCAATCAACGCCTTTCTGTTTGCCTGAAAAGCTTTCAGAATTCAACTCAACTGTTCTTTATTGGGGGGAAAAAAGTATTCAAAATAGATTGAGGAAAGACACTTGTCGCGATTTCCCCTACCTCGACGGGTCCGTCGTGGGCCACGTCGGTGGCGGGTCCCGACCCCACTGCTGGCTGCAGCCCATAGTGTGGAATGATTTTATGTTGATTGGGCTTGTTAAGCCCGCCCAGTGCGTTTGCCGGCCAATTGAAGGAAGCGGGTCTGATGACATCATTTGATGACGCGTCATCAGCCGGTTTCCTTAAAGGGACCATGCGCAAATTGATTTTGACAGTTGTGCTGTCAGTGTTCTACAGCATTGAGGTGCTGCAAACACTGACAAGCACTGCACAGAGGTGCACAGCTGCACCCAGGCTCTCCCATGACTCCCTCATCACAGCACGCAGGGAGGTTCTCTTCCCTTCCAATGGGCGGAAGAGACCTCCCCAGGAGACCAACGCAGCCTGGTTGCACATTGCACAGGAGGACACAAGTAGGGATGTCATCAGGAGGACCAGGCTGCAGTGACGCAAACCTTTCAATGATCTCAGTAGATCACAAACGTTACTGCAAAGCCACACTCAACCTCATCCTGCTGTGCCACTCATCACATCCCCATCACTCTTCCATCCCTAACCTACTCCTGCACATCTTTACTCACACCAGCTTACCTTGCATCTCCACCCATCCCTCTCTATCTACATTATCACTTCCCCATCTCACTAGCCACCCCTCACACTCACCCTCATCCTAGTCCAATCATACCAACTAACAACACACAAGGGTCAACACTTGTGTGTTTTAGCCAATGTTCATGTAAAGTTTCTGTTAATGTGCTGTCAAACATTGAAACCTTTATTTTCAACACTTTTGTGTTCTTGGACAGATCTGTGTACACATTTGGAAGTGGCTTAGTGAGTTGCTGTGAATGGTGAGACATAATGGTACCCCCTGCAATGGTGATGAGTGTGAAAGGAATGGCTTGGGCATTGTAGGGATGCCTTATGGTGCTGGTGTGGGGTGGAGCCAACCTGGTGCATCATGTGGCAGCCAGGGTGTACAGCATCAAGTGAAGTAAATGTGGCCATGGTGAGGCCATCCCTGGCGTCCCGGGCAGCAATTTGGTCAGGTGCTGATGCCCTCTGTCCTGTGCAGCATCAGTTGATTGCGGAGAAGGTTGGTGTTGTTGTTGGTGCTGCTGGTGTGCCTGGTGCTGCTGGTGTTGGGGCTGATCGTGGTGGGATTCTGAAGACCAAGGTGAGATAGTTTCAAGGGCACCGATGCTGATGTAATAGATGGCAGGTGAATTTGAGATGACAGAAGCAATCTGTCAGTTCCAATGAGGTGACACTGGATAGAGAGTTTGCTCCAAACACTTGCAACCTGCATAAAGCCCAATCTGTCTTCCAAATGCAGTAAGCAACAGCTTCTGAGCTTGGAAAGTGAATAACTGTGAGATCGGTGCTTTTATAGCTGTCAAGTAATGAGATGATTCCATGGTCATACAACTCCCAACCTCCTTACCTGACGTGATCCCCGAGCAGCATGGACCCCGTGGGCATCCTCGTAAAATGGTAAGGTGAGCTCAAAATGCTTTTTAGTGGGCTGTTAACAAGGTCATAATGACCTGAATTGCCTCTCCCACCACTGCGTGTCGGGTCTGTTCAGCCCTGACAGACCCAACATCTGGGAAAGTCGCGTGGCGACGGGTTGACATGTTCCCACCTGACCCACCACCGAACGTGTCCGCTGACCACCTGAAAAATTCCCCCCACTGTCTCTGTTTGCGACATTCACTCTGTATCTCTCAGCTTGACACGCTTTCAGTAGTAAAAAGGAATAGCTTTCATTTAAAAATTTAGTTGAAAACCTACTCAAAATCATCCAGTTTGTATTTAAATCATTTTCAATAAACATAAAATGAAATACTTTGACACAGAAAAACACCATTAACTTTTCCACTAGGAAAAATAATGTTTTAAATTTGAACATAAACAAAAGCTGCAACAGATGTGTAATCTGTACAGCCCATCATATTTAAAGTGGATCCGTGTTTTATTCTCTCTCACACACCTATTTTAAAAAACACTTAGTGTAAGCTTTACCTGTTCTCTAGTTTTTCTTCAAATAATTTTGAAAAACAAACAAATACCATTAGAGAAGGAAGAAAAGCATTGTATCAGTTGGGCTCACTGAATGCTAATAATACATTCTGGGACATTGTGAACACTGCACATGATCAGACTGCAGGATCTGACTTCAGCTAATGGAGTCACAGCCCGGACAAAAATATCAAGTCCAAGCCAAGGCGTTTGGTAGAAGCTGAGGCCTTCAACTTTATAATTCAGCCTAATCATTATACTGTATTGTGAAATATAACCTGTTTTATGTTACAAAATGTCACATTTTTGGGTTTTTACTCTAGATCTTTTCTCAGATTCAGCATCAGTAGGCCCTCCCTTACCCTACGACCTGGAGTGCGCCTTTCTCTAGATAAACAAGAGCAAGATGAAGGAATTGAAATGGAGAAGCCTCACTTTTTACAAAAGCTGTGGGAATGTATCACGTGTTGCCATCTGCAACTCCTCCCTTTGTAAGGCAGAGTGAATATGCACAAACTCAGTCTCTGAACAAACAAATGGTTTTATTTAAATGAAACAAGTAAACATTGTAAAACAGAAAATTATACATTTCTCTACTCTCCTCAATACATAAAAATAATAAAGGCACCACCAAGTCTCTCTCTGAACATCAGCTTTAAAACATAAGCACATTTCGTGCACTGTGGAACATGTCAAAAGTTCCAGAACGGACCCAACTCTTCTAGTCAGCAGAGAACTTAAAACAAAGAGCTCTCTCTAGCTGGGCAGCTGAAACGGAGTCTCCATTAACACAGGCATCCCAGAAACGAAATGTAATAAACGACTGCATCTCCCAATTACATTAGAGCAACAGGCATCCACAGCAGGTTGCGTTCCGCTTAGCAGTACTGAATATACGGCCAGTCTGTGGCAATGCCGAAGGAGTCTGTGATTTGTGGGGAAATGCCGCCTGATGGCCAGATTATGCAATTACAGGGTGTTTCCAGCACAGTCTCTCCCATTTAATAGGAAAATTTATATTAAAAGCTTAACAGGTGTCACAAGAAAAGGGTTACATACAAATGTTACAGGTAGGCCTGGACACACAGAAGGTAAAATACTGGTTTGGCATCAAAACAATTGATAAAATAACCATTTCTTATTTAGCTGTATTTCATAAGCCAAGTTCTGAATATATGGTTAACCTATTTTATCGCTCCTACAGTCACCCAAAAACGACACTCTGATGACACACGTAAAAGCTTAAGTCCCCTTCCTCCTGCTACTGTCATCTTCAAACTTCATGTGTGTATCACTATGTCCTGTCTGAGTGACCTTCTCCAGGCAAACGTCCCTGTCTCTGCTCCTGTGACAACTGATTACTGCATATTCACCGGTTGCTTTGCTCCACCATTGGCGCCTGGTCTTTCAATCACTATATTCCTCTTTCCAGGCATTCTCTCCCCAAATTACTTCACCTCAGCATGTCATTCTCTGCCTTCAGAAATTCCTAAAACTCTTCTCTTTGATTGTGCTTCATTCTCCCCTTTTCCCACCCGAAACTATCCTGTTGCTTGGTGCTCCCTGCCACCTGGGTTAGCCGTTCAGTGCCCAGAGAGCATGTTCACTTCAAGGACATCCCCTAAGCAGTGAGTTGGGAGTCCTCTGCACATTGTAACCTTGGCCCAGAAATTCAGGTCGGGGGCTTCCCGCGGGTGCAAGCCTCCGACCTGCACTTACCTTGCGCGCCGGCCGTTGAGCTGTGGGCCCCCGTGGAATTCCGATCCTGGGCCTCCTCCAACTGCCGGCGCGCAGTGCTTGCGTATCCCAGGGGCGCAGTTAGTTCGATGCGTTCCCTGGGATCACGTGGGCCATGGAGAGCCAATCGGAGCAGGGAAATGCCCATTCATAAGTTTGACAGGAAGAGCTGTCAAAACTTAAAAATACTACGGGCCCCAAAACATCACGAAATCTTCAAATAAAAAATTTTTTTAATCACATTTTTTAAATCTATATATATATAAAAGAGTTTGTCTGTCTGTTTGTCTGTCTGTTTGTCTGTCTGTCTGTCCGGCTATACAATCAAAAGTTATAGAGCGTACCTACACATATGTTATATCAAAAGAAAGCTTATCATTAGGGGAGTCTAATAGGCATATTTACTTTTTGGTCAGACAAAAATTGTTCCGACAGTATACAAAAAAGGTTCAGAAAATGGCAAAATTCCGCTCATTAGCGTTGAGTGACGTGATGGTTGACCAATCGGTGCATCACGGGGGAAAGGTTCATTGTGTGTGTGGGCGGGCCTAATCCTTCTGAGCTGAGGTGAGTGGCCGCCATCTTGATTTCTAACTATTGATTTATTTTTCCCACTTTCTGTGTGTTTATTTTTCCCACTTTCTGTGTGTGTGGAGGGGAAATTGTTTTTAAAAAAAGTAAATTAATTTGTAAATATTTTTTCTAAGCTGATTAATTTTCCTACCTTTCACCCTTTTTTTTCCTCTTGACTCGCTGCCTCCGCCGGGCGCCGCAACCTTGGAGGGTTACCCCACCTGCAGGCCTCGGCCTCTCCTCGCCAGCCACGCCCGAGCTAGGCACCGCCCGCCCCGCAGTCGCCGCCATCTTGGTAAAGGCTGGCGGCGCGGGACTGAGCCGAGCGTAGCCATTGCCGCCATCTTAGTAAAGGCTGGCGGGGCGGGAGTCAGCGCGCGCGTCAACGTCGGCCCGGAGCGCGACCTCAGCTAAGGTGAGTCCGGCCGGGCTTTACGCGCTAGGCCGTGCACCGGCCGGCCCTGAGCCGTTGATCCGCACACGGGGGCTTCGACTCACCGCTGCTGGGCTCTCAGGAAAGGCAGACAGAGAGGGGGAGGGAGGGACAGAGAGGAAATCAGGGAGAGACGAGGAGGGAGAGGAGAGGGGGAGCGAGAGGAGAGGGGGGCACGGAGAGGAGAGGGGGAGAGGAAGAGGAGAAGGGGGGAGGGAGGGAGAGGAGGGGGGAGGGAGAGGAGAAGGGGGGAGGGAGAGGAGAGGGGGAGGGAGAGGAGAGGAGGAGGGAGGGAGAGGAGAGGGGGGAGGGAGAGGAGAAGGGGGAGGGAGAGGAGAGGGGGAGGGAGAGGAGAGGGGGAGGGAGGGAGAGGAGAGGGGAAGGGAGGGTGAGGAGAAGGGGAGGGAGGGTGAGGAGAGGGGGAGGGAGAGGAGAGGAGAGGCAGAGAGGGGAGGGAGGGAGAGAGAGTAAAGCAGGGAGAGACGGGAGGGAGAGAGAGGGTGAGGGAGGGAAAGAGTGAGGGGGTGGGAGAGGGAGGGAGAGCTCACCTTCTTCCTTCCTTCGCAGGGGTCCATCGGGCCAGGCCTGAGGCGCTCCTTCCCCCCCTCTCGCTCCAGGCTAATCCCGAACTGAATCCAGCAGTCTCTCTCTCTCTTCCCCCCATCTCTCTCTTCTCCCCCAGTCTCTCTCTCCCCCCCCCAGTCTCTCTCTCTCTCTCTTCCCCCCAGTTGCTCTCTCCCCCCCTTCCCCCCCAGTCACTCTCTCCCCCCCAGTCTCTCTCTTCTCCCCCCAGTCTCTCTCTCTTCCAACAACATGCCCTCAAAAAACCCTCGGCACCGCCGGGCACTCCAGCTAGTAAACTATAAATTACATGAAATAACTATTTTAAACTAATTTAAATTTTTGAAAAAAATAATTTTATTTTCTAACGGGGCTAAAAATAAACTTACCTTTCTTTAAAGTATTTAAAAATAATAAACCTGTGGAAAAAATGTTTTCATTTTAATTAATTCACCACTTACCTTGTAAAAAGCAGGCCTTATGCCTGCTTTTTATATGTGTAAATTCTGCAGACTTACCCTCCCGAGAAAACCTGTAAAAAAAAACTAAGTTCGATGCACACGCGCAGCCTCTCCTGCGCACGCGTTCGACTTCTGAACCCCTTCTTTCAGGGGAACGGAAGTGCCGGTTTCCCGCGCATGCGCAGTGCATGCAGGAAACCGGCACTTCCATTGGGCTTACGGGTGAGTACCCCGTGCGTACTCACCCGTGGAGACCCGAAGTTCTGGGCCCTTGTCTTTGCCCCACGGTGGTCTGAATTCACTTCATCCACCAGCACATTTCCGAAGATATGGAAAATATTACAGCGGAAAGGAGGATGAGAAGATTCACTGTCATTCTTTAAATTTAGGCATATTCCTTACTTGTACTTCACACCATCTTCTCTTTATGTATCAGCTGTGGCTCAGTGGGCAGCACTCTTGTCTCTGAGACAAAAGGTCATGGATTCAAGTCCCGCTCCAGAGACATGAGCACATAATCCAGGCATTGATTTAATAATCTTTGGTAATCGCAGCAGAGATTCAAGTGCCAGGTCCTGATCATGGAGAATTCACCTTATTCAAATCAGTGCCTGACATTAACAGCTTACGCAACTTCTCTTTTTTACCACTAAGTTGAACTTGGGCTCAGACGGGTCCTCAGAAAGACGCATGCAACTTCCGAGAGGAATTTCTATCACTGCACTCGCTCAGTCACAGTCGGGCGCTCTGAGCTAAGGAAACTTGGGAAGCCAAGATTAGTTCTCATTAACAGAAGTCTAAACTCAAAGCAGCTCTGCGTTCATTATATAGATCCCAGTTACACTTCACACATCTCCCCTATACGGATTGGATTCATGTCATCTCTTTAATGTGTTTGATCATCAGATTCACTGCGGAGATGAAAGCAGAGCGCCATCCTTTTGTGTATCTGCCCTTTGGCGCAGGACCCAGAAACTGTATCGGAATGAGACTGGCACAGTTGGAAATCAAGATTGCACTGGTGCGGCTTCTGTCAAAGTACAGTTTCCAGACCTGCCCCGAAACACAGGTACGTAACATTTAGATCTGTCATAGTATATAACTGGGCCTTGTTGATTAAATACTAGAGGGATACAGTGCGAGTTCTAGGCACAGAGTCTTTGCTTATACATTTATTAGAGAAAATCATGCTCACAGACAACACATAGGCCGCGAATTTATTAGCGCTCGGGGCGGGTTTGGAGTCGGGTCCGCTGACAAAATAGCAAAGATTGACAGTGGGTAGGAAACCTGCCGTCAACCTGCCTCCACGCGAGTCTCCCAGTTGTCGGGTCTGTCAGCGCAGAACTGACCCGACACCAAGCGGCGGGGGATACAATTCAGCTACTTAAGTGGCTTGTTAAGAGCCAATTTAAGATTATTTTGAGGCTTACTTCTAATTTTACGTTCTCCCCCACGGTTTTACCTGCCGTTCGGGGAACACGCCAGCTCAATCTGGCGTGTTTTGAGGCTGCTCTGATGTTTGTGAATAGCTGACAGCTGCAGAAGTGGTGTCAAGGATGCCGTGTTGCAGATGGTGAGTTTCAGAGCACAGAAAATGTTGGTTACTGCATTTTTAATACATATAGAGATTTCTTTAGCTTACAAGTTTTTAGATCCAACTGTATGTCCAGTGCCACCTCATTGGGAGAACCTCTCTCACCATTGACAGATCGCTACTGTTATCTCACCTGGAGCTGCCATCTATTGCAGCAACATCGTCGCCCTTGAAAAAATCATACCTTGGTCCTCTGAATCCTTCCACGATCAGCCCCAACACCAACATCACCAGGCACACCAACAACATTACCAACCTTCTCCGCCATCACCTGATGCTGCACTGGACACAGGGCATCAACCCCTGACAACATTGCTGGCCGGGAGGCCAGCGATGGCATCACCATGGCCAGATTTTCTTCACTTGACGCTGTAAACCCTGGCTGCCACATGATGCGCCAGGTTGACACCATCCCATACCAACACCGTGAAGCAGCCCTTTGATGTGTCCAAGCCATTCTATGCACACTCATCACTATTGCCGGGGCGGTGGGGGGGAATTTATGACTGAACAATCAATGGAACGCAGTAAGACACTTCCCAAGGTGTGCTCAGATCTGTCCAATAAGGGGCACTTTTGGGAAAATAGATTTCACTGTATGACAACACATTACCAGAAACTTCACAAGGACATTGGCTAAACCTCTAAAGTGCCTGTCCTTGTGTTGTTAGTTGCTATGCTTCCAGTAGGATGAGGGTGAGTGTGAGGGGTGGCTAGTGAGATGGGAAAGTGATAAAGTAGATAGAGAGGGTTGGGTGGAGGTGCAAGGTAAGTTGGTGTCCTGGGGAGGTCTCTTCCGCCCTTGGAAGGGAAGAGAACCTCCCTGCGTGCTGTGACTCCCTCCATAAGTATATGGAGAGAGTAATTGGAGAGCCTGGGTGCAGGAGTTAACCTTTGTGCAGTGATTGTCAGTGTTTGTAGCACCTCAATGCTGTAAGACACTGACAGAACAACTGTCAAACTCCATGTGGACATGGTCCCTTTAAGGAAACCGGCTGATGACGTGTCATTAAATGACGTCATCAGACCCGCTTCTTGTTAATTGGCAGGGAAGCCCGCAGGGCGGGCTTAACAAGGCCAATCAAGGGAAAACCATGTTTACAGAGCGGCTGCAGCTGGGAACAGGACCTGAACCCGGAAACCAGCTCTCCCGCCACCATCCTGCCTCCTCCATTAAATTCGCGGCCATAGTGTGAGGATTGTAAGCAAAATAACTGTAGGATATGGGGATTGGGTGGTGTAGTGGGTTAGACACTGGCCTTTCACTGGGTTAGACATGGGCATTTCACTGTGTGCACTGGGTTAGACACTGGGTGCAGGGGCTAAACACTGGCCTTTCACTGGGCGCAGGGGGTGGACACTGGCCTTCCACTGGTTGAGTGGTTTAGACACTGGATGTTCACTGGGTACAGTGCATTAGGCACTGGCCTTTCACTGGGAGCACTGGGTTAGGCACTGGCCTTTCACTGGGAGCACTGGGTTAGGCACTGGCCTTTCACTGGGAGCACTGGGTTAGGCACTGGCCTTTCACTGGGAGCACTGGGTTAGGCACTGGCCTTTCACTGGAAGCACTGGGTTAGGCACTGGCCTTTCACTGGGTGCAGGAGGTTAGACACTGTCCTTTCACTGGGTGCAGCTGATTAGACACTGGCCTTTCACTGGGTGCAGTTAATTAGACACTGGCCTTTCACTGGGTGCAGGAGGTTAGACACTGGCCTTTCACTGGGTGCAGGGTTTAGACACTGGCCTTTCACTAGGTGCAGGAGGTTAGACACTGTCCTTTCACTGGGTGCAGCTGGTTAGACACTGGCCTTTCACTGGGTGCAGTTGGTTAGACAACTGGCCTTTCACTGGGTGCAGTTGGTTAGACAACTGGCCTTTCACTGGGTGCAGGGGCTGGACACTGGCCTTTCACTGGGTGCAGGAGGTTAGACACTGGCCTTTCACTGGGTGCAGGGGGTGGACACTGGCCTTCCACTGGGTTGAGTGGTTTAGACACCGGATGTTCACTGGGTACAGTGTGTTAGACACTGGCCTTTCACTGGGAGCACTGGGTTAGGCACTGGCCTTTCACTGGGAGCACTGGGTTAGGCACTGGCCTTTCACTGGGTTAGGCACTGGCATTTCACTGGGAGCACTGGGTTAGGCGCTGGCCTTTCATTGGGAGCACTGGGTTAGGCACTGGCCTTTCACTGGGTGCATGAGGTTAGACAACTGGCCTTTCACTGGGTGCAGTTGGTTAGACACTGGCCTTTCACAGGGTGCAGAGGGTTAGACACTGGCCTTTCACTGGGTGCAGGGGTTGGACACTGGCCTTTCACTGGGTGCAGAGGGTTAGACACTGGCCTTTCACTGAGTGCAGGAGGTTAGTCACTGGCCTTTCACTGGGTGCAGGAGGTTAGACACTGGCCTTTCACTGGGTGCAGGTGGTTAGACACTGGCCTTTCACTGGGTGCAGGGGTTGGACACTGGCCTTTCACTGGGTGCAGGAGGTTAGACACTGGCTTTCACTGGGTGCAGGGGTTAGACACTGGCCTTTCACTGGGTGCAGGAGGTTAGACACTGGCCTTTCACTGGGTGCAGGAGGTTAGACACTCACCTTTCACTGAGTGCAGGAGGTTAGTCACTGGACTTTCACTGGGTGCAGGAGGTTAGACACTGGCCTTTCACTGGGTGCAGGAGGTTAGACACTGGCCTTTCACTGGGTGCAGGAGGTTAGACACTGGCCTTTCACTGGGTGCAGGGGTTGGACACTAGCCTTTCACTGGGTGCAGGGTTTGGACACTGGTTTTTCACTGGGTGCAGGAGTTGGACACTGGCCTTTCACTGGGTGCACTGGGTTAAACACTGGCCTTTCACTGAGTGCAGGGAGATAGACACTGGTCTTTCACTGGGTGCAGGGGTTAGGCACTGGCCTTTCACTGGGTGCAGGAGGTTAGACACTGGCCTTTCACTGGGTGCAGGACGTTAGACACTGGCCTTTCACTGGGTGCAGGAGATTAGTCACTGGTCTTTCACTGGGTGCAGGAGGTTAGACACTGGCCTTTCACAGGGTGCAGGAGGTTAGTCACTGGCCTTTCACAGGGTGCAGGAGGTTAGTCACTGGCCTTTCACTAGGTGCAGTGGGTTAGACACTGGTCTTTAATAACAACAGAAAATGCTGGAAAAACTCAACAGGCCAGGCAACATCCGTGGAGAGAAAACATTCACTACAAGCCCACTGACTCCCACAGCTACCTGGACTACACTTCCTCCCACCCTGCCTCCTGTAAGGACTCTATTCCATTCTCTCAGTTTTTTCCGTCTCCGCCGCATCTGCTCCGACGATGCCACCTTCCACACCAGTGCTTCCGACATGTCTTCCTTTTTCCTCAACCGAGGATTCCCCTCTACTGTGGTTGACACGGCCCTCGACCATGTCCGTTCTATCTCCCGCACTTCTGCCCTCACCCCTGCCCCTCCCTCCCGGAACCACGATAGGGTTCCCCTTGTCCTCACCTTTCACCCCACCAGCCTCCACATTCAACGGATCATCCTCCACCATTTCCGCCACCTCCAAAGTGATCCCACCACCAAACACATCTTCCCCGCCCCTCCCCTTTCAGCATTCCATAGGGACCGCTCCCTCTGAGACACCCTAGTCCACTCCTCTATCACCCCCAGCACCCCTTCCCCTTTGCCTGGCAGCTTCCCGTGCAAGCGCAGGAGATGTAACACCTGCCCTTATACCTCCCCCCTTCCCACTGTCCAGGGCCCCAAACACCCCTTCCAGGTGAAACAGCGATTTACTTGTACTTCTTGCAATCTAGTATACTGTAGTCGCTGCTCACGATGTGGTCTCCTCTACATTGGGAAGACCAAATGCAGATTGGGTGACCGCTTTGCGGAACACCTCCGTTCAGTCCGTAAGGGTGACCCCGAGCTTCCGGTCGCCTGTCATTTTAATTCACCGCTCCATTCCCACTCGGACCTCACCGTCCTCAGCCTCTTGCATTGTTCCACGGATGCTCACCGTAAACTCGAGGAACAGCACCTCATCTTCCGATTAGGCACTTTGCAGCCTTCCGGACTCAATATCGAGTTCAACAATTTCAGATCATAACCACGGCCCCCATTACATTTTTACTCATATTTATTATCCACACCTTTGTTTTGGCTTTCCCCCCCCCTTTTTTTTTCTCTCTCCCACATGGCAGCTGTCTCCCATTCTGCCAGCGCATTTCACACCTAATCGAGAGCCGTCTTTTGTCTCCACTAGTCCTATCACCATCTCGTCTCGTTTTGAATACCTCTTAATGTCTCTTCTCTTTTGTTCTCTCCCAGCCTGGCCTCTTAATCTATTTCATTTCCTGTGCTTCTTTAGTCTTGACAAAGGGTTTTCACCCGAAACGTTGACTCTATTTTCTCTCCACGGATGTTGCCTGGCCTGCTGAGTTTTTCCAGCATTTTCTGTTGTTATTTCGGATTTCCAGCATCTGCAGTATTTTGCTATCAGCACTGGTCTTTCACTGGGTGCAGTGGGTTAGTCACTGACCTTTCACTGGGTGCAGTGGGTTAGACACTGGCCTTTCACTGGGTGCAGTGGGTTAGACACTGGCCTTTCACTGGGTGCAGTGGGTTAGACACTGGCCTTTCACTGGGTGCAGTGGGTTAGACACTGACCTTTCACTGGGTGCAGTGGGTTAGACACTGGCCTTTCACTGGGTGCAGTGGGTTAGACACTGGCCTTTCACTGGGTGCAGGAGGTTAGACACTGGCCTTTCACTGCATGCAGTGGATCAGACACTGGCCTTTCACTGCGCACAGTGGCTTAGACACTGCCCTTTCACTGGGTACAGGGGATAGACACTGGTCTTTCACTAGGTGCAGGGGGATAGACACTGGTCTTTCACTGGGTGCAGGGGGATAGACACTGGTCTTTCACTGGGTGCAGGGGAATAGACACTGGTCTTTCACTAGGTGCAGGGGGATAGACACTGGTCTTTCACTGGGTGCAGGGGGATAGACACTGGTCTTTCACTAGGTGCAGGGGGATAGACACTGGTCTTTCACTGGGTGCAGGGGAATAGACACTGGTCTTTCACTAGGTGCAGGGGGATAGACACTGGTCTTTCACTGGGTGCAGGGGGATAGACACTGGTCTTTCACTGGGTGCAGGGGAATAGACACTGGTCTTTCACTAGGTGCAGGGGGATAGACACTGGTCTTTCACTGGGTGCAGGGGAATAGACACTGGTCTTTCACTAGGTGCAGGGGGATAGACACTGGTCTTTCACTGGGTGCAGGGGAATAGACACTGGTCTTTCACTAGGTGCAGGGGGATAGACACTGGTCTTTCACTGGGTGCAGGGGGATAGACACTGGTCTTTCACTGGGTGCAGGGGAATAGACACTGGTCTTTCACTAGGTGCAGGGGGATAGACACTGGTCTTTCACTGGGTGCAGGGGGATAGACACTGGTCTTTCACTAGGTGCAGGGGGATAGACACTGGTCTTTCACTGGGTGCAGGGGAATAGACACTGGTCTTTCACTAGGTGCAGGGGGATAGACACTGGTCTTTCACTGGGTGCAGGGGAATAGACACTGGTCTTTCACTAGGTGCAGGGGGATAGACACTGGTCTTTCACTGGGTGCAGGGGGATAGACACTGGTCTTTCACTAGGTGCAGGGGGATAGACACTGGTCTTTCACTGGGTGCAGGGGAATAGACACTGGTCTTTCACTGGGTGCAGGAGGTTAGTCACTGGCCTTTCACTGGGTGCAGTGGGTTAGACACTGACCTTTCACTGGGTGCAGTGGGTTAGACACTGGCCTTTCACTGGGTGCAGTGGGTTAGACACTGGCCTTTCACTGGGTGCAGTGGGTTAGACACTGACCTTTCACTGGGTGCAGTGGGTTAGACACTGGCCTTTCACTGGGTGCAGTGGGTTAGACACTGGCCTTTCACTGGGTGCAGGAGGTTAGACACTGGCCTTTCACTGCATGCAGTGGATCAGACACTGGCCTTTCACTGCGCACAGTGGCTTAGACACTGCCCTTTCACTGGGTACAGGGGATAGACACTGGTCTTTCACTAGGTGCAGGGGGATAGACACTGGTCTTTCACTGGGTGCAAGGGGATAGACACTGGTCTTTCACTGGGTGCAGGGGAATAGACACTGGTCTTTCACTAGGTGCAGGGGGATAGACACTGGTCTTTCACTGGGTGCAGGGGGATAGACACTGGTCTTTCACTAGGTGCAGGGGGATAGACACTGGTCTTTCACTGGGTGCAGGGGAATAGACACTGGTCTTTCACTAGGTGCAGGGGGATAGACACTGGTCTTTCACTAGGTGCAGGGGGATAGACACTGGTCTTTCACTGGGTGCAGGGGGATAGACACTGGTCTTTCACTAGGTGCAGGGGGATAGACACTGGTCTTTCACTGGGTGCAGGGGGATAGACACTGGTCTTTCACTAGGTGCAGGGGAATAGACACTGGTCTTTCACTAGGTGCAGGGGGATAGACACTGGTCTTTCACTGGGTGCAGGGGAATAGACACTGGTCTTTCACTAGGTGCAGGGGGATAGACACTGGTCTTTCACTAGGTGCAGGGGGATAGACACTGGTCTTTCACTGGGTGCAGGGGGATAGACACTGGTCTTTCACTGGGTGCAGGGGGATAGACACTGGTCTTTCACTAGGTGCAGGGTGTTAATAATTATCAATCTCACTCAGAGAGAGCACAGGAGAGTTGTGGCTGAAGCACATTGTTGGGGGCTGGTGGCCGAAGTAGAGGGAGTTGTTCTCTGCGACTAACTGTGCTGTACCTAACCTGGGAGTGCTTGGTGCTGACACCGAGTGCCTGAAATAGGTGTCTGCATCCATACCCCTCACCTTGAAAAGTACAGAAAAGAACACTTAAAAGAGTATATGGGGAACAAATGATTGAATTAAAAGTACGACTAAATTCCTTCCGTTCGATTTTTCCAGCAACAGCAAGGTGTAAGAAATCTCAAATCTTCATTATAGAATAAATTATTAAAAGTAGCTTTATCTTCCTGAAAAAAATTTACTTCAAATTGCTTGCCTACCATAAAATATTATCAGCTTAATCTTCCTCGGTGTATTGTGTCTGTAAAGAGCTGACAGCAACAGCAAGAGGAATCACAAATCTCACGATATTCTGGGAGATGTCACAATGTGTGATCTTGTTACAGGTTCTTCCACAAGTTAGAGGTGTGGAGTTCGGAGGGAGGGAAGATAGCTGTTCTGATACGTACCCCCCTTACTATTACTGCCAAGCCTGTTATAAGATCATTCACATGATGTATAGTTTGCTGCAGATGTACGGAGAGACACGTGAATAATTCATAATCAACATACTGTGCAACTCGACCACAATTACATCCTTGTTTACAAAGGAATATATGCTTTCCGCATTGTTACTTACCTTGAAGATCTAAAGAACAATCATAAATTTGGCTGGGACAATCTTTCTCTCTGCTCCCATCTCTTTCTTTCTCGGTTTCGAGACGAGGGCGAGAGAAAGAGAGAGAGGTGCTGGGATCACTGATACAGGAAAATGCGAGATTGCCTCCCTTCTGACCTCACTTGCCGGTCTCCCACCAATTCAAGTGAGCTGGCTTGAATTTGGGTCTACCAAGTTGGCGATGCCATAGGCTAAAGAGTAGAGATAACAACCGAGTGGTGTGAAAAGGGGGTCCCTACAATAGTTCTGAAATAATAAGCAGATGAAGAATAGCTCGCTTGCCCTCCTCTCAGTGCACAACCTGACAGCTTGTCTGTGTTACAGCCTTTGACCCTTAACCGAGTTACAGCTCCTCCCAAGTTTATTGTGACTGGCAATAAAATGCAGGTTCCCATGCGGAAAGGGCCCCAGGTGAAGCGCATCATTGACAACTTATGTTTGCCAAAGACTCTCTGTATTTCATTAGTTGCAGGGCTATTTTCTAGCTTGTTGCTCGTGATGGTTAGCTCATTCAGGACCAGTGCCCAGATTACAGGTTAAGTCAACAAAACCTGGAGAAAAGAGGAAGAAACCTGTTCCCTCGGGTTTAACCATTTGTGAGCGTCACAAGGTGACTTTCTGCCCAGCAGCTCACCTATTGAAAGAAGCAAGGCGGAGGACTATGTTCGTGCGTAACCTGTTCAAACATAGGGTACAATTCCTCTACCATTGGCGAAAGAACCAGAGGGGAGGTGAGGAGATTTTTTTTTTACACAGTGAGTTGTTGTGATCTGGAATGCACTGCCTGAAAGGGTGGTGGAAGCAGATTCAATAATAACTCCCAAAAGGGAATTGGAGAAATACTTGGAAAGGAAGTATTTGCAGAACTATTGGGAAAGAGCAAGTGAGTGGGTCTAATTCGATAGCTCTTTCAAAGAGCCGGCACAGGCACGATGGGCTGAATGGCCTCTTTCTGTGATAATTACCTACAATCTGTATAAATTTGTGCATTTCACATGGTCCTCTGGAGAGGGTCAAAGCTGGGCTCATATACTCCCTGTCGCCTGGTGCTCAATCTGCGATCAGTGATCACATGCTGTTCTTTTTAGATTCCGGTGCAGATAAAATCGTCGGGAACTCTTGGACCTAAAGACGGAGTGATCCTCAGAATAGTACCAAGAAAGGACTAAACTTACGGATGCAGCCGATCGTCTCAGCAGCCCAACATAACTGATGAATCTGACTGATGATCAAGACTTCTTAATGATTAACCAAAGGGTGCGGGCAGACTTTAGCGGAGATTCTGGACTCGGTGTAAATGGGCGATGTAAGTGGGCCTAATTATGAAGTGGTAATTTGCTTATTCCTCAATTAGAACTGTTTGAATTGATTTAGGATAGCTTCAGAACATAATTGACGCATCTATTAATGGCAGCACTCTGATTAAAGATTATACTAACATAAAATAACAAGCACCAGCAGACTGGAGAAAATCCCATTTTATGTTCTAAAATGCGATGTAATAACAGATGTTCAGTGTGATTATCTAACATTAAAATAAATTCCCCGTTGTACCCTGCCTTAGACCACTTGAATTATTATAAAATAATAAGAATAAAACCGGACGGACCACCCGGCATCGACCTTGGCACCGGCTACGGACACAACAACGGCACACCCAGCCCAGTCAACCCTGCAAAGTCCTCCTCACCAACATCTGGGGACTTGTGCCAAAATTGGGAGAGCTGTCCCACAGACAGGTCAAGCAACAGCCTGACTTAGTCATACTCACAGAATCATACCTTTCAGCCAATGGCCCAAACTCCTCCATCACCATTCCTGGGTATGTCCTATCCCACTGGCAGGACAGACCCACCAGGGGTGGTGGCACAGTGGTATACAGTCGGGAAGGAGAAGGAGTGGCCCTGGGAGTCCTCAACATTGACTCCGGACCCCATGATGTCTCATGGCTTCAGGTCAAGCATAGGCAAGGAAACCTCCTGCTGATTACCACCTACTGCCCTCCCTCAGCTGATGAATCAGTACTCCTCCATGTTGAACACCACTTGGAAGAAGCACTGAGAGTAGCAAGGGCACAGAATGTACTCTGGGTGGGGAACTTCAATGTCCATCACCAAGTGTGGCTCGATAGCGCCACTACTGACTGAGCTGGCCAAGTCCTGAAGGGCAGAGCTGCCAGTCTGGGACTGAGACAGGTGGTGAGAGAACCAACACGAGGGAAAAACCTACTTGACCTCGTCCTCACCAATCTACCCGTTGCAGATGCATCTGTCCATGGCAGCATTGGCACCGCACAGTCATTGTAGAGACGAAGTCCCATCTTCACACTGAGGACACCGTCCATCGTGTTGTGTGGCACTACCACCGTGCTAAAAGGGATAGATTCAGAACAGATCTAGCAGCTCAAAACTGGGCATCCATGAGGTGCTATGGGCCATCAGCAGCAGCAGAATTGTATTCCACCACAATCTGTAACCTCATGGCCCGGCAGATCCCTCACTCTACCATTACCATCAAGCCAGGGGACCAACCCTGGTTCAATAAGGAGTGTAGTAAAGCATGCCAGGAGCAATACCAGGCGTACCTAAAAATGAGGTGCCAACCTGGGGAAGCTGCAACACAGGACTACATGCATGCTAAAAAGCAGAAACAGCATGCTATAGACAGGGCTAAGCGATCCCATAATCAATGCATCAGATCAAAGCTTTGCAGTCCTGCCACATCCAGTCGTGAATAGCGGTGGACCATTAAACAACTAACGGGAGGAGGAGGCTCCATGAATATCCCCATCCTTAATGATGATGGAGCCCAGCACGTGAGTGCAAAAGATAAGGCTGAAGCGTTTGCAACCATCTTCAGCCAGAAGTGCCGAGTGGATGATACATATCGGCCTCCTCCTGAGGTCCCCACCATCACAGAAGCCAGTCTTTAACCAATTTGATTCACTCCACATGATATCAAGAAACGGCTGAGCGTACTGGATACAGCAAAGGCTATGGGCCCCGACAACATCCCAGCTGTCGTGCTGAAGACTCTTGCTCCAGAACTAGCTGCACCTCTAACCAAGCTATTCCAGTACAGCTACAACACTGGCATCTATCCAACAAAGTAGAAAACCGCCCAGGTATGTCCTGTCCACAAAAAGCAGGACAAATCCAATCCGGCCAATTACCCCATCAGTCTACACTCGATCATCAGCAAAGTGATGGAAGGTGTCGTCGACAGTGCTATCAAGTGGCACTTACGCACCAATAACCAGCTCATTGATGCCCAGTTTGGGTTCCGCCAGGACCACCCAGCTCCAGATCTCATTATAGCCTTGGTCCAAACATGGACAAAAGAACTGAATTCCAGAGGTGAGGTGAGAGTGACTCCTTTGACATCAAGGCAGCATTTGACTGAGTGCAGCATCAAGGAGCCCTAGTAAAACTGAAGTGAATGGGAATCTGGGGGGGGGGGGAAACTCCCCACTGGCTGGAGTCATACCTAACACAAAGGAAGATGGTTGTTGTGGTTGGAGGTCAATCATCACAGCCCCAGGACGTCGCTGCAGGAGTTTCTTAGGGCAGTGTCCTAGGCTCAACCATCTTCAGCTGCTTCATCAATGACCTTCCCTCCAACATAAGGTCAGAAATGGGGATGTTCACTGATGACTGCACAGTGTTCAGTGCCATTCACAACTCCTCAGATAATGAAGCAGTCTATGCCCGCATGCAACAAGACCTGGACGACATTCAGGCTTGGGCTGATAAGTGGCAGGTAACATTCGTGCCACACAAATGCCAGGCAATGACTATCTCCAACAAGTGAGAGTCTAACCACCGCCCCTTGACATTCAACAGCATTATCATTGCCAAATCCCCCACCATCAACATCCTGGGGGTCAACATTAACCAGAAACTTAACTGGACCAACCTCATAAATACTGTGGCAATAAGAGCAGGTCAGAAGCTAGATATTCTGCGTGTCTCACCTCCTGACTCCCCAAAGCCTTTCCACCATCTACAAGACAAGTAAGGTGTGTGATGGAATACTCTCCACTTGCCTGGATGAATGCAGCTCCAACAACACTCAAGAAACTTGACACCATCCAGGACAAAGCAGCCCGCTTGATTGGCACCTCATCCACCACCTTAAACATCCACTTACCCCACCACCGGCGTACCATGGCTGCAGTGTGTACCATCTACAAGATGCACTGCAGCAACTCGCCAAGGCTTCTTTGGCAGCACCTCCCAAACCTGCGACCTCTACCACCTAGAAGGACAAGGGCAGCAGGCACATGGGAACACCACCACCTCCAAGTTCCCCTCCAAGTCACACACCATCCTGACTTGGAAGTATATCGCCGATCCTTCATCGTCGCTGGGTCAAAATCCTGGAACTCCCTCCCTAACAGCGCTGTGGGAGTACCTTCACCACACGGACTGCAGCGGTTCAAGAACACGGCTCACCACCACCTTCTCAAGGGCAATTAGGGATGGGCAATAAATGCTGGCCTTGCCAGCGATGCCCAGATCCTATGAACGAATAAAAAAAAATCATTTATATAGCACCTTTCACGACCTCAGGGCATCCCAAAGCACTTTACAGTCAATAAAGTACTTTTGAAGTGTAGTCACTGTTGTAATGTAGGAAACTCAGCAACCAATTTGCGCACAGCAAGGTCCCACAAACAGCAATGGGGTAATGACCATTTAAAATGGATCTACCACGTTTCAGAACTGCAAGTTCTTTTTATCCCCACAGATTCGCCAACTTTGGCTGAATTCCAGGTGTGAGTTTTTCAGTCATGGCCTTATGCCAGAGGCACAGGTGCGGCTCAAAGCTTAAAAATAAAAGCAGAAGGAATCCAATCATGTTGTCATATGGGTCAGCCTTTCACGAGGTTTGTGGGCTTGCCTCCATTTTAATGAGAATTCAAAGCCAACGCTTCCTTCCCTTCCCGGACTCCAAAAAAGACTAAACAGCAGGATGATGTATCTGTATCATAGGATCTTAAGAACATAAGAAATAGGAGCAGGAGTAGGCCAAATGGCCCCTTGAGCCTGCTCCGTCATTCAATAAGATCATGGCTGATCATCGACCTCAACTCCACTTTCCCGCCCAATCTCCATATCCATTGATTCCCCTAGAGTCCAAAAATCTATCTATCTCAGCATTGAATATACTCAAAAGACCCAGCATTCACAGCCCTCTGGGGCAGAGAATTCCAAAGATTCACAACCCTCTGAGTGAAGAAATTCCTCCTCATCTCAGTCTTAAATGGCCTACCCATTATCTTGAGACTATGCCCCCTAGTTCTAGACACTGCAGCAAGGGGAAACAACCTCTCAGCATCTACCCCGTCAATCCCCTTCAGAATCTTGTATGTTTCAATGAGATCACCTCTCCTTCTAAACTCCAGAGAGTATAGGCCCATTCTACACAACCTATCATCATAGGACAGCCCTCTCATCCCAGGAATCAATCTGGGATTCCTGCCTCCAGTTGCACTGCCTCCAGGGCAAGTATATCCTTCCTTAGATAAGGAGACCAAAACTGTGCACAGTACTCCAGGTGTGGTCTCACCAAAGCCCTGTACAATTGTAGCAAGACTTCCTTACTCTTATACTCCAACCCCCTTGCAATAAAGGCCAACATGCCATTTGCCTCCCTTATTGCTTGCTGTACCTGCACGCTAGCTTTCTGTGTATCTTGCACGAGGACACCTAAATCTCTCTGAACACCAACATCTAAAATTTCTCACCATTTAAAAAATATTCTGTTTTTCTATTCTTCCTACCAAAGTGAATAACCTCACAGTTCCCTACATTATACCTCATCTGCCACCTTACTGCTCATTCAATTAGTCTATCTATATCCCTCTTTGTGCAGACCCTTTGGGCTGGATTTTCTCAATGGAGACGAGTTGGAGGCGGGACTGCTGCTTGTCGTGTGAATGTCCCGCCTCCATCATCGTTTGACCAATCAGAGGGATTTTCCCCTGATTGACCTTGTAAAGTCCGCCCTGTGGGCTCAGCAGGCCAATTAGGGAGGAAGTCATGTGCTATCTGACAAGACTTCTTGAAAGAAGAAATGTCAGTGTTTGACAGCTCTGTGAAGCTGTCAAACACTGACATTCTCTGTAGTTTGATGAGCCCTTGTGTTCAGGACTCATCAAGCCTTTCAACTTTGTCGATTTCAGATGGCTGTTGGGTCAGAGGATCCAACAGCCAGTCTGTGAAATCGACAAGGAGGATGTCAGGTCTCCTGATCTAGGGTGGATGAAGGCTGTAGGAAGAAAACAAGGTAAGTGAACATTTTTTAACACATCACTCACCTTACATACTTACCACTCCACACTTGCACCCATCACTCACCTCCACATCTTACTTCCAGGTGTCTCCAACCTCCGCAGACCTCCTTCACGTCTCCTCCAACCCGACGGGGTTCTCTGAGGTCGGGAAGCCTTCACCTGTGAAGGTAAAATGGCACTAATCCTTTTTTCTGCCTGTTAACTACCTGTTAACAGGCAGTTAAAAGGATTTAATCCCTTTCCCGCCTCCAGGAGACGGGACCCAAAGCAGCACATCTTCCCGCCTCCTGGCAAAAGGGCACGGAGGCAGGATGGGGGTGGGTTTGCCATCCGCCCCCACTTTCTGCTACTTTACCAGCAGTCCCGCCCCCTTGCCCGCCTCCTCGGGGCTGAGAAAACCCAGCCCTTTGTGTTCTCCTCACAGCTTACTGTCCCACCTTGCTTTGTATCGTCAGCAAACTTGGATACATTACATTCAGTCCCTTCATCTAGATCATTAACATAGATTGTAAATAGCTGAGGCCACAGGACTGATCCTTGCAGCACCCCACTAGTTACAGCCTGCCAACCTGAAAAAGACCAGTTTATCCCTACTCTCTGTTTTCTGTCCGTTAACCAATCCTCTATCCATGCTACTATATTACCCCCAATCCCATGCACCCTTATCTTGTGTAATAACCTGTTATGTGGCACCTTATCGAATGCCTTTTGGAAATCCAAATATACTACATCCAGTAGTACCCCTTTATCTACCCTGCTAGTTGCATCCTCACAAAACTCTAATAAATTTGTCAAACACGATTTCCCTTTCATAAAACCATGTTGAATCTGCCTAATCATGTTATGATTTTCTAAGTGCCCTGATACCACTTCCTTAACAATAAATTCCAGCATTTTCCCGATAACTGATAGAAACCTAGAAAAACATGGAAAAATAGGAGCAGGAGTAGGCCCTTTGAGCCTGCTCCGCCATTCAATATGATCATGGCTGATCCTCTATCTCAATACCACATTCCCGCTCTCTCCCCATACCCCTTGATGCTTTTTGTAGCTAGAAATCTATCTATCTCCTTCTTAAATATATTCAATGACTTGGCCTCCACAACCTTCTGTGGTAGAGAATTCCACAGGTTCACCACCCTCTGAGTGAAGAAATTTCTCCTCATCTCAGTCCTAAATGTCCTACCCTGTATCCTGAGACTGTGACTCCTCGTTCTAGACCACCCCCAGCCAGGGGAAACATCCTCCTTGCATCCAGTCTGTCTAACCCTGTCAGAATTTTATACGTTTCAATGAGATTCCCTCTCATTCTTCTAAACTCCAATGAATACAGGCCTAGTCGACCCAATCTCTCCTCATACGACAGTCCTGTCATCCCAGGAATCAGTCTGGTGAACCTTCGCTGCACTCCCTCTATGGCAAATATATCCTTTCTGAGGTAAGGAGACCAAAACTGCACACAGTACTCCAGGTGTGGTCTCACCAAGGCCCTGTATAACTGTAGTAAGACATCCTTGCTCCTGTACTCAAATCCTTTTGCAATGAAGGCCAACACGCCATTTGCCTTCCTAACCATTTGCTGCACCTGCATGTTTGCTTTCAGTGACTGGTGTACAAGGACACCCAGGTCCCTCTGTACATCAACATTTCCCAATCTATCACCATTTGAATAATACTCTACCTTTCTGTTTTTCCTACCGAAGTGAATAACTTCACATTTATCCACGTTATACTACATCTGCCATGTATTTGCCCATTCACTCAACTTGTCTAAATCACCTTGGAGCCTCTTTGCATCCTCCTCACAACTCACAATCCCACTTAGTTTCATGTCGTCAGCAAACTTGGAAATATTACATTTGGTTCCTACATCCAAATCATTGATATATATATTGTGAATAGCTGGGGCCCAAGCACTGATCCCTGCAGTACCCCACTAGTCACCGCCTGCCACTCCGAGAAAGACCCATTTATTCCTACTCTCTGTTTCCTGTCTGTTAACCAATTTCAATCCATGCCAGTATATTACCCCCAATCCCATGTACTTTAATTTTGCACACTAACATCTGACTGATGTCAGGCTAACTGGCCTGTAGTTCCCTGTTTTGTCTCTCCCTCCTTTCTTGAATAGCGGTGTTACATTTGCTACCTTCCAATCTACTCGAACCATTCTAGAATCTGGGGAATTTTGGAAGATCAAAACCAATGCAAACACTATCTCTGCAGCCACCTCTTTTAGAACCCTAGGATGTAGGCCGTCAGGTCCAGGGGATTTGTTGGCTTTTAGTCCCATTAGTTTCTCTAGTACTGTTTCTCTACTTATATTAATTACGTTAAGTTCTTCACCCTCATTAGACCCTTGGGGGGAAAAATTCGGTTGATTAGCGCATCCCGTTTGCGCCCTTAAGAGGGTGCCAACGGGGCGCAAAGCAACTAGCGCCCGGCCGCGGCAATGTTTGCGCCGCTCGCGAAATTGACCAGAGTTTTTGCGGCGGCACTAAACTCTACCGCCACGATCTCCTGCGCCTGCAGATCGTGACATCGGTAGCACCCCAGACCAGCTATTGAGAAGTGTCCCCTTCCTTTCCGCCTGCCGTTAGCAACGACAGGTAGAGGGGAACGTTTTGCAGTCGGGAAGGGGCTGGGGGAGCGCTATTTAAAGGCGGCCACTTCCTGCCTTTTTTTGTCGGAGACATTTTTGCACCACGCATTCTGAGAGAGAGAGAGACTTCTGGAGAGATTCAACGCTGTGTGAAGGAGTTTTGGGTACTGAGCAGCACTTTGCAGGTTCATTTTGATTTGACCTTCCTTGCATTGATTTAGAAGAGACTTGGGGGCTGCACTGATTCGGGGCGTCGTCCTGCGCCTGTAGAATCAGAGACATCAGACGCAGAGAGAGAGTGGCAATCATGGCCAGAGGGAGGAAGGCCAACAGGCCTCTGCACAGGAGACCTAACCCTCCCAGGGTATTCTGGGAACAATTCTCCTACATTAATTTGTCTGAGGAGCAGTGTTTGCGCAGGCTGCGCTTCAGCAAGGAGGTGGTCACTGAGCTCTGCCACCTGCTGCAGCCAGATCTGCAGCCTCAACTGAGGACCAGGACGTCTCTGTTGGTGGCAGTGAAGGTCACAGTGGCTCTGAATTTTTATGCCACCGGCTCCTTTCAAGCAGCTGCTGGGGACATCACCAATATCTCCCAGTTCGTTGTCCATTGCTGTATCGGGAGGTGATAAATGCCCTCTATAAAAGGAGATGCCAGTACATCTCTTTCCCCATGACCCAGGCCAAACAGCATGAATGCGCATGTGGCTTTGCTAGGATAGTGGGCTTCCCCATGGTGTAGGGCGCCATTGACTGTACACATGTGGCATTGCGGGCACCGCATGAAAATGCAGAAGTTTTCTGAAACCGCAAGGGGTTCCACTGCTTAAATGTCCAGTTGGTCTGTAACCACAGACAGCTGATACTCGCTGTCAATGCCCGCTATCCTGGCAGCAGCCACGATGCTTTCATCCTGCACCAGACTGGTGTGCCAGACCTTTTCCAGGCACCGCATCAGCTAAGTGGTTGGCTCCTCAGGGACAAGGGTTATCCACTCTGCACCACTCCGTAACCCCAACACCCCTGTCGAGCTACAGTATAATGAGAGCCATGTAGCCACCAGGAACATAATTGAGCAGACGATTGGTGTGCTCAAGCAACGGTTCCGCTGTCTGGACCATTCAGGAGGAGCCCTGCATTACTCTCCTGAGCAAGTCTCCCACTTCGTTGTTGTGTGCTGTATGCTTCACAACCTGGCAATCCCCAGGATCCAGCCAATGCCACCAGGAATTGGTGCACCACTGGAGGAGGAGGAGGAGGAGGATGAGGAGGATGATCAGCAGCAGCACCAAGGCGGGAGGGAGGCCCACAATGTTGCCACTGCAAGGGCCGT
The DNA here is from genome assembly GCF_052327205.1 of Somniosus microcephalus. Taxonomy (NCBI): domain Eukaryota; kingdom Metazoa; phylum Chordata; class Chondrichthyes; order Squaliformes; family Somniosidae; genus Somniosus; species Somniosus microcephalus. Next base: position 16,516,423 of record NC_141002.1, on the reverse strand, counting down.
CCGTCAACGGCTGATAGCAAGCTTCTTCCAGGCCCCTACTCAGCAGATGGCTTCTGGCATGGAGAACAACATCATGGAAAGCAACCCGCAACCCCGATTGATGGCCAAAGCTGCAATGATTCCAAATGCCAAACTTGTACATTTTGAATACAAAAACTTTTTTATTTAACAAACTCTGTGTGTGTCATTTATTCAGGACAAATTAATAGAAACAAACACAACACATCATTAATTAACATAACTGGTTCTCACAAGCTGGAGACAAATGCCACAACACTAAACAAAAGTTATCAGATGAACCTCGACCTTTAACAAAAACATTCCCACCATTTATTTAGACCTCCTACTGTTTGCCCTTCGAGGGTGATCTCGATCCCTTGCGTACTTCTCCCCTTCCCACCCTACTGCTCCTCTGTAATGGGGTCCCAGTGGCTGCAGCAAGGCTGGTGGAAGGCTACTGAATGTCAGATGCAGAGACTACAGATGCCCTTGAAGGATGCCCTCGACTAGCTCTGGGCCTGGAGGCCCGGCTGCAGACTGCACCAACTCTGCATGGGCGGCAGCAGCCTGGGCTGGCTGTGTTGCAGGCGGTGGCAAGTGCAAGTGCAATGGGGAAGTGCCAGTGGTGGGAGCAGGAATGCTGTCATCCTGAGAGAAGACAGCAAATCCATGCTCGAACGACACACTGGCACTCCCACGGGGCAACACCTAAGCATCCGGAGCAATCTGCTTGAGCACAGATTGCTGGCCTGCTGCAACGCAGTGAAAGCCCCGGGGCAATGTGTCTGAACCAGCGACAATGGCAGCAGTCAGTGCTTGCGTGGCCTCAATCTGAGTCTGCATGAGGCCAGTCTGAGATTGGATCACAGCAGCCAGTGACTGAATTGCAGCACTAAGCAGTTGCGTTGCGTCGGGCTGTGCTACAGCGTAGTGCTCCACACTCCTTGCCAGTCCATCAATGCTTTCGGGCACCCTTCCCACTGCACCCATGAGCTGAGTGTGCATGTTCACCGCCAGGATGTTCATTTCAGCAATGAGCCGCTCCTCCTCTGCATCCAGTGCATCAGGACTAGCTGGCCTACTCTTCCTCCGGGGAGAAGGCTCCCGAGCTTCCCTAGCCACATCGCATTGCTGCAGCCCGCTGGGCCCCGGAGCTTCACCCTCATCAGACCCTTCCCCCCTGCTCCCCTCCAGGGAAGACATGGTCCCAGTGTGGGCATGGGCTTCCTCGGGAGAGGGTGGCACTGATGCTCCAGCTTCCTCTTCCTCCTTGCCTGCGGCTTTGCTCCCACTGGCAGCTTCAGGGCCCGTCTCCTCAGCTGGTGAATCACCATCTGAAAGCAGGGAGGTACAAGAGTGGCTTTAGCGTGAGGACAGGGGTAGGTAAGGAAGCAAGGACTGGAGAGATTTAGTAAGTTGGATTGAAAGAGTAAAAGGCTGGTGTTGTGAGGGACAAGCGGAATGAGAGAGGAAAGAAAGCTGATGACCTTACCATTGCTGTCCCCAAGGGGGTCGACCTCTCCAGCGGCCACGGAACCTATCACCTGACTGGCAACGATCCTGTGGACGCGCGCCTCCAAATCCACCCGTCCGTTGCTGCTGGCGCCTATTATGAGATAGCTTGGCCTGCAAGAAAAAGGACGGCGTCTGAGTAAATGTGCAGCCATGTGCTTGCCTGATGTGCCTCCCATAGTTGAATAGCCCTTAATGTATGCAGCCATGTGCTTGCCTGATGTGCCTCCCATAGTTGAATAGCCCTTAATGTATGCAAGGTGTGGAATGTGCGTGTGTGTTTTATGAGATGGCCATAGGTCTTGGATGCGTGTTGTGCATTTGGGGTTTTTAAACCTTCTGGCCACAGAGTGAGGTTGAGGTGGAGGGATGTGGAGGTATTGAAAAGCAGCCACTCACCCTGACCACCCGAGTGAGGTCGTTGAACTTCTTCCGACATTGTTTGTGGGTCCTGGGCACCATGCTCCTGGAGGAGACTTGCTGAGCCACCTCCCTCCACACTCTTCTGTAGTCGCGGGGCAATAGCCTCCTGCCACACTGTGGGTAGAGTATAGATCTTCTGTGCTCCACTGCGCCAACCAGAGCGACCAAGGCCCGGTCGCTGATGTGCTGAGCTCGTTCCCTGGGCCTCTCCATTGTTCTTTCCAGCAGATTTGATGTACAGGTCTCTCCAGGCTGAGATTCAAGGCTGCAATGAGCAGGGTGTGGATGGAGAGCAAGATCGACCCTCCCCTTTAAGAACTGGCTGGCGCCAGTGTGTCTGTGTTCCATTGCTAACTGACATCACATGAGCTTCGCCAGCGCTCTGAGGTAGCGCCTCGCTCCTCGGCGTTAGCTCCTTAAGAGAGGTGTGTAGCACCTGATTTAGTGCTCCAATCACCTCCAGGGGCGATAGAAGCCAAGTTTGCAGTCAGAGGCGATAATTTGCGCCAGGCGCTAAACTTTGCGCCCGGCCGATAATTGCGCCCCAAACGGGGCGATACCGAATTTCTCCCCCATGGTTCCCCACCATTTTTGGTATGCTTTTTGTGTCTTCTACTGTGAAGGCAGATATAAAATATTTGTTTAACGTTTCTGCTATTTCCTTATTCCCTATAATAATTTCTCCTGTCTCAGCCTCGAAGGGACCAACCTTTACTTTTGCTACTCTCTTCCTTTTTACATACGTGTAGGAGCTCTTACAATCTGCTTTTATATTTCTTGCTAGCTTACTCTCATATTCAATTTTTTTCCTTTTTATCAATTTTTTGTCATCCTTTGCTGGTTTCTGAAACTCTCCCAATTCGCAGGCTTATTACTATTCTTTGCAACATTATAAGCTTCTTCTTTCAATCTAATGCTATCTTTAACTTCTTTAGTTAGCCATGGATGGATCACTTTTACTGTGGAGTTTTTGTTTCTCAATGGAATGTATTTTTGTTGAGAATTATGAAATATTTCTTTAAATGCTAGCCACTGCTTATATACCGCCATACCTTTTAATCTATTTTTCCAATTTACCTTAGCCAACTCACCCCTCATCATACCTATGTAATTGGCTTTATTTAAGTTTAAGACTCTAGTTTCGGACTTAGGCAAGTCACTCTCAAACTTAATGTGAAATTGTATCATATTATGATCACTCTGCCCCAGAGGATCCTTTACTATGAATTGCTAATTAACCCTGTTTCATTACACAATACAAGATTTAAAATAGCCTGTTCCCTGGTTGGTTCCATGACTTATTGTTCGAGGAAACTGTCCCGAATGCATTCCATGAACTCGTCCTCCATACTACCTTTGCCAATTTGATTTGTCCAGTCTATATGAAGATTAAAGTCCCCCACGAATCTTACAGCACAGGAGGCCATTCAACCCATCGTGCCTGTACCGACCGTTTGAAAGAGCTTTCCAATTAGTTCCACTGCCTTGCTCTTTCCCCATAGCCCTGCAATTTTTTCCTTTTCAAGTATAATCCAATTCCCTTTTGAAAGTTATTATTGAATCTGCTTCCACCGCCCTTTCAGGCAGTGCATTCCAGATTGTAACAACTCGCTAAGTAAAAAGAATGTTTCCTCATCTCCCCCTGGTTCTTTTGCCAATTATCATAATTGGAGTTTGATCCTCCACCAATCTAAACACATAGACTGGAATTTTAACTTGGAGTGGGGTAGGGAGCGGGGTCTTGATTGCATTCGGGAAACCCGGAAGAACGGGTTTCCCTCAGACCCTGCCGAATTTAATGGCAAGGCCTGATTAACATTTTGCTTCTCTGTTTCCCACCCACAGCCAGCCAGATGGAGAGGCTGGCTGGCTGTCGGGTGGGTAGGCCTGCGGCACCAGGCCGCAGAGAGAAGGGAGGATGGGATCGGGGGAGAAGTCGGAAGGTCGGTATCGGGTGGGGGGGAGTCAGAAGCCTGGTGATCGTCGGAGGGGGTCGGAAGGATGGAGGTTAGATGGGGGATCGGGACGGAAATCGGAGGCTGGAGGGGGGATCGGAGGCCGGAGGTGGGGGTGTGCGGGGGATGGGGGCCGGAAGGCCGGGTGAGGAGGCTGGGGATCAGGGGCCGGAGGTGGGCCCCGAGATCAGAGGCTGGGGGGGGGGGGTCAGAGTCCGAAGGCCTCGTGGGGGTGGGGAGGGGTCGGAAGGGTTAGGAGGGGGTTTAACCGTTGGGGATTGGTGAGGCAGGAACGCTGGTTCCAGCAGGTAAGTGGAAAGGCACTTAGCTCCTGGATCCAGCAGTCCTTGTCTTCCTTTAACTGGCGAGTTCCCCGAGGCCCGGGAAACCCGGCCGCCCAGAGATAAATTTAAAATGGAGCTTCAAAATGAGGCACAAAGTCTCATTATAATATTTACATAGAAACATAGAAGATAGGAGCAGGAGTCGGCCATTCAGCCCCTCGAGCCTGTTGCGCCATTGAATGAGATCATGGCTGATCATCCAAATTCAGTACCCTGTCCCTGCTTTCTCCCCATATCCCTTGATCCCTTTAGCCTTAAGAAATATACCTAACTCCTTCTTGAATATATTTAATGAATTGGCCTCAACTGCCTTCTGTGGTAGAGAATTCCACAGGTTCACCACTCTCTGGGTGAAGAAATTCCTCCTCATCTCAGTCTTAAATGGCTTACCCCTTATCCTTAGACTGTGACCCCTGGTTCTGGACTCCCCCGCCATCGGGAACATCCTTCCTGCATCTAGTCTGTCTAATCCTGTTAGAATTTTATAAGTTTCAATGAGATCCCCTCTCATTCTTCTAAACTGTAGTGAATATAAGCCTAATTGACTCAATCTCTCTTCATACGTCATTCCTGCCATCCCAGGTATCAGTCTGGTGAATCTTCGCTGCACTCCCTCCATGGCAAGAACATCCTTCCTCAGATAAGGCGACCAAAACTGCACACAATACTCAAGGTGTGGTCTCACCAAGGCCCTGTACAACTGCAGCAAGACATCCTTGCTCCTGTACTCGAATCGTCTTGCTATGAAGGCCAACATACCATTTGCCTTCTTAACCGCCAGCTGCACCTGCATGCTTACCTTCAGTGACTGGTGCACAAGGACACCCAGGTCTCGTTGCACTTCCCCTTTTCCCAATCTATTGCCGTTCAGATAATAATCTGTCTTCCTGTTTTTGCCACCAAAGTGGATAACCTCGCATTTATCCACATTATACTGCATTTGCCGTGCATCTGCCCAATCACCCAACCTGTCCAAATCATACTGGAGTTTCTCTGCATCCTCCTCACAGCACACATGACCACCCAGCTTTGTGTCGTCTGCAAACTTGGAGATATTACATCTAGTTCCCTCGTCTAAATCATTAATATATTGTGAATAACTGGGGTCCTAGCACCGATCCCTGCGGTACCCCACTAGTCACTGCCTGCCACTCGGAAAAAGACCCGTCTATTCCAACTGTTTGCTTCCTGTCTGCCAACCAGTTCTCTATCCAAGTCAATACCTTACCACCAATCCCATGTGCTTTAATTTTGCACGCCAATCTCTTATGCAGGACCTTATCGAAAGCCTTCTGAAAATCCAAATACACCACATCCCCTAGTTCTCCCTTATCTATTCTACCAGTTACATCCTCAAAAAATTCCAGTAGATTAGTCAAGCATGATTTACCTTTTGTAAATCCATGTTGACTTTGTCCGATCCTGTCACTGTTTTCCAAGTGCTCTGCTATTACATCTTTTAGAATGGACTCGAGCATTTTCCCCACTACCGATGTCAGGCTTACCGGTCTATAATTCCCCGTTTTCTCTCTACCACCTTTTTTAAATAGTGGGGTTAAATTAGCTACCCTCCAATCCATGGGAACTATTCCAGAGTCTATAGAATTTTGGAAGATGACCAGCAATGCATCTAGTATTTCTAGGGCCACTTCCTTACGTACCCTAGGATGTAGATTATCAGGCCCTGGGGATTTATCGGCCTTCAATCCCGTCAATTTCCCTAACACCATTTCCCTATAAATACTGATCCATTAGACCTGATGTTCCCCAAAATCTCTGGAAGGTTATTTGTGTCCTCCTTTGTGAAGACAGAACCAATGTATGTATTTAATTGGTCAGCCATTTCTTTGTTCCCCATTATAAATTCCCCTGATTCTGACTGCAAGGGACCTATGCTTGACTTCACCAATCTTTTTCTCTTCACATATCTATAGACGCTTTTACAGTCAGTTTTTATATTCCCTGCAAGCTTACTCTCATATTCTATTTCCCCCCTCTTAATTCCCCTTTGTCCTCCTTTGCTGAATCCTAAACTGCTCCCAATCCTCAGTTTTGCTGCTTTTTCTGGCCAATTTATATGTCCTCTCTTTGGATCTTATGCTATCCCTAATTTCCCTTGTTAGCCACGGTTGAGTCACCTTTTTTGTTTTATTTTTATGCCAAACAGGGATGAACAAATTCTGTAGTTCATCCATGCAATCTTTAAATGTTTGCCATTGCCTATCCACCGTCAACCCTTTAAGTAACGTTCCCCAATCCATTCTAGCCAACTCGCACCTCATACCTTTGTAGTTTCCTTTATTTAAATTCAGGACCCTAATCTCTGAGTCAACTACTTCACTCTCCATCTTAATGAAGAATTCTATCATATTATGATCGCTCCTTCCCAAGGGGCCTCGCCCAACAAGATTGCTAATTAATCCTTTCTCATTACATAATGCCCAGTATAAGATGGCCTGATCTCTAGTTGGTTCCTCGACATATTGGTCCAGGAAACCATCCCATACACACTCTAGGAATTCCTCCACGTTATAGTTACTAATTTGGTTAGCCCAATCTATATGTAGATTAAAGTAACCCATGATAACTGGTGTGCCCTTATTGCACGTGTCTCTAATTTCCCATTTAATGCCATCCCCAACCTCAGCATTACTGTTTGGGGGTCTGTATACAACTCCCACTAATGCTTTCTGCCCCTTGGTATTTCTCAGTTCTACCCATACAGATTCCACATCATCAGAGCTAATATCCTTCTTTACTATGTGTTAATCTCCTCTTTAACCAACAATGCTACTCAACCTCCTTTTCCTTTTTGCCTGTCCTTCCTGAATATTGAATACCACTGGATGTTGAATTCCCAGCCTTGGTCACCCTGGAACCATGTCTCCATAATTCCAATTACATCATATCCGTTTACATCTATTTGCGCAGCTAATTCATTCACCTTACTACGAATGCTCCTCGCATTAAGACACAAAGCCTTCAGGCTTGTTTTTTTAACACTCTTAGTCCTTTTAAAATTATTATTTACTGTAGCCCTGTTTGATTTATACCCTTGATTTCTCTGCCTTCCACTTTTGCTTTTCTCCTTCCTGTCTTTTGTTTCTATCCTTGCTTCAGTTTCCCCTGACTCCTTGCACAGGTTCCCAACCCCCTGCCATTTTAGTTTAAACCCTCCCCAACAGCACTAGCAAACACTCCCCCTAGGACAGCGGTCCCGGTCCCGCCCAGGTGCAAACCGTTCAGTTTGTACTGGTCCCACCTCCCTCAGAACTGGTTCCAATGTCCCAGGAATTTGAATCCCTCCCCCTTGCACCATTCCTCTAGCCACGTATTCATCTGAAATATCCTTCTATTTCTACTCTGACTAGCACGTGGCACTGGTAGCAATCCTGAGATTACTACCTTTGAGGTCCTATTTTTAAATTTACCTCCTAGCTCCCTATATTCAGCTTTTAGGACCTCATCCCATTTTCTACCTATATCGTTGGTACCTATATGCATCACAACAACTGGTTGTTCACCCTCCCCCTCCAGAATGCCCTGCAGCCGCTCTGAGACATCCTTGACCCTTGCACCAGGGAGGCAACATACCATCCTGGAGTCTCGTTTGCGGCCGCAGAAACGCCTATCTATTCCCCTTACAATAGAATCCCCTATTACTATAGCTCTCCCAGTCTTTTTCCTCCCGTCCTGTGCAGCAGAACCACCCATGGTGTCAGGAAGTTGGCTGCTGCTGACTTCCCCCGATAAGCCATCTCCCTCAACAATATCCAAAGTGGTATATCTGTTTGAGAGGGGGATGGCCACAGGGGACCCCTGCACTACCTGCCTGTGCCTACTACTCTGCCTGGCGGTCACCCATTCACTTCCTGCCAGTGCAGCCTTTACCTGCGGTGTGACCAACTCACTAAACGTGCTATCCATGATGTTCTCAGCATCGCAAATGCCCCAGTATGTATCCATTCACAGCTCCAGTGCCGCAATGCGGTCTGTCAGTAGCTGCAGCTGGATACACTTCCCACACACATGGTCGTCAGGGACACAGGAAGTGTCCCTGATTTCCCACATAGCGCAGGAGGCGCATGCCACGGGACTGAGCTGCCCTGCCATGACTTACCCTTTAATTAATTTAAATTAATTTAAATCAAATCAATACCACTAATTACACTACAATTAAATGATATACTCAAGGGCCCTTGGTTACTAGCACTCCCCGATACACAACAGAGACCTTTGAAACTATAACCACAAAAATTAAGACCTTCTAAATTTTATAATTATTAATCTTAACTGTCTAAATTTTATAACTATTAATCTTTTCCCACAGACAGAACAGACAAACATTTCTCCTTCCACATTCAAAGGCCGATGATATTCGGGTCCTGATGAATGGAGTGACTCTGTCAGAACTTGTTGTGATGTTTGGTTTGAGTTTCCTGACTGTAATTTAGTATAAATACTCACCTGGCCGTACTCACCCAATCAGCTGCTTCCTCTTGCCCGCGTCACTTTGTGAATCATGACGTGGCTCCGGCACGCCACCGCCAGTCTGTGAGATTGGTAAACCTTGTACTGCCGCTCTCTGCTCCTCCCGACACTGGCCTCAATCAGCTCCCTCCCCTTGTGCCGACGTCACTTTTGACTTCTGACATCACTCTTTGAAAATTCTGCTGGTGCTGAGTTGATACCGCCGCCGCCGCCTCGCCGCTCCTCCCAGGTCCGCACTGCCGCCGCCGCTGCTGCTGCTGTAGGGCCTACCTGCGCCTCAGGCTCACTTTATACCGCCGCCGCCGCCTCGCCGCTCCTCCCAGGTCCGCACTGCCGCTGCTGCTGTGGGGCCTACCTGCGCCTCAGGCTCACTTTATACCACCGCCGCCGCCTCGCCGCTCCTCCCAGGTCCACACTGCCGTCGCCACTGCTGCTGCTGTGGGGCCTACTTGCGCCTCGGGCTCACTTTAAAGTGCCAACCCGCCTCCTGGGAGCAGGTTGTCCTCCCGCCCCCCGTCCTACCGCCGTTAAAACTGGAAGTGGGCGGGTTGGAGGCGAGTTGGGGTCGGGATTCGGATTTTTACCACTTTAACCTCCCATCCGACTCCAACCCACCCATTTTTTGGGGTTAAAATTCCCCCCAAAGGAGATCCCAAAAATCATTCCAAGATTGATGGAGGTACCTAGCACTCTGCTGACTCCCTTCTTCAACATGAATACATCTTGCCTTGACTTTAGTACAATTATTTTGCCTGTGTCAGACCAAAGCAGCCTGGAGCACTCTTAGGATTGGATGTCAAATGAAATGTGTGCAAGAGCCAGCTTTTAAAAAAAAACTTTGTAGCCTTAAACATCATTATGAAAGTAAACCATATCCCAAAACACTAACTGGAGGAAATCTCGGTTTGTGTTGTAAAATGCAAACACAGTTACAGATCAGACCAAGACCTAGAATCAGGAGGACAAGAGGTAAATGTCCTCCCCACACTCGAAAGAGTGGAACCAATCCTCTCTCAAAAACACCTTTACAGCCATGTTGTAGAGTGACTGGTACATCTACCAACCCCACAGCTATCAGAAACACCCAAAGCCTTCCCAATATTAAATATTTTTCCTTTCCAAGTTTAATTCCTGCCAAATTGTGTCAGGACTGCAAAGCAGTGCCAGTGACATAAAACAAACTTTTTTGCCAAACACCATCTGCATAAATTCAAACTAAGTTAGGGAACCAGAAGACTTTCTGATTTTACTACACTCAGCACAAATAACAACTTACTTCCACTCCATTGGGTGACCTGGTTCACCTCTCCAACTCAAGGTGTTATATGAAGCTCCGTGTCTTCTCCTCCCAAGCAATCCAAAGGGAACCAAACTCTTGGAAGACCATCGACATTCCACACAAGTGATTGTTTTTAGACATTCAGTTTCCAGGATCGTGACATTTTTACTAAAGCACAAAAGCTGAGACATTTGTTGCAGAAAACTGATAACAGTTTGCCTTTGTAATCTTCCAGAAACAATTGCATTGGCCATTGCAACAGCACAGTGAAAGTTCAAGGGTTTCCATTCTCCTGACTATCGTAGCAACTATTTAGTTTCAAACTGGCTACCCGGTGTAGTTCTGGATCCCCCGCCAGTCCTACTGAGCATGCCTGCTCATCTTAAAGCAGCAATGCACTGGATTATGACTTAAAGCAGAAGGAGCCCCAGATTGCACCGTGGGAACTTTACAAGATTTATCTGGTGGGAACAATTTCAGGAACTTGCCTTCAAAATCTGCAATACTGCTGTCAGATATTTCAATCCCTCTCACTGCCTTTTGTATAAAATTCACTTGTCGAGTATTATGATCTAGACTGTGACTGTTGTGGCATACTCCTTCAGAAACTGGGCCGGTGCCCAGTCACGCCAACTCCCAAATTAGCCACCAACTTTCTGGGATGGTTCTTTGAAGATGGTGCCTCCACCCTTCCCTTACAAGGCCACTGTCATAAAGGGGGTGACGGGGGTCAGGACCGGGGATGGGGGCTCCCTACGATGGGAATTATTGGGCCCACAGACTTTTAGAGGGACCCATCGTATGATTGGCATAGCTACGCCTGGTTAGACCGGCCTACTGGAGCAATTGAGGACAACCTGGGGATCTCGGCCTTAATTCCTGAAGGTTTGGCCATTAGTTGCTTTTAAAGGTTTTTTAAATCAGCCCCCTTTGGAGGAGAGCCATAGGGACAACAACGTTTCTTCTGGGTGGGGTGGTACCGGTGCATTCCCTTTCCCTAGCCCAGGACTCATCGCCCAGAATTTCTTGTCTTTTGGGTGTCGGGGTTGGAAGGCCAAACCCCAGATGTGCCCTCAGCCACTGAATGCATTTGATCGCAGCATCACGCCCCCTGCTCCCTGCTAACTAGTAATGTGCTTGTTTTACCATGCCTGTAATATCGTGTCAAACTTTGATCCTTTTCACAACTTTTTTAGTCTCTGTGTTTTCACCAGGCTTTGTGTTCCTCCTTCCTTCTCCTGTAGCAACCATCACCTTGTAGACCGTCCATTCGATCGAACAACCAGCCCCTTTCCTTGCACCAGTTTCATGTTCACATCACACACACACACACAATTATGGGATGCCCCAGTCCCCAGTCCTGTTGGATTTGGTTGCAATTTACTGTACAATTATGTGTAATTTGACACAAATGGAGTGTTTCAGTTATAGATGCACTTAAGGGGAACCTAGATAACTACATGATGGAGAAAGGAAAAGAAAGATATGCTGATAGGATGAGATGAAGTAACAAAGAAAAAAATAAAGACTTGCATTTATATATCGCCTTTCACGACCTCAGGACGTTCCAAAGCACTTTACCTCAAATGGAGTACTTTTGAAATGTAGTCACAGTTGTTATATAAGAAACACAGAAACCAATTTGTACACAGCAAGGTCCCACAAGCAGCAATGCGGTAATAACCAGACCATCTGTTTTTGATGTTGGTTGAGGGATAAGTTTTGGCCAGGACATCGGGCAGAACTCCCCTGCTCTTCTTCAAAATAGAGCCATGGGATCTTTCATGTTCATCTGAGAGGGCTGACGGGGCCTCAGTTTAACGTCTCATCCAAAAGACAGCACCTCCAACAGTGCAGCACTCCCTCAGCACTGCACTGGTGCATCAGCCTAGACTTTGTGCTCAAGTCTCCAAAGTGGGTACTTGAACCCACAACCTTCTAACTGAAAGGCAAGAGGGCTACCGACTGAGCCACAGCTAGCTCCGTACATGGAGCATAAACACTGGCACAGACCTATTCAGTCAAATGTGTTTCTGTGCTGTATAATTCTATGTAATTTAATGTAGTTTACGGGTGGAGAAATTTGGTTGAGGCGCCAAAGTGGCGCCAAGTTCGCCTGGGCGCTGATTTTTGCGCAGCATTCGGAGTAATACCGATTGCTAGAAATTCAGTTTCAGCGCCCCTAGAGGGAGACGGGGCGAGGCTCGAGGTGCTCCGCGTCCCTCTTAGGGCGTTGAAACTGAATATCGCAGCGCAACGTGCCGCAGCGCCACACGCTGCGGCATGGCGCGCTGCGGTACTGCAGGCCTTCCTCCCATTGTTAAGGGGGAGGTGCCTGCAACAGCGCGATCCCCGATCGCGGGTGCTGGCAAAAGAGCCCGGCACTGAGGAGAAGTGCCGGGCTCTCGGGAAACAGCCGGCAATGCCGCGGGGGGGGGTGATCAGGAGGCCGGGGACGGAGGTGCTGGCAGGCGGCCGCCGAAAAAAGCAGCCGCCCCGCACCTCCACCTTAACTTGCGCCACTGCCGGCACAGCAAGGCCCCGTGAACCGGGCGCGGGTAGCGAACGGCGCTACAGCGACGTTCACTACCAAATATCGCGATTGTGGCGCTAATGGGGTGCTGCGCGCACCGATGATGTCATCGGTGGCGGCGCAGCACAACAGGCTAACGCCACCATTAGCGCCCCCGCTGAATATCGCGGGAGGTGCAGCCTGTGGCGCTACAGCCACTGACTGCCCTCTTTAGGCGCTAACAGGTGGCGCTACATACCCAATTTCTCCCCCAGACTCTTTTAACAGAACCATCAAAATGACTTCTTCCATTGGATGCTGGGATATTGGCATTAGTTCCTCTGTGACCCCAGCTGAAGCTTATCAGAACATAGGCCTGCTCCGCCATTCAATTCATTAAGATCATGGTGATCTGTACCTCAACTCCATTTACCCACCTTAGCTCCGTAGCCCTTGATACCCTTAGCTAACGAAAAACTATCGCTCTCAGTCTTGAGTATTTCAATTGACCTCCAGCTTCCACCACCTTTTTTCGGGGTGGGGTGGGGGGTGGGGGGGAGAGAGTTCCAGAAGGAAGCCAATTAAAAATTGTTTGCAACATTGCGCCTGTCAAAAAAAAAGACCCACATGCTAGAAACACATCTCAGCAGGTGAGTTAATCGACATCACAATCTATTTAGTTCAACCTTAGTTTAGACAGCCCTCATCTATTCCTCCAGCTGGTCTTCGACAGGCCTTTTGTATGTGATAAATAACTAAACTCCATTGTGAGAATGATTTGCCTTAATCTGGTAAATTGGCTTCTCAAAGAGCTAGACTGCATACCAAAGGGGATGGGGGAAATAAAAGGTTTGGGCAGTTCTGATATTCTAGTTAGTTATGAGTTCGATTCAGTTGTCAAGCCAAGGTGCTAGCTCTGTACGTAGGAATGTCTACATCATTCCAAAGATGATAGCAGCTGTTAGGAATGAGGGTATAGCTGAGCCACCAAAGACGGTCTGTGATCCATTACCTTCACTGGCTTCAAAGGCATTCCACTGACTGGGTTGACAACTCAACTCTTTCACGATCTGTTTCCAAACTGCTCTCCTATTGAACTGACTTGCCAACTTTACTGCTACTATATATATTTTAAATGTACGCATGAATAAATTTGTTTGGTAACTCAGTCTGATGTGATTAATATCAATCGGCCTCTGACATGGGTGTGCAGCGGAAATCTATGCATGAAGCCAGAGGCAACAAATCAAATCAAATCAAATCAAATCAACTTTTATTGTCATTGTTAGTGCACAAGTGCAGTACAACGAAATGTAGGCTTGCGGCTCCCGAGAGTGTACAATTTGGATTAGGACACTTAAACATTTCAACATACATTTGTACATATATATTAGCATAAATATGACCATAATAAAGTGCATCGGCAGATGTGCAGGCTTTAGTGTTTATTTGTGGAGTTCAGTAGGATGACAAGCGGGTCTGTTGTTTGCAGGCCATCCCAGAATGCTTTGCGTTATATTTTCCTTCTCCGTCTCATCATTCCTTGCTCCCTGTAAAAGAAAGGACGAAAGACTTGCATTTATATAGCATCTTTCACAATCTCAGGACGTCCCAAAGCACTTTACAGCCAATGAAGTATTTTTGAAGTGTAGTCACTGTTGTAATGTGGGAAACGCGGCAGCCAATTTCCGCACAGCAAGCTCCCAGAAACAGCAATGTGATAATGACCAGAGGATCTGTGTTAGTTGGTTGAGGGAAAAATATTGGTCAGGACATTGGGTAGAACTCCCCTGCTCTTCTTCAAATAACCTCACAAGTGGATGTAAAAGATCCCATTCCACTATTTTGAAATATTATCTGAAGATTATCTGTTGTTGTTTGTGGGAGCTTGCTGTGCGCAAATTAGCTGCTGTGTTTCCTACATTACAACAGAGACTACACTTCAAAAGTACTTCATTGGCTGTAAATGCAAGTCTGTCTTTCTTTAGGGGTTGTGTTTCAACAAAGCGCAAACACAAAGCTGCTTTAAGAACTTTTTAATTCTGATTCATTTTCTAAGAGAACAAATGAAATAGGGACTGTTGCTGGCATAAAGTTCCCTGGATGCAGGAGGCCCTCTGGCACCTCGTCCAACTGGGCACTCTTCAGATGGGAGCCTCGAGAAGGGGAAAAACAAAATGGGAAAAGGGAAGGAAAGATAGGAAATGGAACTGTAAAAAAGGGAACAGGAAGAACGAAGGAAAGAAAGTGGAGGAAGGAAGAAAGGGAGGAAATGAAGAAAGAAAAGAGAGAAAGAAACAAAGGAAAAGAAAGGGAACAGGGAAAAAGAGAGGAAGGAAGAAAAGGAGGGAGGGAGGGAGGAATACAGAAACAAGGATGAAGTCAAAATCCTGGCTCAGAGACTGGTCTGATCGGTTCAGCTGTACAGTTTCAGTTAAATGTATTATCATTTCATCCGAACAGGCAAACCTTGTGCATAATGCATGTGTTCACATTGTATCTCGATTATCACTTCATAAATCAGCAACAATTTACAACCGAACGGGTTCAGAGCCTTCAAAGAAACATCCTGTGATGCTTCACAACTAGGCATAGGGAAAGAGACACTGTGCCAGGAAGGGAGAGGATTAGGCAGCTTGACCAAAGGGCTGGTCCAAGAGTTGTGTTTTTAGGTGCAATGTGAAGAAGGGTATCCCAACTGCAGGCTGTGGGTACCAAGCCCCGACCGGCCAACCCTTGAAGCCCAGCTGACTCACTCCTGTTGGTGCTTATATTTCTTATCCACTTATTTGCCAAATGTGAATATTGTGAGCCTAGAGGTTTGGAAAGTAGGTTTTGCTTGTCATTTGGTATATAAATCCTGAAGCAGAAAATGAAAGCACTTGCATGTATATAGCGACTTTCACAACCGCAGGACGTCCCAAAGTGCTTTTACAGCTAATGAATTACTTTTGAAGTGTGGGCGCTGTAGTAATGTAGGAAATGCCAAGAACACCAAGATGTGTTAATATCTGCAACTTGAGATCCATGCAAGTTAATGGGAACACGGGATTTAAACTTTGTATGTGTCCATGAGGCTCCATTGTACAAAGCTATGGTTCCCCAAGGTCCCCAATGTTTCAGCAAATATCCACATGGGAACACATTAGGACCATAAGAATAGGATCCACAGCCTTTTGGGAAAGAGAGTTCCAGATTTCCACTAACCTTTGCGTGGAAAAGTGCTTCCTGCCTGATTTCACTCCAAGATGGCCGAGCTCTAACTTTAAGATTATGTCCCTTTGTTCTGGATTCCCCCCACCAGAGGGCCATTGAACTGCCTCGCCAGCACATTAGATTACCACTTAGAATAACTTAATTATGAGTTGAGATTTATAGCGGGGTTGGGCATCATTGGCCCAGATATTCGGGTCTCCACGGGTGAGTACGCACGGGGTACTCACCCGTAGGCCCAATGGAAGTGCCGGTTTCCTGCATGCACTGCGCGTGCGCGGGAAACCGGCACTTCCGTTCCCCTGAAAGCAGGGGTTCAGAGGTCGAACACGTGCGCGGGGGAGGCTGCGCGTGTGCATCGAACTTCGTTTTTTTTTACAGGTTTTCCCGGGAGGGTAAGTCTCCAGGAGTTAGACGTGTAAAAAGCAGGTGTAAGGCCTGCTTTTTACAAGGTAAGTGGTGAATTAATTAAAATTAAAACATTTTTTCCACAGGTTTATTATTTTTAAATACTTTAAAGAAAGGTAAGTTTATTTTTAGCCCCGTTAGAAAATAAAATTATTTTTTTCAAAAATGTAAATTATTGTTTAAAATAGTTATTTCATTTAATTTATAGTTTATTTAAAAAATGTGATTTAAAAAAAAAATTATTTGAAGGTTTACTGCTATTTTGGGGCCTGTAGTATTTATGAATAACTTCACTCCAGGCTATTAGTTTAACATAATTCTGGTTGTCTTCCGAGTTGATAAAGCTCAATGAAGGTCCAAAGCCCACAGGGTAGAACACTAAAAGTGAAATAAATACAGGCCAAAGCTTGTAAATAAGAGGTTTATAGTTTTGAGGTGCTGGACAAACTATGAGACGGTGCAGTCAGTCTCAAGTTCAACAGAGAAGCTGCGGGGAGGAGGAAGGCCAACATCACCATCTGCTGGTCGACATACAGTACTACATCAAACAAAAAATGACCAGCTGGTTGAAATTTAAAGGGGCTCCTCGAAAGGGAATGAAATCTTATACTTCTCACTCATCCCAAATGTCACTTCAGTGATGCGCTTGCCATTTCTAGACGCCATGCATATTTCTTCTCCCCTCCTGAAGCCGTAACTCAGGCCGAGGTGTCGTTCTATGACGGCTGCCAATCTTCTGATGGCCCCTCCCAAGGTATTCTTCACACCCAAGTCTGTTCGGCAGGTGTCGGCAAATTATCCCAACGTGGTGCGTCGCAGTTCAGCCCATTGCCTTTCTCGGTTGCATTTCTCCTCCAGGGAGTCTCAGGCCAGGTCTTGCCCTGATTCAGGCTCAGTTTACACTGTAATGCAGCTTCACTGCGCAGTGAAAATGCCTCGCACTGATGTAGTGTAAGTGTGCCCTGAGCCAGTCATGCCTGAGTGTGCACAGGAGCTCATTGATGTATTGTCATAGTGTAAGTGTGCCTTGACTCAGCCATGCCCGAGTGTGTACAAGGGCTCACTGATACCCCCAGACAGACCGAGTGTAAAATATCGGTACCGTGACCAACACCACAACTTTTAGTCCTCTCGTGACTATACTCCCACAAGAGTTCATCAAGGAGAACTGAAGGAAATGAAGCCTCTGTCGTGTGTCACAAGACCTCAGAGTAACGTCACAAACTTACTCAACAGTCTTCTCCATTTCAGCAACCGAGCTAGACGTGTGCAGGTTCCAGTACGGGATTGAAGATCTAAACCCATCCCAAACCAATCCTGGACACTGGTCAACAAAATACTCTTATTTTTTTCAGGGTATTGAAAAATATTGGAAGCAAGTTTAAATCTACAAATCACACAAATTACAGTGCGGAAGGAGGGCATTTGGCCCATCACAATTGCGCTGGTACTAACTCGTCAACAACAAATTGCGTTTATATATCGCCATTAATGTAGTAAAACGTCCTAAGGCGCTTCAAAGGAGCGTTACAGACAAAATTTGACACTGAACCACATAAGGAGATATTAGGCTAGTGGACCAAAAGTTTGGTCAGAGAGGTCGGTTTTAAGGAGTGTCTTAAAGGAGGAGAGAGAGGTAGAGAGGTTTAGGGAGGGAACTCCAGAGCTTAGGGCCCAGGCAGCTGAAGGTACGGCCATCAATGGTGGAGCGATGGAAATCAGGGATGTGTAAGAGGGCAGAATTGGAGAAGCGCAGAGATTTCGGAGGGTCGGAGGATTCTTCCTACAGTTACAGAGGTAGGGAGGGCGAGGCCATGAAGAGATTTGAAAACAAGGATGAGAATTTTAAATTCGGGATGTTGCTGGAGCACGAGCCAATGTAGGCAGTGAGCAGAGGAGTGAACGGGATTTGGTGCGAGTTAGGACACAGGCAGCAGAGTTTTGGACGAACTGAAGTTTATGAAGAGTGGAAGAGGGGAGGCCGGCCAGGGGAGTGTTGGAGCAGTTCAACTGGAGCAATCAACTCCACTCCCACTCCCCTGCCAACATATGGCAAGAGAATGGGATGAGAGTGGAAGGCTCCAAGGTGAACTTGTGCAAGCAAGGGATCCAATCAACAAGGACTCCCCTACTGCGGAGTAACTACCAGACTGTCTGGGTGTCAAAGTAACGTGAAATGGGCTTGTAGAGAATCAGCAGCCCGGTTACACAATGGTTGATTGGCTACGAGCCCATTCCAAACTAATGGCGAAGACCAATTCCCCACCCCCCCCACTGCAGAACGGTGGTGAAAGACCAAAGACCAACAGTGCTGGACATCCAGGTATAAAAGAGTAGAAGGGAAGAGGAAGTGAATTAAGAATGGCAGAAGTTTACAGCACTGGTTGGAATTCGACCTGTGCCAGCTCCTTTCTGCTGGAGTAATCCAAAACTAATCATAAGAACATAGGAAATAGGAGCAGGAGTCGGCCATTCGGCCCCTAGAGCTTGTTCCGCCATTCAATGAGATCATGGCTGATCTTCGACCTCAACTCCACCTTCTTGAACTATCCCCATATCCCTGGATTCCCTTAATATCCCAAAATCTATCGATCTCTCTCTTGAATATACTCAACGACTGAGCCTCCACAGCCCTCTGGGGTAGAGAATTCCAAAGATTCACCACCCTCTGAGTGAAGACATTTCTCCTCATCTCAGTCCTAAATGGTCGACCCCTTATTCTGAGACTGTGACTCCTGGTTCTAGACTCCCCAGCCAAGGGAAACATCCTCCCTGCATCTCTCCTGTCAAGCCCTGTAATAATGTTGTATGTTTCAATGAGATCACCTCTCATTCTTCTAAACTCTGGAGAATATAGGCCTAGTCTACGCAATCTGTCCTCATAGGACAATCCCCCCATCCCAGGAATCAGTCTGGTGAACCTTTGTTGCACTCGGTCTACGGCAAGTATATTCTTCCTTAGGTAAGGAGACCAAAACTGTACACAATACTGCAGGTGTGGTCTCAACAGGGCTGACATTATATTCCATTTGCTATGTTCTTGCCCACTCACTTAGCCTGTCTATATCCCCTTGAAGCCTCTTTGCATCCTCCTCACAACTTACATTCCCACCCAGCTTTGTATCATCAGCAAACTTGGATATATTATATTTGGTCCCCTCATCCAAATCATTGATGTAGATTGTGAATAGCTGAGGCCCAAGCACTGATCCTTGCGGTATCCCACTAGTTACAGCCTGCCAACCCGAAAATGACCTGTTTATTCCTACTCTCTGTTTTCTGTCCGTTAACCAATCCTCAATCCATGCTAGTATATTACCCCAAATCCCATGAGCCCTAATTTTGTTTAATAACCTCTTGTGTGGCACCTTATCGAATGCCTTCTGAAAATCCAAATACACCACATCCACTGGTTCCCCCCTTATCTATTCTGCTAATCTCAAAAAACTCAAACAGATTTGTCAAACACGATTTCCCTTTCATAAATCCGTGTTGACTCTGCCCAATCCTATTATTATTTTCTAAGTGCGCTGTACCAGGTCCTTAATAATAGATTCTAGCATTTTCCCTACTACTGATGTCAGGCTAACTGGTCTGTAGTTCCTCATTTTCTCTCTCTCTCCTTTCTTAAATAGTGGGGTTGTAGCAGTTCGTGTTCACCTAGGTAGGTATCGGACGAATGACTACTAAATAATCGAGTTCGACTTCAGGAGAACAATCAATAAGTTATTTAATGCAGGAAACAGATGTTATACAGCAGACAATGGAGTTGGATGCAGGAGAGCCAGAAGGTACGTCTTAACCCAGCAGGGACGCCACGAGGACTGACTCCGCAGTCCTGTGGAGAGCGTGATGACGTCATCACGCTCGGTCGCGTTTTCCCGCGCTTAGGTGGTCACGTGACCGCGTCGTGACATTAGCGCGTTTGCCCGTGCTTGGGCGGTCACGTGACCTGCGCCATTGCGTCGGCGCGTAGCTGTGGCTGGCCATTGCGGCCGAAGCCGCGAGAGCGGGCGGCCGAACCGGGCCGGCGGCCATCGCGGGCATGGGAGGCCGAACCGGGCCGGCGGCCACCGCAGGAGCGGGAGGCCGAGTTGTGCCGGCGACCGTCGGGAGAGTGTAAGGCCGAGCTGGGTCGGCTCGCATCTCGGTGTGTTACGCGATGCGCGACGTGGCGTCAGTGCGTTACGTCGCGTTCTTAAAGAGGCAACGGCCCAAACAGGTAAGTTAAAGGGGCAACGGCCCAAACAGGTAAGTTATGTACATACAAAGGTAAGTTAAAGGGAATTATGTATATACATAGTAAGGGACACCCGGTGGAACCGCCACAGGGTTACATTATTTATCCCGCTGCCCATGAGCAATTACCAGCTCGCACTAAGCTTACGTTTTAAATGGACCCTCAGTGGAGACCGGAGACCCGTCTCTGAATTCTGGGATGAGATCCAGTGGGATACCCACGTCTGGGGTGTGTGGGTGGCCCCACCTTCATCGTATGTGTTGTGGGAGCCCATAAAATAAAAAAATAAAATAGCAAATTATTATTTAATTGGGGAGAGATTACAAAATGCTGCGGTACAGAGGGACCTGGGGGTCCTCGTACATGAATCACAGAAAGTTAGCATGCAGGTACAGCAAGTAATTAGGAAGGCAAATTGAATGTTGGCCTTTATTGCAAAGGGAATGGAGTATAAAAGTAGGGAAGTCCTATTACAACTGTACAGGGTGTTGGTGAGACCACACCTGGAGTACTGCATACAGTTTTGGTCTCCTTATTTAAGGAAGGATATACTTGCCTTGGAGGCAGTTCAGAGAAGGTTCACGAGGTTGATTCCTGGGATGAAGGGGTTGTCTTATGAGGAAAGGTTGAGCAGGTTGGGCCTATACTCATTGGCGTTTAGAAGAATGAGAGGGGATCTTATTGAAATATATAAGATTTTGAAGGGGCTCGACAGGGTAGATGCGGGGAGGATGTTTCCCCTCATGGGGGAATCTAGAACTCGGGGGCACAGTCTCAGAATAAGGAGTCGCCCATTTAAAACGGAGATGAGGAGGAATTTTTTCTCTCAGAGGGTCGTGAATCTTTGGAATTCTCTGCCCCAGAGAGCTGTGGAGGCGGAGTCATTAAATATATTTAAGGTGGAGATAGACAGATTTTCAAAAGGTAAGGGAGTCGAGGGTTATGGGGAGCAGGCAGGGAAGTGGAGTTGAGGCCAAGATCAGATCAGCCATGATTTTACTGAATGGCGGAGCAGGCTCGAGGGGCCAAATGACCTACTCCTACTCCTATGTCTTATGTTCTTATGTTCTAAAACCCTCCCGCCATATAGGACTAATCGCCCCATTGGCTGGTATAACAATGACTACAGCCATGGAAGCGTTCACGTCACGGCCTGTCAGACAATTAATCAGCCTGCAAATCCTTCCAGTGCTTCACACTGTTCTCCAAGGGGAGAGGGTGAAGATACGAAAACAGCGACAATTGACCCACAATCACACGTTCACACGTCAAACAGAGGTATCAAATTTAACATGGCAAGAGGAGATCACAGTCTCACTAAACCAACAAATAAACATTGGAATAAAAACAGAAAATGCTGGAGATTCTAACGAAAGGTCATCGACCTGAAACGTTAACTCTGTTTCTCTCACCACAGATGCTGCCCGACCTGTTGAGTATTTCCAGCATTTTCTGTTTTTATTTCCGATTTCCAGCATCCGCAGTATGTTGTAAATAAGGAGGAGATTGGGGACGCGGGCACTGATGACATCTCTGCGGCAAAAAATGGCAGAGTAACAGATGAACACTAATTACAAGAGGCTGAAAATGGAACAGGGAGTGAAAAATATACTAAAGAACCATTCTGTGGATAACACAACTATCTGAAATATAACTGCAGGCGCATAGCCATAGCTAGTTGTACAAAGTGAAGGTTCATCCTCTGTTTAAATCATGTTGTGTTTTCTGATTCCTGCCTCAGTTTACACTGGGTTTCTCATTCCTGACGAAAGGTCATCGACCTGAAATGTTAACTCTGTTTCTCTCTCCACAGATACTGCCTGACCTGCTGAGTGTTTCCAGCATTTTCTGTTTTTATTTCAGATTTCCAGCATCTGCAGTATTTTGCTTTTGTAAATAAGAACATAAGAAACATAAGAAATAGGAGCAGGAATAGGCCATACGGCTCCTCAAGCCTGCTCCGCCATTCAATAAGATCATGGCTGATCAATCTAGTGAACAATCGTTGCACCGCCTCTAAGGCAAGTATATCCTTCCTTAGATAAGGAGATCAAAACTGTGCACAGTACTCCAGGTGTGGTCTCATCAAGGCCCTGTACAAATAAATATTGGAGATGCACTTTAAATAGTGACATAAAATTAGGCTGAAAAGGAGGATTCGATGAGGCATAAAACCTTTGCACGTGAAGAAACCATTCTCCACCCAGCACCAGTTTTCCTTCTGTTGTGATGGTGGTGTCACTTGCTGGGTAGAGTTGCACGGACCCAGGCAACCCTCCTGCCACTTACCCCAAGCACCCTTCCTGACCCCTAAACAACCAAGTGCCAACTGGCTTTATGACAGCGTGTGCCGTCTGAGAGTCATCATCAAAAGCTGAACCCAATTCTGTGCTCAACTGCACTCATGTTCCAGCAGGGAGCACTGAGTCATGATCAGGAACCGACCCCATGCAAATTTTCCCACTCCATCACCTTCCTTAAAGAGGAAAATTCTGCAGGGCTGTGGGGAAAGAGCAGAGTGGTGGAACTAATCGCTAGCTGACAACAGCCAAGTCAGCACAGACCGGGATCTTCCTTAGCCTGTTTGACTCAGTGCCACACTCTCTGAGCCATCGGGTTCACCCATCCTCCCCGGCACTCGGTGAGAGTAGGCCTCGCTGCCAGAGGCTTGAGCACAGAAAGCTAGGCTGACACTCCATTGCAGTGCTGAGGGAGTGCTGCACTGTCGGAGATGCTGTCTTTCAGATGAGACGTTAAACCGAGGCCCCGTCTGCCCCCTCAGGTGGATGTCAAAGATCCCATGGCACTATTTTGAAGATGGGCAGGGGAGTTATTCCCGGTGTCCTGGGCCAATATTTATCCCTCAACCAACATCGCTAAAACTGATTACCCGGTCATTATCACATTGCTGTTTGTGGGAGCTTGCTGTGCACTCGTTGGCTGCCGCATTTCCTGCATTACAACAGTGACTACAATTCAAAAGTACTTCATTGGCTGTAAAGCGTTTTGGACATCCTGAGGTCATGAAAGGCGCTATAGAAATGCAAATCTTTCTTAACTGTTCGTATGTTACCAGGGGTCACAGTCTCAGGATAAGGGGTCGGCCATTTAAGACTGAGATGAGGAGGAATTTCTTCACTCAGAGGGTTGAGAATCTTTGGAATTCTCTGCCCCAGAGGGCTGTGGATGCTCAGTCGTTGAGTATATTCAAGGCTGAGATCGATAGATTTTTGGACTCTAGGGGAATCAATGGATATGGAGATCGGGTGGGAAAGTGGAGTTGAGGTCGATGATCAGCCATGATCTTATTGAATTGCGGAGCAGGCTCGAGGGGCCGTAAGGCCTACTCCTGCTCCTATTTCTTATGTTCTTATGCTAGCTTTTTCAAAGAGCCAGCTCAGACACAATGGGCTGAATGGTCTCCTTCTGTGCTGTATGATCACCTACAGTCCCCAGGTCCATTCCTGGTTCTGCCCACTGCCACCCCAGATGAGATTCTCCTCCTCCCCTCAATCTCACAGAATGAGGCAATGGTGGGACATTTCACTTCAGTTAAACTCGCATTTTAACTCGCAGTGTTGTTGGAGACCATGCCAAACAACACCTGGAGGAGAGAGTCCAGATTGCAGCGATTCAGGAGAGTGCTGCCTGCAAATTATGCAGAGTTTTTCAGCCAGAGAAAACAAAAATCATCACAGCAACAGCTGTGTACAAGTCAGCGCAAGCTCCCCTCCCCCACTCCCCTGAAGGTGCTGACTCCTGGTGGGGAGTATAGTTCCAGGGACCCCGTCACACCAGTACGATAGCAAAATACTGCAGATGTTGGAAATCCGAAATAACAACAGAAAATGCTGGAAAAACTCAGCAGGTCAGGCAACATCCGTGGAGAGAAATTTGAGTTGACGTTTCGGGTCGAACCCTTCTTCAAAACTGGAAAGAAAAGAAAATAGATCGAAGGCAGGGCTGCGATCGGACAAAAGAAGTGAAAGAGCTAGACGAGATGGTAATAGGCTGAGATTAGGTGTAAAGTGTACTGGCAGGGCATGAGATAGCTGCCAGGTGTGAGAGAGAAACAAAAGGAAAAGGGGGGGGGGGAAAAGGAGTGGAAAAACTACAAGAAAAAATGTGTAATAGGGGCCGAGGTTATGATCTGAAATTGTTGAACTCGATATTGAGCCCGGAAGGCTGCAGAGTGCCTAATCGGAAGATGAGGTGCTGTTCCTCGAGTTTACGTTGAGCTTCCGTGGAACAATACAAGAGGCCAAGGACGGTGAGGTCCGAGTGGGAATGGAGCGGTGAATTAAAATGACAGGTGACCGGAAGCTCGGGGTCACCCTTATGGACTGAACGGAGGTGTTCCGCAAAGCGGTCACCCAATCTGCGTTTGGTGGACCTCGCCAGGTGGTTAGTCAAACATCGAGAACACCACAGCCAAGGCTGATCCTGTTCTTGCCAGACATCCACACATTCCAGCGAGCATCAAAAGATTAGTTCTGGGGAGCAGGAGACAGATTAAGACTCGGTAAAGAGCGGAAGCTCAAACGAGCAGTGGAGACACTGAAGTAAACAGGGAGATTGGACAAACTTTTAAAAAACAAAATTCAAGTGGCCTAAGTTCATTAGCGACCCAGAAATGAAAGGCTCAAGAACCAAACTAAATTGGTCAATGATGCGTTGTGATGCAGCTCGCTTGAGGTTTCAGCCTTCCCGAGTCCGACCTGCGCCGAGGCCCGCAGTAAGTCTGGGGGTGGGTGAGGGAACAGTTGTTTCGCAGAACCAGGAGGAGCATTCCTGCTACTTCTGACGCCATAAAATACACAAATTTGCAGTGTTTTGGGGTCTTTTTCCTGAGTTGCCTCCAGCAGTCCCGATAAGGACCCCGCCGATTAGACTGCCCCAGACCCAGAAACACCAGTCGGAGTTTGTGCATCGCAATCTCCAGCTGGTGTAAACCAATTTACCAATCCAGGTCAGAAATGAGCACACAAGCCTCATTTCAATATTGAAAATTAGGCCTGCGCTCGGCCGCCTAAAGAAAGGCCCCGGCCAAATTAGCAATGCTCTGAATGCCCGTGTACATTGGGCTCGGGCCTCCGAGCGGCTAAATTGGTTATCGTTGCACCCAATATAGGTTGACAAAACGGGTGCAGCGATGTTGAATTTAGACCCCTCGATGTCTAGTTTACACCTTTGAGGCATTTGCGCAGCGCACTCGAACAACTAGCGTAGTCCGGGCTGATCCCAACTCAGGGTGGAAGCCCAGGGTGAGGTTTTAAAGCCAATCACAGATGCACTAGTAGGTACTGCAGAGTTCTTAAACTGGTATCTTTCCAGTACCTGGTAACATAGAAACATAGAAGATAGGAGCAGGGGTAGGCCATTCGGCCCCTCGAGCCTGCTCCGCCATTCAATGTGATCATGGCTGATCATCCAAATTCAGTACCCTGTCCCTGCCTTCTCCCCATATCCCTTGATCCCCTTAGCCTTAAGAAATATATCCAACTCCTTCTTGAATATATTTAATGAATTGGCCTCCACTGCCTTCTGTGGTAGAGAATTCCACAGGTTCACCACTCTCTGGGTGAAGAAATTCCTCCTCATTTCAGTCCTAAATGGCTTACCCCTTATCCTTAGACTGTGACCCCTGGTTCTGGACTCCCCGGCCATCGGGAACATCCTTCCTGCATCCAGTCTGTCCAGTCCTGTTAGAATTTTATAAGTTTCAATGAGATCCCCTCTCATTCTTCTAAACTCCAGCGAGTATAAGCCCAATCGATCCAATCTCTCCTCATACGTCATTCCTGCCATCCTAGGTATCAGTCTGGTGAATCTTCGCTGCACTCCCTCCATGGCAAGAACATCCTTCCTCAGATAATGCGACCAAAACTGCACACAATACTCAAGGTGTGGTCTCACCAAGGCCCTGTACAACTGCAGCAAGACATCCTTGTTCTTGTACTCAAACCCTCTCACTACGAAGGCCAACATACCATTTACCTTCTTAACCGCCTGCTGCACCTGCATGCTTACCTTCAGCGACTGGTGCACAAGGACACCCAGGCCTCGTTGAACTTCCCCTTTTCCCAATCTATTGCCGTTCAGATAATAATCTGCCTTCCTGTTTTTGCCACCAAAGTGGATAACCTCACATTTATCCACATTATACTGCATCTGCCATGCTTCTGCCCAATCACCCAACCTGTAACAAGAAGCTTTTGTTCAGGTGTGTTGGGAGTTAGTAAAGGCTGCTGGTTCCCTGCCATAAATAGGCCCTATAGCAACCTCCGAGTCAACAGCTTAATAACCATACCAATCTTGTCATATACTTTAAGTTATTGCGACACATCGAGGGCCGAAGTACAGTAGCACTCTATGTCTAAGGCTCTATTTTTTTGCCATATTAACCACATCAATTAACTTTACTCACCTCACTCGCCTATATATGGTGCTTTTCTGTACATGAGGATACACAGCGGGGCCAGTTCCCATCATTCAGAATCTGCTTCCTGCAACATGCACATCAAATGCGTGACAATCTTGGGGCAGATTCCCTGTTATTTAACCTATTCTGATTATGAGCTGCACGAATAGTCCTCACCATCACCAGGCAGAATATAACACGGGATGGCGCAGGGTCGTGCGCTGTGTCGTTACGTATCGAACTGACCATGATGTAGGGTGACCATATTTTCTAAACCGGATCCGGGGACACACAAGGTGGGAGCACAGCAAAGTAGCCAGGCTAGAAAATATAGGTTGCGCAGCGTAGCGAGGCAAAATATTTAGCAGCCTATATTTCAACAGTCGCACAGATACACTGCAAATGGAAAACAAACATGCATATAATTACCACGGATGTGACGTCACAGTATTGAAGCGCATTCAGCACACTTCCCATCAGGGTAGACTGACTACATGTTTATAAATAGTACAATAACGCTGTTCAGTCCATTGATCTGAAACTGAGATTATGTCTAACGGTACGATATACATATATTCCAATGACTATGGCTCCAGTCTATTCGGGGATGAGTTTCATGAACTGGGGACTCTTGCGGGAACATTGTTTGCCCGGGGACGCAGCATCTCATCTTGTGACATGTGGTCAGTCTACCCTGATAGGAAGTGTGCGTCAAGCCCGTCAGATCAACTTACCTCCAAACCCTGTGGAAACTAGTACAGGAAACCCTTTGGTATCCGGCACCGATGGGACCGGGATGGTGCCAGTTGATTAAAAATTCCGGATGATGGAGTGGGTTATCTACCACGGCTATTTTTAACAAAGAAAAATAAAAAAATCAAGAAATGTGCAATATACAGTAATTGGCGGATCGGAAGAGACTACCGGCAGCGCAGGAGAGTCAGACTCCTGTTATTGAGGTGTTCGGACTTCCGACAGCGCCAAGAAGCCGAGTAGTGGCAGTTTGGAGAACTACCCCCACTGACTAACTCAGCCACCGCGGGAGACTTGGACTCGGACTCGCAACATTTCCGGTTATTGAGGTGTTGTTTTCGGAGTATGAATTTTGCCGGTTAATAGAGAATTCTGGATATTTAGGTGCCATTTAAATGAAAGTTTCCTGTACTTGGCTGCAGGAATCGTCAGATCCCTAGCTGAAATACTGAGGTCGAGTCAGTCCGATAATTAAACGAAGTTTAATGTAAACTAACGAACAAACAATGGAATTCAGGAGAAACAATCAACAGGTCTTTTCTTAAGGCTGGCTTCCCGAGGTCTGACCTGGGAACCTCCCAGCCTGACGTCATGACGTCATCACGTTTCCCGCCATTCGGGACGTCACGTGACCAACGTAATGACGTCATCGCGCTGGTTCTGGAACTTACCGAGAACGGGTTATTTACAAACAGTAAACAAACATAGGTGCTGTAGCACTCTGTTAAAGGCAGTTATATAGTCATACAGGAGTCCCTTGGTGGCTTTGCCACATGCGCCCCCCCAGAAGTGTCTTTAACCACAAAAGTCAATCGCAGAGGAGGTCAGACAAGCCTGTTCGAACGACTCCGATATTCCCGGAGAGGAATGGGCTGGGCAGACGATGAGCTGGCCTGCGGATCAGGTGTGGCGGCAGCGGGCGGCCGCCCACGACGCGGTGGCTGCGCTGCCTCGACCAGTCGCTCGAGGTCTAGGTGTGCGGCCTTGAGGCGGTCTACGGAAATGTGGTCAGGCTTGCCCCCGACGTCCACTAAAAAACTCTTGGCACCCGACTGCAGTACCTGGAAAGGTGTGAGAGGACTACGGTGGGAGTCATGCCTGACAAAAACGAATTTAGCCTGCATAAGCTCCGGCGGAACGTGTGACGCGGGCAAACCGTGATGTGACGTCGGAATTGGCCTAAAAGATTGAGCTGCATCCCGGTGGGCCTCCAGTTGTTCGGCTGCCAACCAAGGTCGCGTTGGTGACGGAAGAAACTCGCCTGGCACCCGGAGTGGCTGTCCATAAACCAGCTCGGCAGCCGATGCCTGCAGGTCCTCTTTGATGCTCGGGTTATGCATAGCGCCCACCCAAGGCAGCCTGTCTATCCATGCGGCCCCCTGGAGGCTGACCCGCAGCGACGCCTTCAAGGACCGATGAAAGCGCTCACCTAGTCCATTTGCCTGCAGATGGTAAGCCGTGGTCCGATGGAACTTGGTGCCCAAACCCAAGGCTGCGGTGTTCCACAGTGCAGACGAGAATTGCGGCCCGTGGTCCGACAAAATATCAGATGGAACGCCGAAACGTGCAACCCAGGAGGAAAGAAAAGCCCGG
Organism: Somniosus microcephalus; assembly: GCF_052327205.1. Lineage (NCBI taxonomy): Eukaryota > Metazoa > Chordata > Chondrichthyes > Squaliformes > Somniosidae > Somniosus > Somniosus microcephalus. Next base: position 16,487,279 of record NC_141002.1, on the reverse strand, counting down.
GCGACATCCGCAGAGGTGGTGGACATCAAAGGAATGCCTGGTGGTACGGTCGACAATAGTCAAGAAATGTGTGAAACCCTGTGACGGCGGTAGTGGGCCAACGAGATCGACATGGACGTGATCGAAACGCCACTCCGGTACTTCAAAAACGGCTATGGGAGCTTTGACGTGCCGCTGCACCTTAGCCCGTTGGCACACGATGCAGGTGTTGGCCCAGTCGCGGACATCCTTGCGCATCCCTCTCCAGACGAACTTGGACGCCAGTAGTTTTTGTGAAGCCCTCACGCCAGGGTGCGCAAGCCCGTGGATGGCATCGAAAACGTTCCTACGCCAGGACAGCGGAACGATCGGGCGGGGGTCCCCCAAGGAGACGTCGCAGAGCAAGGAGGTGCCGGCCGAGTGGAAAAGCACATCCGCTGGCTGAAGGCAGGAGGAGTCGGTACGGAAAGCTTGCGTTTCCGGATCAGCCGCTTGGTCAGCAGCCATGAGTGAATAATCGAGTCCCAGCTGGACGGCCTGGACCGTCGCACGCGAGAGGCAATCGGTGACCACGTTGTCCATTCCGGCCACGTGCCGGATGTCGGTGGTGAACTCAGAAATAAAGGTGAGCTGTCGTTGCTGTCGAGCCAACCACAGCTCAGCCGTCTTGGCCATGGCAAACGTCAGGGGCTTGTGATCCACAAACGCGGTGAATTGGCGCCCCTCCAACAGAAAACGAAAATGGCGGATGGCCAGAAACAACGCCAACAACTCCCTGTCGAACGTGCTGTAGCTGCGTTCGTTACAACGCAATTGGCGACTAAAAAATGCCAGTGGTTGCCATGTCCCGTCGACCCATTGCTCCTGCACGGCGCCTATGGCGTAGTCCGAAGCGTCAGTCGTAAGCGCGATGGTGGCGCCAGGCAGCGGGTGCGCCAACATCGTTGCGTTTGCGAGAGCATCTTTCGTGTCCACAAAAGCGCAATTCATCTCTGGTGTCCAGACCACAGGTTCCTTCCCCGGTTTCCCTCTGAGTGCCTCGTAGAGTGGCCGTATAAGCTGCGCGGCCCGGGGAACAAACCGATGGTAAAAATTTACCATACCGAGGAACTCCTGGAGTGCTTTAACGGATTGTGGGTGTGGAAAAGCAGCAACCGCCTCCACCTTCGACCGAAGTGGCACTGCTCCTTCTGCAGTGATGCAGTGGCCCAAAAAGTCGATCTGTCGCAGCCCAAATTGGCATTTGGCCGGGTTAATTATGAGGCCATGCTGATGGAGGCGGCGAAAAAGGAGGCGCAGGTGGCTGAGATGTTCCTCTTTCGAAGTACTGGCGACCAGGATGTCATCGAGATACACAAACAGGAACTTAAGATCCCGCAGCACTGAATCCATAAGGCATTCTTGAGCCCGAACGGCATTCGGAGGAATTCAAACAGTCCGAACAGGGTAATGACCGCCGTCTTCTGGATGTCCTGGGGGTGGACGGGCACTTGATGGTACCCCCGGACGAGGTCGATTTTGGAAAAAAACGAATTGCCTGCCAAATGTGCGGAGAAATCTTGGATGTACGGTATTGGGTACCGGTCGGGCGTCGTGACCTCATTGAGGCGCCGATAATCGCCGCAGGGCCGCCAACCACCGCCGGGCTTAGGGACGATATGAAGTGGCGAAGACCAGGGACTATCCGACTGGCGAACTATCCCCAGCCGCTCCATGGTGGTGAACTCCGCCTTCGCGGCCTCGAGTTTACTGGGTTCCAGCCGCCGAGCCCAGGCATAGACCGGAGGGCCGGTCGTCGCGATGTGGTGCTCCACACCATGTTTAGCGGTCATTGCCGAGAAGGTGGGCCGAGTTAGATCCAGAAATTCCCCGAGAAGGCGGGCGAAGTCGTCGGGCACCGGCACGGTGCAGGAAACCGTGTGAGTCGCGCCTAAGCCCCGAAAGCACGGGATGGAGGCAAACGTGGCGGCGTGAATCAGATGGCGATTTTGTAAATCAACCAATAGGCCATTGGCACAGAAGAAGTCAGCGCCGAGGATTGCCTGTGCGATTTGGGCGGTGATAAACTCCCATAGGAAACGTTGCCCGCCGAAACACACCTGGATCCGCCGCTTCCCGAACGTACGAATAGCGAAGCGGGGAGGATGCTGCACTGGGCGCCCGTGTCACACAAAAACCGCTGGCCCGAAATGGAGTCGGTGATATAAAGTAACTTCCCGGAATCTCCAACCGCCATCGTAGATGCGAAACTGACCTCGGGGTCGTTCTTCCGTTCACGCAGTCGGTGCTGATGCTTTCTCGTTGCATTAGGCACGAAACTACAGGGAGGACGGCAGCATCTGGCTTTTGGGCTGAAACGGGCGTGATAATAACAGAGACCAGATGGTGGAGGCGCCAAGGCGGGGTTCTTCGGGGCGGGGCGCTTCGAGGTGGCGCAGTACTGCTGCATCACCGCATAAATAGTGTCGGCTTCGGCCGCGAGCGCTACACTGTCCGTAGCCTTCGACCTGGCGAGGGCTGCTTGCACCTGCTCGGGGAGCTGGCTCAGGAACAGTTCCCGGAACAGAAAACACTGCGGCTCAGAACCAAGGAGCGTGAGCATCCGGCTTAGCATCGCCTAACCCGGGCAGTGTGAGTAAACGTCGCGCGCGCTCCGCTTTCGTGAGGCCAAAAACCTGCATTAGTCGCGCCTTAAGCGTATCATACTTGTTATCCACGGGCGGGTTTTCCAGCAGGCTGATGATCCTCGAAGCCGTCGAGCTGTCCAGTGCAGAGACCACGTAAAGATAACGGGTCTGATCCAGCACGATGTTCCGTAGTTGGAACTGAGCCTCCGCTTGGACGAACCAGGAGGCCGCCTGTTGTTCCCAAAATTGAGGGAACTTCAAGGTCACTGCATTAACATCCATCGTGCTGCGTCGCGCTTCCTCCGCGAAAATCGTCCGCGAAGCTTCGGGGTCACCACTGTAGGAATCATCAGATCCCTAGCTGAAATACTGAGGTCGAGTCAGTCCGATAATTAAACAAAGTTTAATGTAAACTAAAGAACAAACAATGGAATGCAGGAGAAAGAATCAACAGGTCTTTTCTTAAGGCTGGCTTCCCGAGGTCTGACCTGGGAACCTCCCAGCCTGACGTCATGACGTCATCACGTTTCCCGCCGTTCGGGATGTCACGTGACCAACGTGATGACGTCATCGCGCTGGTTCTGGAACTTACCGAGAACAGGTTATTTACAAACAGTAAACGAACATAGGTGCTTTAGCACTCTGTTAAAGGCAGTTATATAGCCATACAGGAGTCCCTTGGTGGCTTTGCCACAGTTTCCTGTACTTGGCAACTGCAAACAAAACTGTGGTGGCAAATTCACATCGATTTCGCAGAGCTGGAGATGCAGAAACTGATTTTTATTTTGAATGGCTCAATGTGCTTCTGACGTAATGGCGATGATTGACCTGTTACGGTATTTGTTTGCTCGATATACATGAAAAGGAAAAATTTGCAGGGCTATGGGGGAAGAGCTGGCGGAGTGGGACTAATTGGATAGTACTTGCAAAGAGTCAGCACAGGCATGATGGGCTGAATGGCCTCTTTCTGTGCCGTATGATTCTATGATATGGACTTCCTGTGGAGCTGGTGTCTGACCTTTTCAGTCTTAGGATTTCTCTTAATTTTTAAGTAAGAATGGTCGGTTTAATATTACTTCTCCACCCGGACACCCGCAGTCAAATGGGGGAATTAAGGTGATGGTACGTGTATTCAGAACTTCTCTAAAGAAGGGGTGCCAGATCCTGGCACCAAGCCTCAGAAATGAGCTGTATTCCCTTTGAGTTATCGTACGGCACCTCATACTGTTATACATATGACACCTGCTGAGTTCTTCACCGGAATGGAGGTAAGAACTCGTTTTGATACTTTTTACACTTGACTTGGAAACATCAGAGATGAGAAGGAAACTTTGTATTGGACCCTCAGGCTGGGTCGGCAACTTCAAAGTGCGAGAGAAAGAATAATGGCCCAGAAATTTGGGTCGGAGGCTTCCCGCGGGTGCAAGCCTCCGACCTGCACTTACCTTGCGCACCGGCCGTTGTGCTGTGGGCCCGCGTGGGATTCCGATCCTGGGCCTGCTCCAACTGCCGGCGCGCAGTGCTTGCGTATCTCAGGGGCGCAGTTAGTTCGATGCGTCCCCTGGGATCACGTGGGCCATGAAGAGCCAATGGTAGCAAGGAATCTGTATTCATAGATTTGAAAGGAAGACCTGTCAAATCTACAAATACAATTCAGCCCCAAAACATAACTAAAACTTCAAATACATTTTTTTTAAAATCACATTTTAAAAATAAGTATAAATTACATAAAATAACTATTTTAAACAATAATTTACATATTTGAAAAAATTAATTACAGTTTCTAATGGGGCTAAAAATAAACTTACCTTTCTTTAAAGTATTTAAAAATAATAAACCTGTGGAAAAAATGTTTTAATTTTACTTAATTCACCACTTACCTTGTTAAAAGCAGGCCTTGCGACTGCTTTTTAAACGCGTAGCTGCTGGAGACTTACCCTCCCGGAGAAACCTGCAAAAAAAATGGAAGTTCCAGGCGTACACGCTGCCTCTCCGGTGCACACGTTCGACCTGTGAACCCCTTCCTTTAAGGGAATGGAAGTTCCGGTTTCCCGCGCATGCGCAGTGCATGCACGAAACCGGCACTTTCGTTGGGCCTACGCGTGAGTACACAGCGCATACTCACCCGTGGGGACCCGAAGTTCTGGATTATGTTTTGATTTCTGTGGGAATGTGAAAAAATGATCTGTTGGCATGAACATTGAAGCTGTTACCTTCTTAGTATTGGTGGATGGTTTGCTGTGGAAATGTCATATGGATCAGCCATGACAATCATGACAATCGATCGACTGCATTTTATGTACCAGATGATGCAGGCCTTGGAGAGGGTGCGGAGGAGATTTACGAGCATGTTACCAGGGATGAGAGACTTCAGTTATGTGGAGAGGCTGGAGAAGCTGAGCTTGTTCTCCTTAGAGTAGAGAAGGTTATGGGGAGATTTAACAGAGGTGTTCAAAATCATGAGGGGTTTTGTAGAGTAAATAAGGAGAAACTGTTTCCACTGGCAGGAGTGTCGGTAACCAGAGGGCACAGATTTAAGATCATTGATAAAACAACCAGAGGGGAGATGAGGATAATTTTTTTTACGCAGCGAGTTGTTGTGATCTGGAATGCACTGCCTGAAAGGGCGGTGGAAGCAGATTCAATAAGAACTTTCAAAAGGAAGTTAGATAAATACTTGAAGGTGAGGAATGTGCAGGGCTATGGGGAAAGAGCGGGGCAATGGGACTAATTGGTATCTCTAGCAAAGAGCCAGTGCAGGCCTCCTTCTGTGTTATAACGTTCTATGGTAACATTGAATGTGTCCTTCCAGCAATGCCTATTCCACCTAAGGAAGTAATTGTTACAGCTCCTCAAAGTTTCAGATGTTTCGCCTATTCCCATATGTAATGGACCAGCCATCTCCCAGGATATTCTTTGCACTCTTGATTCTGGTGTGAACTCTCCACAACAGCCTGCAAGGAAAGCTGTGAACCCAGATAGTGTTGTAACCGAACCTGAGAAGTCCCAACTTCCCCAATGTCAATCCTACTCGAAGAAATCCACAAAGATCAGGGAAACCTCCAAATCATTTGGATCTGTACATTAGGGTGACCATATTTACTAAACCGAAGCAGCCTATATTTCAACAGTCGCACAGATACACTGAAAATGGTAAACAAACGTGAATATAATTACCGCGGATGTGACATCACCGTATTGAAGCGCATTCAGACACCGTTTATAAATAATACAATAACACTGTTCAGTCCATTGTCCTGAAACTGAGATTATGTCTAACGGTATGATGTGACTATGGCTCCAATGACTACGGCTCCAATCTATTCGGGGACGAGTTTCATGAACCGAGGGTGCTGTTTGCCCGGGGGACACAGTACCTAATCCTGGCACTATCCCTGGAAAATGGCAACGTACGGTCACCCTATTGTACATTGTTAGTGCTTTCATTATGGTTCTAGTGTGTTGACATCACCCATCTTTCCCGCGGACTAACGGGAGCGAGCTACAGTTTATTTTTAATCACATTATTGCAAGATGTAGTTGCTGAATTTCTTTGCTAAATGCTGTTTAATCAGTTAACCAGGCTCATTCTTGGATATGGTCATTTTCACCTTGCGATTCTGAGGGGGAAGCGGTATGATTGGTACTTGCTTATTTTAACTGAACACTAGGTGGCCCAGTGATAGGAGTCCACTCATTGAACAAAATACACCCCAAAGTCTTTATTGCTTTTGTTATTCTTTGACGGAATATTCTGGAGGGTGTGGAAATAAAATCAGCCAGTTATTACTATTTGAGTTGTTACTTGGACATACCAATAGAGCGCAGGGTCAACACCAGAGGGGCAACGCCAGAGGGACAACGCCAGAGGGACAATGCCAGAGGGACAACACCAGAGGGGCAACACCAGAGGGACAACGCCAGAGGGACAATGCCAGAGGGACAACACCAGAGGGGCAATGCCAGAGGGACAATGCCAGAGGGGCAAAGCCAGAGGGGCAACGCCAGAGGGACAATGCCAGAGGGGCAACGCCAGAGGGACAATGCCAGAGGGACAATGCCAGAGGGGCAACGCCAGAGGGACAATGCCAGAGGGACAACGCCAGAGGGACAATGCCAGAGGGGCAACGCCAGAGGGACAATGCCAGAGGGACAATGCCAGAGGGGCAATGCCAGAGGGACAATGCCAGAGGGGCAACGCCAGAGGGACAATGCCAAAAAGACAATGCCAGAGGGGCAATGCCAGAGGGACAATGCCAGAGGGACAACGCCAGAGGGACAATGCCAGAGGGGCAACGCCAGAGGGACAATGCCAGAGGGGCAATGCCAGAGGGACAATGCCAGAGGGGCAACGCCAGAGGGACAATGCCAGAGGGGCAACGTCAGAGGGACAATGCCAAACAGACAATGCCAGAGGGGCAATGCCAGAGGGGCAATGCCAGAGGGACAATGTCAGAGGGATAACGCCAGAGGGGCAACGCCAGAGGGACAATGCCAGAGGGACAATGCCAGAGGGGCAATGCCAGAGGGTCAACTCCAGAGGGTCACGCCAGAGGGTCAACACTAGAGGGACAATGCCAGAGGGACAATGCCAGAGGGACAATGCCAGAGGGGCAATGCCAGAGGGTCAACTCCAGAGGGTCACGCCAGAGGGTTAATACTAGAGGGACAATGCCAGAGGATCAATGCCAGAGGGACAACACCAGAGGGTCAACCTCTGAGGGTCAATATACCTCAACTTCTGCGATGATGAAAAAGGACAATTTTTTGGTTCCTTAAATCTTTTCAATTTCCAAACTTTCTCCTTCACTTGGGTATTGTTTCAATGTTAGTGTAAACATCAAACCCATTCAGCTCACTATCACGTGACTGCTTCACACTGTTTGACCTTAGTGACCTCAATCAGTTGGGTTTTTACACTATCGCGTGACCAGTTCACTAATCCTCTCTTGGTGATCTCTGAAATGACCTAGTAAGCTACAATCAGTATGATTACAACGCCCAGTATGATATGACCGAGGCAATAAATGCAGTCTTGCTGCCATCCTGAGAACAAGTGATTCAGAAGAGGGAGGAAAGCAAAGTGAATCTGGATGCTGCTCCATGTTTGTTTCCCTCCATGAAGGATGACACAAGATGAACCTTTCACCCACTTACCTTTCCACCCATCTTATCCTCTTTGTAATAACTCTTTTTATCACTCATCAGTTTACTGATTACATTAACAAGCCATAAACTCTGTCATACAGTGACAGGTACTTTTTTATTCCAATTTTGTCTCTAATGAGTTTATTGACACTCCGCACAATAAAACACAGTAAAAGCAATCTCACGCAAAAACAAAGAACTTGCATTTACACAGCGCCTTTCACGACCACCGGACGCCCCAAAGCGCTTTACAGCCAATGAAGTACTTTTGAAGTGTAGTCACGGTTGTAATGTGGGAAACACGGCAGCCAATTTGCACACAGCAAGATCCCACAAACAGGAACGCGATAATGACCAGATCATCTGTTTTTTGAGGGATAAATATTGGCCAGGACAGCGGAGATAACTCCCCTGCTCTTCTTCAAAATAGTGCCATAGGATCTTTTACATCCACGTGAGAGGGCAGACAGGGTTTCGGTTTAACATCTCGTCCGAAAGATGACACCCACGACAGTGCAGCACTCCCTCAGTACTGCGCTGGAGTGTCAGCCAAGATTTCTGTGCTCAAGTCTCTGGAGTGAGACTTAAATCCACAACCTTTTATCTTAGACATTTGTGTCAGCTGTGGCTCAGTTAGTCGCACACTCCCCTCTGAGTCAGAAGGCTGTGGGTTCAAGTCCCACTCCAGGGACTTGAATACATACATCTAGGCTGACACTCCAGTGCAGTGCTGAGGGAGTGCTGCACTGTTGGAGGTGCCGTCTTTTGGATGAGACGTTAAACCGCGGCCCTGTCTGCTCTCCCAGGTTGACATAAAAGATCCCATGACACTATTGAAGGTCAATCATCACAGCCCCAGGACATCGCTGCAGGAGTTCCTCAGGGCAGTGTCCTCGGTCCAACCATCTTCAGCTGCTTCATCAATGACCTTCCCTCCAACATAAGGTCAGAAATGGGGATGTTCGCTGATGACTGCACAGTGTTCAGTGCCATTCGCAACTCCTCAGATAATGAAGCAGTCCATGCCTGCATGCAACAAGACCTGGACGACGTTCAAGCTTGGGCTGATAAGTGGCAGGTAACATTCACGCCACAGAAGTGCCAGACAATGACTATCTCCAACAAGCGAGAGTCTAACCTCCGCCCCTTGATATTCAACAGCATTACCATCACCGAATCCCCCACCATCAACATCCTGGGGGGTCACCATTGACCAGAAATTTAACTGGACCAGCCACATAAATACTGTGGCAACAAGAGCAGGTCACAGGCTAGGTATTTTGCGGTGAGTGTCTCACCTCCTGACTCCTCAAAGCCTTTCCAACATCTACAAGGCACAAGTCAGGAGTGTGATGGAATACTCTCCACTTGCCTGGGTGAGTGCAGCTCCAACAACACTCAAGAAGCTCGACACCATCCAGGACAAAGCAGCCCGCTTGATTGGCACCCCATCCACCAGATTAAACATCCACTCCCTCCACCGCCGGCGTACCATGGCTGCAGTGTGTACCATCTACAAGATGCACTGCAGCAACTCGCCAAGGTTTCTTCGGCAGCACCTCCTAAACCCGTAACCTCTTCCACCTAGAAGGGCAAGGGCAGCAGGCGCATGGGAACACCACCACCTGCAAGTTCCCCTCCAAGTCACACACCATCCTGACTTAGAAATATATCGCTGATCCTTCATCGTCGCTGGGTCAAAATCCTGGAACTTCCTCCCTAGCAGCACTGCGGGAGTACCTTCACCACACGGACTGCAGCGGTTCAAGAAGGCGGTTCACCACCACCTTCTCAATGGCAATTAGGGATGGGCAATAAATGCTGGCCTTGCCAGCGATGCCCACATCCCATAAACGAATAAAAAAATATATCAAAAAGAGCAATGGTCCTAATACCGACCACTGGGGGATATACTTCCTTCCAGTCTGAAAAATAGCCGCTCACCACTACTCTCTGCTTTCTGCTCTTTTGGCAATTTCAGATCTATGTGGCCACGGCCCCTTTAATCCCATGGGCTTCAAGTTTGCTAACAATCCTATTATGTTGTATTTTGTCAAACACCTTTGTAAAGTTCATATACACCACATCAACCGCATTACCCTCATCCACCTTCTCCATTACTGCATCAAAGAACTCAATCAAGTTACTCAGCATGCTGCTTGTGAGCTTTTCAGCTGGATCAACAACAACAACAACAACTTGTATTTACATAACGCCTTTAACATAGTAAAACGCCCCAAGGTGCCGCGCAGGAGGATTATAAGACAACAAATTTGACACCGATCCACATAAGGATAAATTAGGGCAGGTGACCAAAACCTTGGTCAAAGAGGTAGGTTTTAAGGAGCGTCTTAAAGGAGGAAAGAGAGGTAGCGAGGTGGAGAGGTTTAGGGAGGGAATTCCAGAGCTTAGGGTCTAGGCAACAGGAGGCACAGCCACCAATGGTTGAGCGATTACAATCAGGGATGCTCAAGAGGGCAGAATTAGAGGAGCGTAGATATCTCGGGGGGGGGGGGGGTTGTGGGGCTGGAGGAGATTACAGAGATAGGAAGGATCCTCAAACTGGGCAGCTTTTCAAATGAACAGTTGACTGGAACCCCAAAAAGCTCCACGGGAATTGGCTCCACGGGAAACGGCTCCACGGGAAACGGCTCCACGGGAAACGGCACCATGGGACGCGGCTCCACGGGAAATGGCTCCACGGGAAACGGCTCCACGGGAAACGGCTCCACGGGAAACGGCTCCACGGGAAACAGCTCCACGGGAAACGGCTCCACGGGAAACGGCACCATGGGACGCGGCTCCACGGGAAATGGCTCCACGGGAAACGGCTCCACGGGAAACGGCTCCACGGGAAACGGCTCCACGGGAAACGGCTCCACGGGAAACAGCTCCACGGGAAACGGCTCCACGGGAAACAGCTCCACGGGAAACGGCACCATGGGACGTGGCTCCACGGGAATTGGCTCCACGGGAAACGGCTCCACGGGAAACAGCTCCACGGGAATTGGCTCCACGGGAAACGGCTCCACGGGAAACAGCTCCACGGGACGCGGCTCCATGGGAAACGGCTCCACGGGAAACGGCTCCACGGGAAACGGCTCCACGGGAATTGGCTCCACGGGAAACGGCTCCACGGGAAACAGCTCCACGGGAAACGGCTCCATGGGACGCGGCTCCACGGGAAACGGCTCCACGGGAAACGGCTCCACGGGAAACGGCTCCACGGGAAACAGCTCCACGGGAAATGGCTCCACGGGACACGGCTCCACGGGAAATGGCTCCACGGGAAATGGCTCCACGGGAAATGGCTCCACGGGAAACGGCTCCACGGGAAATGGCTCCACGGGACACGGCTCCACGGGAAATGGCTCCACGGGAAATGGCTCCACGGGAAATGGCTCCACGGGAAACGGCTCCACGGGATGCGGCTCCGCTGAAAACGGCTCCACGGGAAGTGACTCCACGGGACGCGGCTCCACGGGATGCGACTCCACGGGAAGCGGCTCCACGGAAAACGGCTCCACGGGAAGCAGCTCCACGGGACGCAACTCCACGGGACGTGGCTCCACGGGACGCGACCCCACGGGAAGCGGCTCCACGGAAAATGGCTCCACGGGAAGCGGCTCCACGGGACGCGACTCCACGGGAAACGGCTCCACGGGAAACGGTTCCATGGGACGCGACTCCACGGGAAGCGGCGCCACGGGAAACGGCTCCAGAGAAAACGGCTGCACGGGACGCGGCTCCACGGGAAATGGCTCCACGGGAAGCAGCTCCACGGGAAGCGACTCCATGGGACGCAGCTCCACGGGAAGCGACTCCATGGGACGCAGCTCCACGGGACGCGGCTCCACGGGAAGCAGCTCCACGGGAAGCGGCTCCACGGGACGCGGCTCCACAGGAAGCAGCTCCACGGGAAGCGACTCCACGGGATGCGGCTCCACAGGAAGCAGCTCCACGGGAAGCGACTCCATGGGATGCGGCTCCACGGGACGCGGCTCCACGGGAAGCAGCTCCACGGGAAGCGACTCCACGGGACGCAGCTCCACGGGAAGCGGCTCCATGGGACACGGCTCCACGGGGAGCAGCTCCACGGGAAACGGCTCCACGGGACGCGGCATCCACGGGACGCGGCTCCACGGGAAGCAGCTCCACGGGAAGCGGCTCCACGGGACGCGGCTCCACAGGAAGCAGCTCCACGGGAAGCGACTCCACGGGATGCGGCTCCACGGGACGCGGCTCCACGGGAAGCAGCTCCACGGGAAGCGACTCCACGGGCCGCGGCTCCACGGGAAGCGGCTCCACGGGAAATGGCTCCACGGGACGCGGATCCACGGGACGCAGCTCCACGGGAAGCAGCTCCACGGGAAGCGACTCCACGGGATGTGGCTCCACGGGACGCGGCTCCACGGGAAGCAGCCCCACGGGAAGCGACTCCACGGGATGCGGCTCCACAGGAAGCAGCTCCATGGGAAGCGACTCCATGGGATGCGGCTCCACGGGAAGCGGCTCCACGGGAAGCAGCTCCACGGGAAGCGACTCCACGGGATGCGGCTCCACGGGAAGCAGCCCCACGGGACGCGGCTCCACGGGACACAGTGATCAGAACAGCGCTGCGATTAACCGTCACACGGCGAACAAGTGCACTGTAGAAACGTAATTTATTTAGGGTGTACAAGACCCTGGATTTCTCCGTTTTAAAAACACTGATTACACACTGTGAAGTTTTATTTTTTAATCTTTAAGTAAAGTGAACATAAGGCCTGGAATTTCCGCTCGATTGCATTGTTTTTTTTGGCACAATTACCCTGATACCGGCGTAACCGGCGCATAGGATCGCCGAATTTTAAGCGCAAATTGCATTCAGCGCAACTTGAGATTCCGCGATGTTTTGTGCTAGTTGCAAAAACATTGCGCTGGAAGCTGGCCCCGCCCACCAAACTGCCCACGCTCCCAAGGTGAATTAATCACCATGGCGACTTTCTACTAATTGCGCTCGTTTGCAGGCCTTCGAGGAGGCTCCAAAAATTAATTTAATGATCCTAGCTCAAAAAAGGACTTGCAGTTCTATCGCACCATTCACCACCTCAGGATGTCCCAAAGCACTTTGAAGTGTAGTCACTGTTGTAATGCAGGAAACGTGGCAGCCAATTTATGCACAGCAAGATCCCACAAGCAGCAATGTCGAATCATAGAATAGTTACAGCACAGAAGGAGGACATTTGGCCCATCGAGCCCATGTGGGCTCTCTGCAAGAGCACTTCAGCTAGTCCCACTCCCCTGCCCTTTCCCCAGAGCCCTGCAAATGTTTTTCCTTCAGGTACTTATCCAACTCCCTTTTGAAAGCCGTGATTGAATCTGCCTCCTCCCTTTCAGGCAGTGCATTTCAGATCATAACAACTCGCTGTGTAATAAAATTCTCCTCATCTCCAATCACGTTAATTCTATGTCCTCTGTTTCTCCATCTTTCCACCAATGGGAACAGTTTCTCTCTCTCTACTCTGTCTGGACCCCTCATGATTTTGAATATCTCTATCAAATCTCCTCTCAACCTTCTCTGCTCTAAGAAGAACAACCCCAGCTTCTCCAGTCTATCCACGTAACTGAAGTCCCTCATCCCTGGAACCATTCTTGTAAATATTTTCTACACCCTCTCTAAAGGCCTTCACATCCTTCCTAAAGTGCGGTGCCCAGAATAGGACACAATACTCCAGTGGAGGCTGAACCAGTTTTTTAGAAAGGCTCATCATAACATCCTTGCTTTTGTATTTTATGCCTCTATTTATGAAGCACAGGATCCCATATGCTTTTTTAATTGCTTTCTCAACCTGCCCTGCCACCTTCAATGATTTGTACACATATACCCCAGCTCTCTCTGTTCATGCACCCACTTTAGAATTGTACCCTTTCCTCGTTCTTCCTACCAAAATGTATCACTTCGCACTTTTCTGCGTTAAATTTCATTTGCCATGTGTCCGCCCATTCCACCAGCCTGTCTAAGTCCTCTTGAAGTCTATCACTATCCTCCTTACTGTTGACGATATTGCCAAGTTTTGTGTCATCTGCAAATTTTGAAATTGTGCCCTGTACACTCAAGTCTAAGTCATTAATATATATCAAGAAAAGCAGAGGTCCTAGTGCCGACCCCTGGAGAACACCACTGTGTACCTTCCTCCAGTCCAAAGAACAACCGTTCACCACTACTCTCTGTTTTCTGTTGCATAGCCTATTTTGTATCCATGCTGCCATTGTCCTTTTTATTCCATGGGCTTCAACTTTGCTGGCAAGCCTATTAAGTGGCACTTTTTCAAACGCCTTTTGGAAGTCCATGTACACCACATCAACCGCATTTCCCTTATCAATTCTCTCTGTTACCTCATCAAAAAACACAATCAAGTTAGTTAAGCACGATATGTCTTTAACAAATCCGTGCTAGTTTTCATTAATTAAGTCACACTTGTCCAAGTGACTGTTAATTTTGTCCCAGATTATCATTTCTAAAAGCTTCCCCACTACCAAAGTTAAACTGACTGGCCTGTCATTGCTGGGTTTATCCTTACACCCCTTTTTGAATAAATGTGTAACATTTGCAATTCTCCAGTCCTCTGGCACAACCCCTGTATCTAAAGAGGATTGGAAGATTATGGCCAGTACCTCCGCAATTTCCACCCTTACCTCCCTCAACATCCAAGGATGTATCCCATCCGGTCCTGGTGATTTATCTACTTTAAGTAGAGCCAGCCTTTCCAGTACCTCCTCTTTATCAATTTTTATCCCTTCCAGTATCTGAACTAGCTCCTCTTTCACTATGACTTTGGCAGCACATTCTTCCTTGACAGATGCAAAGTACTCATTTAGTACCTGAGCTTTTTGGTCCCAAATCGGCCCCACCCCTCCTCTTACCCGGGCCAGATCCATTCTCAACCCACTGAAATTGGCCCTCCTCCAATTAAGTATTTTTACTCTAGATTGCTCCTTGTCCTTTTCCATAGCTAATCTAAACCTTATGATATTATGATCACTGTTCCCTAAATGTTCCCCTACTGACACTTGCTCCACTTGACCCATCTCATTCCCCAGAACCAGATCCAGCAATGCTTCCTCCCTCGTCAGGCCAGAAACATACTGATCAAGAAAGTTCTCCTGAACACACTTCAGAAATTCTTCCCCATCTCTGCCCTCTATATCCTTCCCACAATTGGTGGCCTATAGAATACACCTAGTAGTGTAATGGCACCTCTATTATTTCTTAACTCCAACCAAATAATTTCTGTCCTTGACCCCTCCAGGACATCCTCTCTCTCCAGCATTGTAACATTCTCCTTAATCAATACTGCCACTCCACCTCCTTTCTTTCCTTCCCTATCTTTCCTGAACACCTTATATCCAGGAATATTTAGTACCCAATCCTGCCCTTTTTCGAGCCAGGTCTCCGTTATCACCACAGCATCATATTCCCATGTGGCTATTTGCGCCTGCAGCTCACCGACCTTATTTACCATGCTTCGTACGTTTACACATATGCAGTGTAAACCTGTCTTAGACCTTCTTGTATTCTCTCTTAGTCTGACCCCACCTAATACTGTATTATTTCTTACTCTAGTGCTATCTGTTTCTCCTTTCTAATGCTACATCCTGATGCCCATTCCCCTGCCAAATTAGTTTAAACCCTCCCCAACAGCACTAGCAAAACCCCTCCCGCGAGGATATTGGTCCTGGCTCTGTTGAGGTTGAGGTGATAATGACCAGATAATCTTTTTTAGTGATGTTGGTTGAGGGATAAATATTGGCCGGGAAACTCCAGGGAGAACTCCCCTGCTTTTCAAATAAACCGCCTGAGATGGCAGATGGGACCTCGCTTTAACATGTCATCCGAAAGGCGGCACCTCCGACAGTGCAGCACTCCCTAAGCACTTAACTGGGAGTGTCAGCCTAGATTATGTGCTCAAGCCTATGGAGTTGGGCTTGAATGCACGACATCCTGACATAGAGGTGAGAGTGTTATCATTGAGCCACAGCTGATGCTTCTGTGTAACTATCTGTGAAGGCATTCTGTGACCAGCGCACTGACAGCAGGACTGGCTGGCTGTGCCCCGCACTGTGAGCATTTTGGCTGTTGCCCACACCAATTGTGCACCCTTTCCATTGCTGTGCAGCCCCTCCCCCCCGTCACCAGGCCTGCTTTTGGATACCTCCATTTGTAACTAGGTCAACTAACAAGCACTGCACTGGGACAACAGGAGAATGGAATCCAAGCTCTGTACTGGATGGTGCCCACCATCCCCAGTCACCGTTCTTTGATGCTATCTTTTCCGGGAGATGATGATACAGATATGTCTCACCTGCTTGGCAGCCTCATGGGGAGGGAATGGGATGGGGTGGGAGGCGGGAGGGGTGGAGAGTGGAGAAGGGAGGGGAGGCAAATTTGAGATTTTCTAGAAAATGACCAGCAGATGTTGCGGAACATTGAAGTGCTGTCCCCCTATCCATAAACGTCATTGTTCAACCATAATTGTTAAGTATGTGTATTGTATTGAACAATTAACACAAAGACTTAAACGTATAACTCAAACAGGTCTTTACTGGTTGGAGGTAGGGACTATACGTAGGTCTTTACTTCATGCCCACAGGCGGGAACTGAGGGGAGATCAGTACCCACAGTACTATTTATACCCCTATGGCCAGGAGTGGTACTGCGTATCACTACGCCCTACAAGTAGTGCAGTCCTGTCCATAGGTTCAAAGTAGCACACATATTACATACACAACATTCCTCCCTTCCTAGCTTTACAGTCATCTCCCCATTTAACATAACGTAATAACATATATACATATATAACTTCAGGTTTACATAACAGAATAACATAGATACATAGATAACTTCATGTCAAAACAGATCACAGATTCAGTCTCTGCGGAAAACAGTTCACAGATTCAATCTCTGTGGTGTAGTCGGTTCACGTTGCTGGAGTGACTCATTCAATAGTCCTTCCATGGATTTAACAGTTTGAACTTCCGAACTGAATTGGCTCCGTTCGGAGGGACCACGTGTGTGATCTGGTAGAGGTAATAATGGTTCAGATGGGTCATCTTCTGTTTCGACTTTTCCTTTTCTGCTTCTTGGAGACTCTCTGGGCTCCACTGTCAGCTGCCAGCTGCATGCGCAGTTCCTCCTTCTCTTCCTCCTTTTTCCGTAGTAGAGCCACCTTCTCCCGATGTTCCGTAGACTTTCGGTGCTCCTCCATGATTTCTGTATGGTGGGAGTCGAAGTTACAAGTTGGGCAGGACAGGACATAGTAATATTCGGTGTCGTCCTGATCTAGGCCAGCGAGAGGGTCTTCTATTTCCTCCATACCCAGCTGGGCGTTAGCCAGCTTTTGTTCCAAGTCCAGACATCTTTCCTGAAGAGACTTCTTCATGCGTACCTCTTCATCCAGCTTTTTCTGAGCTTTCAGCAAGTCGTTTACTAATGACCTCATTTGAGATTTTACTACTTCAACTTCTTTTGGAGATTGATTGATCGGACTATTCAATCCCTCTACCGGAGCAGCTGTTTCAGCGGTCTGTTGTTCTACGTTGACGTGAGTCAGCGTACTTTTGGCATCCAAGGGCTGCTCTGTTGCAGTCATCTCAGTCTGTGTTGCCACCTCAGCTCTTCCAATAACCTTTGAGAGCTCCGAACCCCTTTCGTTTGAATATTGAAGTTCGTGTTCAAGTTTTTCCCATTTCAGAGTCCTGTCCTTCAGCATATGCAGGAGTTGGCTGACCGTTAACTCCTCTGACATCAGACGTTTTGTGTGCTCCTGCTCCATTTTCTCCATCAGCTGCTTCTGTTGTCTTTCCAGATTCTCCAACTCTATATCAAAGAACTCTTTCGTTGCATTCAACTCTTGCTCAAAACGGCGAAGCAGTTGTTCTAATTGCTGTTGTAGTTTGAAATGGAGTTGAGTTCGAGCCCGGTGTCCCTCAGAAATGGGCACATCAGTAGACTTGCCAGACTCAGAATCCACAGTTAAACTATGTTGTTGTTGCTCAGTGGAATTCTGTGCTGAAACTTTGTCTTTTGCACCTGAGTTGGGCTTACCATCATCCGTTCCAGAGTCTGGGCCGACTATCTTCACCGAGTTCTCACTCGTTATTGTTTGTAGGAAATGCCAGTCCATATTCATTTTCCTAATCCACTCCCGTCCTAGTAGTGGAGAACCTCCTTCAGATATCACATATAAGTCCATTATTTGACTGTCTTCGCCCTTGTGGACCACTGCAACCTCTATTTTCCCGATGGGGTACACTCTTTGCCCCGTGTATGTTTTCAATATAATCCCCGTATCCTGTAGGGGAATATGTTGGAATAACTTTCCGTAATCTTTCTTATTTATGACCGTCAATGCCGATCCAGTGTCCAATTCCAGTTTTACTTGGACTCCTTCTATCTGAAGAGTGACCCAAATTGTCTGGAGGTCTGCACCCTTACCAGCGTTGAGTACTCTTAAGCTAGCCAGTTCATTACAGCTTAAGCTAGCCAGTTCATTACTGCTAGCATCTGAATCGGACTCCTGTTCGGTCACCTTGTGTACCTTTGCGTATTTTCCTTGCGGTGACTTCTTGTTGCTGGTCTTCTTCCCTGACCTGCATACTCTAGCTATATGTCCAAGCCTACCACAAGTTCTACATTCTTGGTTTTAAACCAACACTGGTTCTGATCATGCGTTGTCTTTCCACAACGATAACATTTAACAGAACTCACACCCAATTTGTGTGCACTGAGCTCCGGTGACCGTAGCTGCATTACTGTCGTGCCTCTCGCTGCGGCTTCGTGTGCTGCTGCCATAGTGACCGCCTTCTCAAGCGTCAGCTCATTCTCCTCGAGCAGTCGCTTTTGTGTATTCTGTTTAAATAAACCACACACAAATTTGTCTCGTAGTGCATCTGTCAGTCCCGTTCCAAACTGGCAATATTTCGCTAATTTACGCAATTCCAGCAAATATTCAGCATTGCTTTCATGCTGTAGCTGCCTTCTGTCATAAAATTTAAATCGTTCCGCTAGCATCAGCGGCGTGGGGTTTAGATGATCTTTCAGGACAGTAACAATCTCATCGAACGTCTTATCCGCCGGTTCATCTGGTGATAACAGGTGTTTCAATTGCCCGTATGTCTTCGCACCCATTAAATTTAATAATGTTAGAGCTTTATCTTGGTCACGAATTTTATTGGCCTTACAATAATTTTTTACTCTTTCAACATATATGGCCCAATCTTCGAGGTCACTATCAAAGGTGCTAATATTCCCGTGTTTAGGCATTGTAGATTTGCAATTTCTCAGATTTTATTTTCTTTACTTGTTATCAAAGATGGCGGCTTCCCGCTCTTGCCGTCGTCCTCCACCCACAAAATGGCGGTTTTCCCGCGCTTGGCGGTCTTCACCCGTCCCCCGACGCCGTCTCCCTTCAGCCCCCGAGTGCGGCCCTTATCTTCGCCGTGATCGATAGCCCGCGCTGTGCACCGCGGCTCTCGCACCTTGAGCTTCTGCAGCCGCCGCGCCTTTCAGTCCGAGTGCGGCACTTATCTTTGGTCCCGATCGCTGGCCCGCGCTGCGCCTCGCACTTGAAGCGGCTCCCGGCCTCTGGCTCACCCGCTCGCGCGTTTCACCGCGGCTCTTGCTCGCTCCCTCCCGGGCTCTGGCTTACCCGCTCGCGCGTTTCACCGCGGCTCTTATCAGGGATTGCGATCGCCCTTATCTTCTCCAACTTCCCCAGCCCTGTCTTTGCAGCCAACGCTGCACGGCTTACCCCACCACCTAGGTTGAACAAGGAAACTGCAGAAAGACTTCTGTCAGTCGCTGGAAGCTGTCAGGATGGCTGCTGCACTCCAGTGCTCAGTCGCTGATGGAGGCTTCAGAGTCCTAAAGCCTGTCGCTTCTAGTGGGGTGGTGATGTTTGAAACCTCTCTTCAACTGCCGCAGGGTAAGAACCTGACTCGTCGCCAGTGTTAAGTATGTGTATTGTATTGAACAATTAACACAAAGACTTAAACGTATAACTCAAACAGGTCTTTACTGGTTGGAGGTAGGGACTATACGTAGGTCTTTACTTCATGCCCACAGGCGGGAACTGAGGGGAGATCAGTACCCACAGTACTATTTATACCCCTATGGCCAGGAGTGGTACTGCGTATCACTACGCCCTACAAGTAGTGCAGTCCTGTCCATAGGTTCAAAGTAGCACACATATTACATACACAACAATAATGAACATGAATCTTCAGCACAACCAGTCCGTGTTGGTGTTTATCCTCCACACAAGCAGTCGTCCTAATCCCATGTTCCAGTCCTGTTCCCATATTCCTTCATCCTGTTTCCCGTCAACCACCTACATAACCTATTCTTAACTGTTGACATGGTCTCTGTTTCAATCATTCCACAACTTCTGTGTAAAAAAGGTTTCTCCTAAACTCTGCCCTAAATCTCTTCCATTTAATCTTATATCTATGTCCCCTTGTTCCAGGCCCCTCAATCAATAACAACAACAACTTATATTAATATAGCACCTTTAACATAATAAAACGTCCCAGGGCGCGTCACAGGAGTGTTACCAAAAAAAAAATTGACACCGAGCCATATAAGGAGATGTTAGGGCAGATGACCAAAAGCTTGGTTGAAGTGGTAGGTTTTAAGGAGAGTCTTAAGGGAGGAGAGAGAAATAGAGAGGCGGAGAGATTTAGGAAGGGAATTCCAGAGCTTAGGGCCTAGGCAGCTGAAGGCACAATCGCCAATGGAGGAGTGATTGAAATCGGGGATCTTCAAAAGGCCAGTATAGGTGGAGCGCAGAGGTCTAGGGGGATTATAGGACTGGAGGAGATTACCAAGATAATGAAGGACAAGGCCATGGAGGGATTTGAAAACAAGGATGAGAATTTTAAAATTGAGCCGTTGCTTAACTTGGAGCCAATGTAGGTCAGCGGGCACAGGGGAAATGGGTGAGCGTGAATTGGTGTGAGTTAGCACATGGGCGGGAGAGTTTTGGTTGACCTCAAGTTTACGAAGGGTAGAACTAGGGAGGCTGGCCAGGAGAGCATTGGAATCATCAAGTCTAGAGGTGATAAAGGCATGAATGATGGTTTCAGCAGCAGATAAGTTGAGGTAAGGACGGAGGCGGGTGGTATTACAAAGGTGGAAATGGGCAGGCTTAGTAATAGAACGGATATGAGGTAGGAAGTTCAATTCGTGATCAAATATGACACCAAGGTTGTGAATAGACTTGGTCAGTGTTAGACAGTTGCCGGGGAGAGAGATCGGATCAGTGGAAAGGGAATAGAGTTTGTGGCGTGAACCGAAGACCATGGCTTTGGCCTTCCCAATATTTAATTGGAGGAAATTTCTACTCATCCAGTGCTGGATGTCGCACAAGCAGGCTGATAGTATAGAGATGGTGGAGGAGAGGTAGAGCTGGGTAATATCAGCGTACAAGTGAAAACTCACATTGTGTTGCCGGATGTGTAAGGTTCACAAAATTCCCACATTTCCCCCAAGGTTATTAATAAAAGGGACCCTGTATGGACAATTTAAAAAGGGTACCCAAAAGATGGCGTCTGCACCTCGTGACCAAAAGCCTGTAAGATTTTCTGCAGCACAAGCAGGCGGCTTTGGGAAATCGAAACTTAAAATGCATTTCTGTGAAAAGGACTTTGTGTTTGAAAAGCCAGACAGCTAGGCAAACATTGAATATGCATTATGTCAGATCAAAACCAGTTAGGCCTAAGCATAAGGCCATTAGTTTGTCCGCATAAATAATCGGAAACAGCTCAAGGGAGCCACCAAGGCTGGACAGGCCGATTAAAATGCATTAATGACAATACAACCCGGACATCGGGCCATTAGGTGCGATAAACGGCCATCTAAAACCAGTTAACTTAGATTGGTATAATCGTTTAAAACAGCCCGCCAAAAGTTAAACAATGGACTGACCTGATTTGGCGCGCAGATAAGGAGTTGAAGAAACGGGTATAATTGTAGGCCCTCAGTAGCAATCGCCCCTGCTCTCTCTTGCTCTGGTCTCTTGACCCTGACCTTCTGGCTGCTGCCACTCGTACTTGTGCCCTGGCCTCGTGGCGGGTTCTCTTCTCGCTCCCCGCATTAAGTTGCAACCAAGGACATCAATACCAATCGCAGGTGGGGGAACGAGACCCGAGTCCAGAGTCATACAGGACACACGGGCCAAGAAAAGGGCGAGACGAAACGAGACGAGACAAGGCGAGATGAAGAAAAAGGTAAAGACCCGACAAGAGCAGAGAAGGGCAGCAGAAGACGCATTGATTAAAGACCGAGTGCCTAGTTATAAGCTGGCGCTTGGGGAATAAAATATATGTATGGACAGTGAGAATAAGTTGGCTAGTGAACACTACGTAAAAGTTGGCGTTAAACGCAGGTGTCCACGCCACAACAAATATACCGGCGTTCAAAGAATGGGTAGAAAAATCTAAGCAGTGAAGACTGCCAACCGCCCCACAATGCGACGTTACCACCGACGACCGCCCAAGGGAGAAGAAGAAGAGAACCCATCGCGACGAGACGATGACGGTAGCTGAGGAGAGGGAAGATGTGTCACATCAACACCTCCAGCACCGCGCCCTGAGACCACGTGGCGACGGAGTACTCCAAAGGACAGAGGACCAAACCTCAAAACTCACAACGTTAAAGCAACAGGTTTTGGATTGGTGAGCATGAATTCCTGGCCCCTCATAGCTTAATCTAGTTAGGTATAAGGGGTGGGATAAGGATAAGGGCATTGTTAATGTACTTGTTTTCCCTCGATGTGCCGTGTGTTCCCCATTCCCTATATAAGTGTCATTGTTTATGCCTGTATTTTATACCAGTAATTTCTCATAAGACTGTGTTTTATTCTGTTTTAATAAAATCTTGGTTTTCTTGCACCAAACCACTTGTCTACTCGATTTTTCTGTATCGCCGCCTGTACCTAAGTCCGGTGTCTAGAACCCAGGGGTGTGGGAGCGATTCGAACCGCTCACAGGCAGTCAGGGGCATAACTAACTGGGCGCACGTGCCACATGCCACCCCCTACAGATGATGTCACCGAGGGGCAGCATGTAGATAGAAACATAGAAACATAGAAACATAGAAGATAGGAGCAGGAGTAGGCCATTCGGCCCCTCGAGCCTGTTCCACCATTTAATTAGATCATGGCTGATCATCAAAAATCAGTACCCTGTCCCCGCTTTCTCCCCATATCCCTTGATCCCTTTAGCCTTCAGAAATATATCTAACTCCTTCTTGAATATATTTAATGAATTGGCTTCAACTGCCTTGTGTGGTAGAGAATTCCACAGGTTCACCACTCTCTGGGTGAAGAAATTCCTCCTCATCTCAGTCTTAATGGCTTACCCCTTATTTTTAGACTGTGGCCCCTGGTTCTGGATTCCCCCGCCATCGGGAACATCATTCCTGCATCTAGCCTGTCTAGTTCTGTTAGAATTTTATAAGTTTCAATGAGATCCCCTCTCAATCTTCTAAACTCTAGTGAATATAAGCCTAATCGACCCAATCTCTCCTCATACGTCATTCCTGCCATCCCAGGTATCAGTCTGGTGAATCTTCGCTGCACTCTCTCCATGGCAAGAACACCCTTCCTCAGATAAGGCGACCAAAACTGCATACAATACTCAAGGTGTGGTCTCACCAAGGCCCTGTACAACTGCAGCAAGACATCCTGGCTCCTGTACTTGAATCCTCTCACTATGAAGGCCAACATACCATTTGCCTTCTTAACCGCCTGCTGCACCTGCATGCTTACCTTCAGCGACTGGTGCACAAGGACACCCAGGTCTCGTTGCACTTCCCCTTTTCCAAATCTATTGCTGTTCAGATAATAATCTGTCTTCCTGTTTTTGCCACCAAAGTGGATAACCTCGCATTTATCCACATTATACTGCATTTGCCATGCATCTGCCCAATCACCCAACCTGTCCAAATCATACTGTAGTTTCTTTGCATCCTCCTCACAGCACACACGCCCACCCAGCTTTGTGTCGCCTGCAAACTTGGAGATATTACATCTAGTTCTCTGGTCTAGATCATTTATATATATTGTGAATAACTGGGGTCCTAGCACCGATCCCTGCGGTACCCCACTAGTCACTGCCTGCCACTCGGAAAAAGACCCATTTATTCCAACTCTTTGCTTCCTGTCTGCCAACCAGTTCTCTAACCAAGACAGTACCTTACCCCCAATCCCATGTGCTTTAACTTTGCACGCTAATCTCTTATGCGGGACCTTATCGAAAGCCTTCTGAAAGTCCAAATACACCACATTCACTGGTTCTCCCTTATCTATTCTACCAGTTACATCCTCAAAAAATTCCAGTAGATTAGTCAAGCACGATTTACATTTTGTAAACCATGTTGACTTTTTCTGATCCTGTCACTGTTTTCCAAGTGCTCTGCTATTACATCTTTTATAATGGACTCTAGCATTTTCCCCACTACCGATGTCAGACTTACTGGTCTATAATTCCCCGTTTTCTCTCTACCACCTTTTTTAAATAGTGGGTTACATTAGCTACCCTCCAATCCATGGGAACTATTCCAGAGTATATAGAATTTTGGAAGATGACCAGCAATGCATCTACTATTTCTAGGGCCACTTCCTTAAGTACCCTAGAATGTAAATTATCAGGCCTTGGGGATTTATCAACCTTCAATCCCGTCAATTTCCCTAACACCATTTCCCTACAAATACTGATTTCATTGAATTCCTCCCTCTCATCAGACCCTATGTTCCCCGACATCTCTGGGAGGTTATTTGTGTCCTCCTTTGTGAAGACAGAACCAAAGTATGTATTTAATTGGTCGGCCATTTCTTTGTTCCCCATTATAAATGCCCCTGATTCTGACTGCAAGGGACCTACGCTTGACTTCACCAATCTTTTTCTCTTCACATATCTATAGAAGCTTTTACAGTTTGTTTTTATGTTCCCTGCAAGCTTACTCTCATAATCTATTTTTCCCCTCTTAATTAATCCTTTTGTCCTCCTTTGCTGAATCCTAAACTACTCCCAATCATCAAGTTTACTGCTTTTCCTGGCCAAATTATATGTCCTCTCCTTGGATCTTATGCTATCCCTAATTTCCTTTGTTAGCCACAGTTGAGTCACCTTTTTTTGTTTTATTTTTATACCAAACAGTGATGAACAAATTCTGTAGTTCATCCATGCGATCTTTAAATGTTTGCCTTTGCCTATCCACCGTCAACCCTTTAAGTAACGTTCCCCAATCCATCCTAGCCAACTCGTGCCTCATACAATCGTAGTTTCCTTTATTTAAATTGAGGACCCTAGTCTGTGAATCAACTAATTCACTCTCCATTTTAATTAAGAATTCTATTATATTATGATCGCTCCTCCCCAACGGGCCTCGCACAACAAGATTGCTAATTAATCCTTTCGCATTACATAATACCCAGTCTAAGATGGCCTGATCTCTAGTTGGTTCCTTGGCATATTGGTTCAGGAAATCATCCCATATACACTCTATGAATTCCTCCTCCACAGTATTGTTACAAATTTGGTTAGCCCAATCTATATGTAGATTAATGTCACCCATGATAACTGCTGTGCCCTTATTGCATGCATCCCTAATTTCCCGTTTAATGCCATCCCCAACCTCAGCATTACTGCTTGAGGGTCTGTATACAAATCCCACTAACGTTTTCTGCCCCTTGGTATTTCTCAGCTCTGCCCATACAGATCCCACATCATCAGAGCTAATATCCTTCCTTACTATTGTGTTAATCTCCTCTTTAACCAGCAATGCTACCCCACCTCCTTTTCCTTTTTTCCTGTCCTTCCTGAATATTGAATACCCCTGGATGTTGAATTCCCAGTCTTGGTCCCCCTGGAACCATGTCTCCGTAATCCCAATTATATCATATCCGTTTACATCTATTTGCACAGCTAATTCATCCACCTTATTACGAATGAGAAATAGGAGGGGGCCAAAGATAGATCCTTGGGGGACACCAGAGGTGATAGTACGGGTGCGGGAAGAGAAGCCACTGCAGGTGATTCTATGGTTAAGGTTGGAAAGATAGGAATTAAACCAGGCAGGTACAGTCCCATCCAGCTTTACAATGGTGGAGAGGCGTGGTGCAGAATTTTATGCTCAGCTGTGTCAAAGGCTGCAGACAGGTCCAGAAGGACGAGAAGCGACAGATTAGCTTTGTCGCAGTTGATTAGGATGTCATTTGTGACCTTGGTAAGAGCAGTTTTGGTGCTGTGGCAGAGGCAGAAGCCTGATTGGAGGGATTCAAACAAGGAGTTTTGGGAAAGATGGGCATGGATTTTGGAGGCGACAACACGTTGAAGAACTTTGAAGAAGAAAGGGAGGTTGGAGATGGGGCGGTAGTTTGCAAGGATGGAGGGGTCAAGGGTTGTTTTTTTGAGGAGAGGAGTGATGACGGCAGGTTTGTAGAAAAGAGGGGCAATACCGGAGGAGAGAGAATCGTTAACAATATCCGCTAACATGGGAGCCAGGAAGGAAAGTTGTGTTGTCAGCAATTTAGTAGGAATAGGGTCGAGAGAGCAGGAGATCAGTCTCACTGACAAGATGAGCTCTGAAAGGGCAAGAGGGGAGATAGGAGTGAAATGAGAGAAATATGCAAATTTAGGGTTAGGACGGGGGAAAACAGACAGGAAGTAAGGGGGCTAGTAAGTGGGCTAGGGGGAGGGAGGGAATTGAAAGCAGAAGCAGTTGAATGGATGTTGTCGATCTTTTTATCAAAGAAGTCCATGAGCTGCTCACATTTATAGTTGGAGGAGGGGGCAGGGGAGGGGGGTTTGAGAAGACGGTTAGTGGTGGAGAAGAGATGCCTGGTGCTATTTTTGCTGTCCTGGATGATCTTAGAACAGTGGGAGGTTTCAGTGATGGAGAGCAGGACCCGGGAGTGCTTTATATGATTGAGCCAAATCTGGTGATGGATGATTAGACCAGTTGTCCGCCAAAGACGTTCAAGTCTGCGTCTCTTAGACTTAAGGGAGCAGAGATGAGGGGTACACCAGGGGGAATGACTAGGGTGAGAGAGTGTAATGATTTTAGTGAGGATAAGGGCATCAAAGGTGGTAGAGGGGGTGTAATTTACTAAGTCAGTAGCTGCAGTGATGTCAAGGATACTAGTAGGCCAAAGGCTGGGTAGTTGGGAATTAGAAAGTGATTCTAAATCACTGCAAACAGCCTCCCTCCATCTTCCCTGTCCCATCCCTTTATAATTTTAATCACCACTCTCAAATCATCCCAGAATCTCCTTTGTTCTAATAAAAACAGCCCAGTTTTACTGTGATTCTACTGGTGCCCAAAGGGTGTAATTGGCCTCATGGACAGTAACCTGGGGGAGCGAATCGCTCAGCCATTGTAGATCTCATGTGATGAAAGCCAGGCGGGTTGGAAACGGTAGGGCGGTCCGCTTACGCCAAGTGATACAACACAGCTCAAAACTCAGGCATGAAGTTGCTGAACTGAGGGTGTTCCTTTGCTTATAATTTTAATTTATTTATTATCGGGATGTGGCCATCACTGGCAAGGCCAGCATTTATTGTCCATCCCTAGTTGCCTTGAGAAGGTGGTGGTGGTAGCGAGCCAGCTTTTTGAACCACTAATAGCGGCTGGATACAACAGTGGGCAGTTATGAGTCAACAATATTGATGTGGAACTGCAGTGACTGGGTTAAGACGATAGGTTTCCTTCCCTAAAGGACATTAGTGAGCCAGTTTTTTAAACTGAATTCAAATTCTCAAATTGTCATGGTAGGATTAGAAATCCTGCTCTCTAGTCCGTGTAATATAAGTACTACACCATCGTACCCTTCTAAATAAAGTAGTGTGAGACAACCTGCGGGATCTGGATTGGGCTGGGGGGCACGGTGGCATAGCGGTTAGCACTGTTGCCTCACAGCGCCAGGGACCTGGGTTCAAATCTGGCCTCAGGCAACTGTCTGTGTGGAGTTTGCACATTCTCCCTGTGTCTGTGTGGGTTTCCTCCGGGTGCTCCGGTTTCCTCCCACAGTCCAAAGATGTGCAGGTTAGGTTGATTTGGCTATGATAAATTGACCCTTAGTGTTAGGGGATTAAATACGTGGGGTTACAGGGATAGGGTGGGATATGTGTCGGTGCAGGCTCGATGGGCCAAAATGGCCTCTATCTGCACTGGTGATTCTGTGACACTCCGTTGACTTTGCACCAGTTGCAGTCCAACAGCAACCAATTTGAAGTCAAGTTTTAAAAAAGTTCCTCGTGATCCCTTGGGTCTCCTTCATTATTATCCTTTCTGA
The DNA here is from genome assembly GCF_052327205.1 of Somniosus microcephalus. NCBI lineage: Eukaryota > Metazoa > Chordata > Chondrichthyes > Squaliformes > Somniosidae > Somniosus > Somniosus microcephalus. The sequence continues at coordinate 16,459,189 of NC_141002.1, read as the reverse complement.
CGCCTTAATGGCTCGTTGCCAGCATTAAAAGTTAAATGTTCTTTTGGCCATCTGACAACAGAATTACTCAAATCTGGCAGTATAGCTTGGGTCTACCAGCTTCGCATTGCTCTCAGCAAGTACCAGTCTCAAAGAAAGACTTGCATTTATATAGCGCCTTTCACAACCACCGGACATCTCAATGCGCTTTACAGCCAATGAAGTACTTTTGAAGTGTAGTCACTGTTGAAATGTGGGAAACGCGGCAGCCAATCTGCGCACAGCAAGCTCCCACAAACAGCAATGTGATAATGACCAGATAATCTGTTTTTGTTATGTTGATTGAGGGATAAATATTGGCCAGGACACCGGGGATAACTCCCCTGCTCTTCTTCAAAATAGTGCCATGGGATCTTTTACATCCACCTGAGAGCGCAGACGGGGCCTCGGTTTAACGTCTCATCTGAAAGACGGCACCTCCGACAGTGCAGCACTCCCTCAGTACTGCACTGAAGTGTCAGCCTAGCTTTATGTGCTTAAGTCCCTGGAGAGAGACTTAAACCCACAACCTTGTGACTCAGAGGCGAGAGTGTTACCCACTGAGCCACAGCTGACACTGACACCGGCCGTATATCTGCGCCCTAAATATAATGGTAGAAAAGCCTTTTTAGCTGCACCAAGGACTCTGGGATGCCGAGAAGTATTTTCAACACAGAGGGGCAATCAACAACTGTATCAGGTTGCTGAGAAGCATGGCTGAAGTCAGAATACTGGAGTCATTTAGGAAACGGTAACACGGAAACTGTAAAGAAAACACTTGCACTTCTATAGCGCCTTTCACAACCTCAGGACGTCCCAAAGCATTTAACAGCTAATGAGGTATTTTTTTAAGTGTAGTCTTTGTTGTAATGCAGGAAACACAGCAGCCAATTTGCACACAGCAAGAGCCCACAAACAGCTATGAGATAATGATGGGCTAATCTGTTTTCGTGATGCTAGCTGAGGTATAAATATTGGCCAGGACACCAGGGAGAACTCACCTGCTCCTCTTTAAATAGTGCCATGGATCTTTTAGGTCCACTTGAGAGGGCAGATGGGGCCTCGTTTTACATAGAAACATAGAAGATAGGAGCAGGAGTAGGCCATTCGGCCCTTCGAGCCCGCTCCGCCATTCAACGACATCATGGCTGATCATCCAAACCCTAGCACCCAGTCCCTACACCGACAGCCAGCCCACCCAAGCCCTATCCCCGTAACCCCACGTATTTAATCCCCCCTAACACTAAGGGCCAATTTTTATCACGGCCAATCAACCTAACCCGCACATCTTTGGACTGTGGGAGGAAACCGGAGCACCCGGAGGAAACCCACGCAAACGCGGGGAGAATGTGCAAACTCCACACAGACAGTCACCCAAGGCCGGATTTGAACCTGGGTCCCTGGCGCTGTGAGGCAACAGTGCTAACCACTATGCCACCGTGCTGCCCAGAAGAAAGACAACATCTTATCCAAAAGACCACTCCTCCAACAGTGCAGCACTTGAAGTGTCAGCCTAGATTATGTACTCAAGTCTCTGGAGTGGGGCTTGAACTTATGACCTTCTGACTCAGAGGTACAAGTTCTAGCACTGAGTCAAGGTGACACTGTAGGATCGAGATTACAAGAGAATGAAATACAATGGACTGACAGGCCTTGTTCACATCAACTGACCTTGTATCATTACACCATTGAACCATTGTCACTCTGGTGCATTCACACAGATATGATTATTGCCATCGCAAGAGAAAGTTAGTATCACATGTCTCCTTCAATTCTAATTTCGCAACATCTTCTGGCTGTTGAATTATCAGATAAGGAAGATCAGTGAGGAACTAGTGTTATAAAAGCAGCTATCTGATGAGTATCTATAAAATAGTCAGGTTATTGATTGCTGCGAGAATCAGACAGCTCTTTGAAAACTCCGGGTATGAACAAGGTCGTCTCAAAGTCAAAGTGAAATGTTCTGTTTGCATAATGCCCGTGTTGGTTTAAAGGACACTGTGAGCTGTTACCAATGGGACCATTTGGGTGGCACACGGCAGTACAAGCTGCTCCCGTAACCCAGCTAGTTCATTTGCCGTCCTTACCCAGTCTGGCCTACATGTGACTCCAGTCCCGCACCAACGTGATTGACTATTAACTGCCCTCTGAAGTGGCCTGCAAGCTGCTCAGCTGTATAAAGCCACTATCAGGGCAACTAGTGGGTTGGGAATAAATACCGGCCTTGCCAGTGTAAGGTGCGCAAAATTCTACAGATTCCCCCAACCAAGAAAAGAAGAGATTAAAACCCCAGGATTTTGGTTATTTTAAAAGGACATGTCCAGGCCTGTGGAAGGCTGCGACAAAGGAGTTGGGATGGGCTCCTGTAAAACAAACAGTTTGAGTATTGGCATAGGCCAGATTGTCTGGGAATGTTCTGGACCGTCTCAGTCATTCCACATAAATGACAATAGGCCTATGGAAGGACAGTTACAGAGCCATCAAGAAAATGAATAATACAGTACATGCCACTGATCAACAAAAGAGACCCTGACCCCAGCAGGAGAAGACAAAACCCAGTAATCGGACAAGAGTTTAAACAGCCATTAAATACTAATTTAAGTTTTGACAAACCATCCCGAAACTAGTTTACATCAACTTAAGTCAATTAAAAGTAGATAGGACCAGCTCTGAACTCGTTAAAGAATTTAAAACTATTAAAGTTAACGAGCCCACCAAAATTAACAATGGGCCAGAGAAGATTTGGCGGGCAGATAAGCAAAGCCTCAAACGGTATAACTGAGGTCTGCTTTTATACAGAAACAGTCAGAGAGTCAGTCGGACAGTCAGTGAAGGTTATTCGGATGGTGTGTGAACTTGAAGGTACAGTTCATACAGACAGAGACACAGCTCATTCGAAACATAGAAACATAGAAGATAGGAGCAGGAGTAGGCCATTCGGCCCTTCGAGCCTGCTCTGCCATTCAATGAGATCATGGCTGATCATCCAAATTCAGTACCCTGTCCCTGCCTTCTCCCCATATCCCTTGATCCCTTTAGCCTTAAGAAATATATCCAACTCTTTCTTGAATATATTTAATGAACTGGCCTCCACTGCCCTCTGTGGCAGAGAATTCCACAGGTTCACCACTCTCTGGGTGAAGAAATTCCTCCTCATTTCAGTCCTAAATGGCTTACCCCTTATCATTAGACTATGACCCCTGGTTCTGGACTCCCCGGCCCTGTTCCTGGGACTAGGGACAGGGTCACTGGCAAGGCTTGGAAGCTAAGCAGAGCCAGGCCTGGTTAGTACCTGGAGGGGTGACCTTCAGGGAAGACCAGGTGCAGAAGGTCACGGAAAGAGCCCCGGGAGGGGCGGCTGGTGAGCAGGCCCGGGCGTTGGGCTGAAGATTGTCGGACAGGAGGAATGGTGGAATGGAATGGAATGGCGGCGCGCACAGACGCAGCAGCTTTGCTTCTCCCAGGACGGTGCTATTTACGTTAATGTTAATGTTATTTGTACTGGACTCATGGGAGCTTGCAAGATCACATTTCGTTGTTCATGTACTTGTGCATTGTACAATGACAATAAAGTTGAATTATTATTATTATTATTATTATTATCAGAAACATCCTTCCTGCATCTAGTCTGTCCAGGACTGACAGAATTTTATAGGTTTCGATGAGATCCCCTCTCAATCTTCTAAACTCCAGTGAGTATAAGCCCAATCGACACAATCTCTCCTCATACGTCATTCCTGCCATCCCAGGTATCAGCCTGGTGAATCTTCGCTGCACTCCTTCCATGGCAAGAACGTCCTTCCTCAGGTAAGGTGACCAAAACTGCACACAATACTCAAGGTGCGGTCTCACCAAGGCCCTGTACAACTGTAGCAAGACATCTTTGTTCCTGTACTCAAACCCTCTTGTTACGAAGGCCAACATACCATTTGCCTTCTTAACCACCTGCTGCACCTGCATGCTTACCTTCAGCGACTGGTGCACAAGAACACCCAGGTCTCTTTGCACTTCCCCTTCTCCCAATCTATTGCCATTCAAATAATAATCTGCCTTCCTGTTTTTGCCACCAAAGTGGATAACCTCACATTTATCCACATTATAGTGTATTTGCCATGTTTCTGCCCAGTCACCCAACCTGTCCAAATCGTACTGGAGTTTCACGACATCCTCCTCACAGCATACCCTCCCACCCAGCTTTGTGTCGTCTGCAAATTTGGAGATATTACATCCAATTCCCTCGTCCAGATCATTAATATATATTGTGAACAGCTGGGGTCCTAGGACCGATCCTTGCGGTACCCCACTAGTCACTGCCTGTCACTCGGAAAATGACCCGTTTATTCCAACTCTTTGCTTTCTGTCCGCCAACCAGTTCTCTATCCAAGTCAATACCTTGCCCCCAATCCCATGTGTCTTAATTTTGCACGCTAATCTCTTATGCGGGACCTTATTGAAAGCCTTCTGAAAGTCCAAATACACCACATCCACTGGTTCTCCCTTATCTATTTTACCAGTTACATCCTCAAAAAATTCCAGTAGATTAGTCAAGCATGATTTACCTTTTGTAAATCCATGTTGACTTTGTCCGATCCCGTCACTGCTTACCAAGTGCTCTGCTATTACATCTTTTATAATGGACTCTAGCATTTTCCCCACTACTGATGTCAGGCTTACCAGTCTATAATTCCCCGCTTTTTCTCTACCACCTTTTTTGAATAGTGGGGTAACATTAGCTACCCTCCAATCCATGGGTACTGTTCCAGAGTCTATCGAGTTCTGGAAGGTGACCAGCAATGCATCTACTATTTCTAGGGCCACTTCCTTAAGTACCCTGGGATGTAGATTATCAGGCCCTGGGGATTTATCGGCCTTCAGTCCCATCAATTTTCCTAACACCATTTCCCTACAAATACTGATTTCTTTCAGTTCCACCCTTTCATCAGACCCTATGTTCCCCGGCATCTCTGGGAGGTTATTTGTGTCCTCCTTTGTGAAGACAGAACCAAAATATGTATTTAGTTGGTCTGCCATTTCTTTGTTCCCCATTATAAATTCCCCTGATTCTGACTGCAGCCTCGGGACAATCAATCGACGAAAGGACAACAGGAGGAGAACGGAAGGAATCGCGGCAACCAAGGGCCCCAAGAAACAAACAACCAACAATATTAACAACAACTAGGAAATATTGGGCCACCACGACCAACAAGAAACCAACTCAGAAGAAACCGAAGATCTGCAAGTTTTTCCCACTCTACAAACTATTCCTGCGTTTGGTGAGCATTTCCCTGGTCCTCTGGAATCCAACCTATTTAGTGTAGTGGGATTGGGAGGGGTGAAGTATTTTGTCTATTGTCATTCTCCCTCGTATATTCCGAAGTGTTCCCCCTTTTAGAGTGATAAGATTATTGTATTGTGTATATTTTCTTGTCTCAAATAAAAAACAAAGTCCTTGTATCAAATTCAGTTGTTTGCTGCAATTTCATTACAACCCCAAATAAGTCCAGGTCTAGAACCAAGGGAGTGGGAGCGATTCGAACCGCTCAGGAGTCAGAGGCAAAGCTGACCACACACACCACCCCTTACATAATGGCGGCCGTGGCACGAGCTTGGCAAAAGGGATGTGATACAGTAGACACTGTTTTTGAGGACAGAACTAAGATGGAAGAGAGGATTTCCTCTTATGTGTTCAAGAAAGTGAATATAACAAAGAAATGGGTGACCAGTCTGCTGCGTGCTGAGCGTCCCATGGACGCTGCAGCCAAATGGACTGAGAGCAAGGATCATAAGAAGTCGGTGGAAAAGGCCATCTGGTTGGTCTGCGCCCTGCGACAGATCCAGCTTTTAGATCAACACATTAAGATGTTAACAGAAGAGCTGCAGGAGCCAGCCAAACTGTCTCAAGCAAGAGCTATAGCAGGGGAGGGATTACTGCAGGAATTACAGGCCCAAAGTCAGGAGAAGTTACAGATAGCGGAGAAACACAGGAACAGACATGAGTATTTTCGGTGTCAAGTCACCGAGGCTAAGAGCAATGAGTTAGTGTTAAGAGAGGAGAACGCTCACCTTACCAGACAGTTAAAAGAACAGGAGGAAAAATTAAGAGACATGCAGGCAGCTTATCAAGTAGCAAGCACTAGGGATTTTGAAGCGGGAGATTACGGCCCCTGCCAAAAGCAGATCGACAGTTTAAAACTTGCTCTGTCCAGGGCAAAAGGCATGGTATGCCTAGTGAGCCCGGGTGTGGCCCGGGTGGACCTGGAAGTAGAAGTAGAAACTGTTCAGACGTCACCTGTGGTGCCGGGGAACAACCCGGTTGGGCAGCAGGAGGGACAAGCAATCTGTAGGGAAGACAGGGAGGAGTGCACACCACCGCCACCTGTGGCGCTGGGTTTTGACTCGGTTTGGCAGCAGGCAGAAGTGGGCAAACAAATGCAAGAAAGGTCAGAGCCGGGGCCGATGTGCCCGGCTCAACAGCAAAAGTTTGGCCCGCCCGGTGGTGGTGGGGGCCAGGGGTCCCTTGAAAGCCAATTCGTGATTCCCCACGGTACCCAATAGCTTAGGGCTATGATAAGCCACCTGAACAAACTCACCCAAAAAGGAGACCCCTCAGTCCACTTCATGGAAGTGGAACAGGCAGCAGGCATCAACGAGTGCGACGACTCTGAGATGCCCAAAATGCTTCTGTTTTCTTTGGATGGCAAGCTGTACCAGTCCCTCTCTGCTGAGAGCAAGACGGGACAGGGCGGGTACGCTGCTATCAGGGAGCAAGTTCTGGAAGCGATGGGGATGAATGATGGTAGTCCTTTCTCCCGGGTGGGGAAGACTACACAATTAGCAGGGGAGACCCCACAGGCTTTCGCAGACAGGCTGTGGCCTGTGTATAAGAGTGCCTGTAATGGGGATCTCGACCGGACTCACCTGAACCAGAACGAGCTGGCCCACTGGCTCCGGAGCCTGGTGGCAAACAGCTTGCCGCGGATAAGAGCTAAGGCTGAGCTTTGGTTTGACCCGAAAGACCCCCGGGTCACCGAGGAGACATTGGTCAGACAACTGACCCTGGCTTACCGGAACGGTAGAGGGGTAGAAGAGCACCCACCAAAAGGAGAAGTATATGAAATAAAACCTAGCCAGAGTAAGAAAGAGTGGCACCAGGAAGGGGGTAACCCTTCCGATACGAAGCGTAACTGCTTTGGGTGCGGGAAAAGTGGGCATTGGAGAAGGGACTGTAGGAATCCATGGAAGGGTAATGTAGGGAAAAACTCCCAGCTTCTGCCTCAAAAACAGAAACACCGACATCTTCCCCCCACGCTTGATTCAATAGTAGCAGCACTCTGAGTCATCTTAACTGGCCCAGGGAAGGTAGCCACTGTAACTGGTGCTTTAACCCCATCTGCCCCATACAACCCAGACCTATGACTAAAACCAGCACAGCCTGTCGACTTGTGTCCCCTTGAATACGATGAGGGGGCAGACCCTGTGTTAAGATTGGGGTGGAGACGGTGCAGGGGAGATATTTGGTGGACACTGGAGCTTCCAGCAGGGTGGTCCATTCAGAAGACCCGACCAATTCACCCAGGTCTAACAAGGTCCCATTTAGCCTAATGGGATTCACAGGGAATGAGCAGGCTGGGGAAATGTCCAAACCTTTGGCCATAGATTTAGGATCCCTCCATACCACGTAGGAAGGTAACCAAAAACCGACGAGGTGGCCAAGCAGGGGGCCAGGGAAGGAGAGTTCTGAGATCCCTGTAGAGCAGGTCCGGTAGCCGCAATCCGGGACAAGGGAGGCACACAGGGGATAGCTTTGGCCTCGGACTTAAAGCAGGTCCAAGCCCAGGATTCCGTCCTTAAGGCTGTCCTGGTAAAGAGAGAGAATGGGGAGTCCATAGAAGGCCCATTCGGGGCAGCGAACGAGACTTTAAAACAGGCTGCTAGTTACATTAACCAGTGTAAACTGTTTAAACCCGAGAAAGGGGAACGGCCAGAAAGGGCGAACCGTTTTAAAAATAGAGATCATCAGCCTGCAGCTGTGGCAGACTCACAGACCGCAAAGGTGGGGGCAGTGACGTGTGTGACTGGAGAGGCCCTCCCACCGATTATGTGGGACTCAGGTACACCCCCAGTAGCTGGAGCCTTTAGAAGGTCTCCTCGCATACCACAGCCTAAGCTACCGTGGTCACCCGAGTATCAATTTAAATGGTCCAGCCCCAGGAGAGCCCTTAACAGGAAGGGAAAAACCAAGGCCAGGGACCAGTCTAAGGATACAGATCCCCAGCCTGCCGCCTCCAAAGGTGGGGGACTCATAGGAGAGGTAGCGTTGGGCAGAGAGAGAGAGAAGGGTCCCCAGCCTGCGGCATCAGGCTGCGGGGAACCCACAGGACAGGACAGGGACTCAGCAGCCACACAGAAAGGGGCAGTGTGCTGCAGCACAGGAGGGCACACTCCTCCGGTCAGTTGGGAAACAGAAAAACTCCCAGGTCTTTTAAGAAGGACTCTCCGGGTCCGGTGGCACGGGTCACCTAACGCCCAGGCGTACAAGCTGCCTAGATTCCACAAAAGGCAGAGGCCTAACAGGAATTAGCCTGGCCACCTGGAGACGGGCGGCGGATGTACAGTATATAGCTTTTAGTTTAAGAGTGTTTTACAGTTTCTTAGGTTTTGGAATTTTTAATAGTCTAATTTTAGTTTATGATAAGTTTAAGTTTTTGAAAATTTCGGTAACTGTGTCAGGCCAGAGAACCTTCTCGGGACATGGCTATTTTGTTTGTGTGTCCCTACAGAGAGGAAATCGGGATGAGAAAGGTTCTGTTCCTGCTCGCCCTGGTAGGGGTGAGCATCGGTGACCGAGGAGACGTGGAGAACGCCCACATCTATGGGTGCTCGGGAGAGAGAGAACCGATCGTTACCGCAGGGGGTGGCGAACGGGGTGTGGAGGAGCTCGCCATCTACTTCCATGAGGGAAGGTGGCCAGGGTGGCTGGGGTCTAACTCGACCCAGTACTCCAGCCAGACCGGGTTCACGTACGGGGAGGCCTCCATCCCGTGCCCCAGGGTACAGGTCGTTGCTACAAGGGTCAGCCTCACTGAGGGGAAACATGTCTGATTGACATGTACGGGACAGATTCCTTTGGATAGGTGGTGGTGGCTCAGAAAGCATGACAAGGATATAGGAAACCCCACAGTCGATTGGGAACGATTGGGGAACAATACCCATCGGACGATTACAGGGACCCGAGTGGGATTGAATGTGTGCTGGGATAAGTGATGGAAGCCGGATCAGGGAGCTTATGTTTGTATGTGGGAGTCAGAGGAAGTCTGCCCCGCAGGCATATCCATCATTTTCCACTGGCAATGGCAAGATGCCGGGGAGGGGATGGAGTGGGATTCCAGCCTGCATGCATGCGCGATCCCACACTCCCTGATCCCAGTCAATACCACCGAACTCATGACCCGCCCCCGAAAGCCCCTGCCTATGACCACAACATCACGGACTACAGTACAGAGGTGTCCTACCACCACCAAGGGACCAAGGAATGGGTTAGTCCTAGTGCCAACTGGTAAGTTACTGTACCAGGGGTTACACTATGCAGTGGCCTCAGTGACCCTGAACCTGACCGAGGTACACTTACCTGAGTGGTGCCCTAAAGAGACAGAACAGTTGTACCAAGCCCTGCTGAAAGAAATGTTTAGGAAGTTTTATGAATTCGACTTTGCCAGTGTAGACAAAGCGAAACTGTACAGTTTACATCCTGAGCATAATGCGAGTGCGGGGACACAAAGAAGGGGGACCTGGAATAATATTTTCACTGCCTATAGTACAGGATCCTCGGTAGTAAGCAGCCTGGATGATATAGAGTTACAAACCCAGATAAATGGTTTAAAGACCCAATTAACAAAACTCTTAACAGAGTAGAACACAGTGGTAGGCTCAGAGCTACATGAGGACCAGGCCATGACGGCCCATTTAAAAGAGACTATTGCTGAGCTGGAGAAACACGCCAAAACAGTAAATGCACTTATACGGGAGGACAGGAATGCTTCGGATCAAGCTGCACAGAATGAGGTGTGCGTGCTACACGGGGCATGGTTGCTGGGTGAGGGCCGCAGAAACCTGGAGGATTTAAAACAAGGTTTAGTCCCCTCCTGGATTAGCAACAAGCACCTCACAGCCCTCCACCCGTTTAGTAATTCACTGAGCCCGTGTCAGCTCTGCCTAGCCTCTGAAGCCTACCCTGTCCCAGTAGATTGTGGACGTTCCAACCAAACTATCATGGAGATAGTAGTGAGGATGCTGGTCATGGGTGGGACAGCCCGACCCGCACCGGTATACAGGGTGGAGAACATTGGAGCCATTCAAGGGGGTGCGCACGTCCGTTTCGCAGAGGTCCCACCTTATGTCATAAAGTGGGAGCACACTATGACAGGTACAGACCTCTCCGGGTGTCAGAGCCAGGCAGCATACATAATACTGTGTCCCCAGCACTTGAATGCCTATTTGAGACCACAGTGCGGGTTTAAAGCTGCTGGCGCACAACCTGTGAACTTTACCATGGAGGTAATGGCACAAGGCCATGTTTCCCCACAGGTAGCATTCATAGGGGGTGGGACATATTGTGTCACCACAAGTGCGCCCCACTACTGGCACGGACAGCACATCTGGTGTCCGGTGAGTGACAGCAGTTTCTGCTTTAAACCCGAGGCAGACGTTCAAGTGGCCCAGGAACGGATTGTACCCATCCCTGAACCCTCAACTGTTCACCTCACTGTCAGGGAAAACATTACCAACCTGCAAAATTATGTAACACATTTCAGCTATGAAATTCCCCCTCTACCAGAACATCTTACCGTCCTATTAAAAGCAGTGGTCATCTCACAGAAACATTTCTGCACATTAGAACAGAAGACAGTCGAGATAGGGGCCAAGATCTTGGATATTGTAGTTCCATCCTGGTGGGATATTTTTGAAATATAGAGGTCCCCTCTTGGATTAGGCTGGCTTCACACATTTCAGTGGTCTGCCAGCTCGGTATAGTTTTCTACTTGTTGTGTACAAAGTGCAAGGGAAGGGACCGGATGCTCTGCTCTCAACATGAGGGAGCATGGGACAAACATAAAAATAAAGTCTACGACCAGGTATAAAACCAATCTTAACTGTTATTAAAAATAAAGTTTGATGAGTGTGTGTGTCGTTATTTTTCCTATGTGTGTATAATTTTTCCAAGTGGTGCAGTGGTGTTGGACCCCCTCCGTGCTTGGATGTGAATGTAATCGAATTTCTTGTACCTTGTATATCTGTTGAACACTACACCTAGAGGGGAACAGGAGAGTGTTTTGTTTTTGGGTTTTTAGTTTAGATAATACAGGGGAAGGTTGGCTCCCGAAGATCAGAAAATTTTGCTCACCCAGGATGATACTATAGTGGATAGTATCACAGGGGGGAGTGTAAGGTTCGCAAAATTCTACAGATTCCCCCAAACCAAGAAGAGAAGAGATTTTTGGACTGTTTAAAAGAATATTGGGCCAAAAGGGGCTTAAAGTAATAAACCCCAGAATTTTGGTTATTTTAAAAAGGACATTTCCAGGCCTGTGGAAGGCTGCGACAAAGGAGTTGGGATGGGCCCCTGTAAAACAAACAGTTTGAGTATTGGCATAGGCCAGATTGTCTGGGAATGTTCTGGGCCGTCTCAGTCATTCATACATAATGACAATAGGCCTATGGAAGGACAGTTCCCGCCAAAGTTACAGAGCCATCAAGAATATGAATAATACAGTACATGCCACTGATCAACAAAAGAGACCCTGACCCCAGCAGGGAAAGACAGAACTCACTAATCGGACAAAAGTTTAAACAGCCATTAAAAGCCAATTTAAGTTTCGACGAACCATCCCGAAACTAGTTTACACCAACTTAAGTCAATTAAAAGTAGATGGGAGCAGCCCGGAACTCGTTAAAGAATTTAAAAACCAATCAATGTTAATGATCCCGCCCAAAATTTAACAATGGGCCAGAGAAGAGTTGGCGGACAGATAAGCAAAGCCTCAAACAGTATAATTGAGGCCTGATTTTACACAGAAACAGTCAGAGAGTCAGTCGGACAGTCAGTGAAGGTTATTCGGACAGTGTGTGAACTTGAAGGTACAGTTCATACAGACAGAGGCACAGCTCATTCGAAACACATCAGCCTCGGGACAATCAATTGACGAAAGGACAACAGGAGGAGAACGGAAGAAATCGCGGCAACCAAGGACCCCAAGAATCAAACAACCAACAATATTACCAACAACCAGGTAATATTGGGCCACCGCGACCAACAAGAAACCAACTCGGAAGAAACCAAAGATCTGCAAGTTTTTCCCACTCTACAAACTATTCCTGCGTTTGGTGAGCATTTCCCTGGTCCTCTGGAATCCAACCTAGTTAGTGTAGTGGGATTGGGAGGGGTGAAGTATTTTGTCTATTGTCATTCTCCCTCGTATATTCTGAGGTGTTCCCCCTTTTAGAGTGATAAGATTATTGTGTTGTGTATATTTTCTTGTCTCAAATAAAAACCAAAGTTCTTGCATCAAATTCAGTTGTTTGCTGCAATTTCATTACAACCCCAAATAAGTCCCGGTCTAGAACCAAGGGAGTGGGAGCGATTCGAACCGCTCAGGAGTCAGAGGCAAAGCTGACCACACACACCACCCCTTACACCAGTGACGTGCACATCCTGAGAATTAACATTAAAAAAAAATCCTCAGAGAGAAATCATCCGAAATGACTTGCTGGAAATAGCTGATAAGGTGGCTCTTGGAATGGTTTAGGTAGCAGCTGTGGCTCTGTTGGTAGCCTGCTCAACTCTGAGTCAGAAGGTTGTAGGTTCAAGCTCTAATCCAGAGACTTGAGCACAAAATCCAGGCTAATGCTTCAGTGCAGTACTGAGGGAGTGCTGTACTGGCGGAGGTGCCTTCTTCTGGATGAGACGTTAAACTGAAGCCCTGTCTGCCCTCTCAGGTGGACGTCAAATCCCCTGACATTATTCACAGAAGGGCAGGGGTGTTCTCCCGGTGTCCTGGCTAATATTTATCCCTCAAGCAATATAATCATAATCATAATCAACCTTATTGTCATTGTTAGTGCACAAGTGCAGTTCAACGAAATGTAGGCTTGCGGCTCCCGAGAGTGTACATTTAGATTAAGACATTTAAACATTCAACATAGATTTGGCTTGTAATCCATTAACATAAACATAACCATAATAAAGTGCATTGGCAGATGTGCAGGCTTTAGAGTTTATTTGTGGAGCTCAGTAGGATGACAGCCCTGGGAAAGAAGCTGTTCCTAAATCTGGTTGTACGGGTGCGAATGCATCTGTAGCGTCTCCCAGATGGCAGGAGGGTGAACAGACTGTGGCTGGAGTGGGTAGGGTCTTTGATGATGGTCCGTGACCTCTGTAAACAGCGTTTCTGGCATATGTGCTCTATGGTCGGTAGCCGGGTGCCGGTAATGCGTTGGGCAGTTTTGACTACCCGCTGCAGGGCTTTCCGGTCATAGTAGCTACAGCTGCCATACCATACTGTGATACAGTTCGTCAGGATGCTCTCTATTGTGCAGCGGTAAAAGTTACTAAAGCAGATGATCTGGTCATTATCACAGTGCTGTTTGTGGGAGCTTGCTGTGCGCAAATTGGCTGCTACGTTTCCTACAAGTGACTACACTTCAAAAGTACTTAATTAGCAGTAAAGCGCTTTGGGACATCCTGAGGTTGTGAAAGTCTGTAAAGTGTTTCTTTCCTTCCTTTCTATCTTTCTTTCAATCAGTATTGTGCAACATGCTGAACTGGTAGTGCTACTAAAGAAGCATAAAGGGCATTCATATACCGTGACGGTGTCTTCAGTGTCTGCTGGTACAGTTGCTTTGGCGAGAGGAGCCTCCACCATTACTATGCCTGGAAAAGTGAGATACTTTTACCTCTCTCTGACAACAAGAAGGCACGAAGCAAGCCTCAGGCAGCCTGACCTGCCTGGTATCCCTCCATGGGTCCTCCTCATCTTCCAAACGCATCAATCGGGAGACTTCCCGTTGGGAAACCCATTGATGCCAGTTAACAACAACAGCAACTTGCATTTATATAGCGCTTTTCACATAATAAAAACATCTTAAGCCACTTCAAAGGAGCTTTATCAGACAAAATTTGACAGCGAGCCCCATAAAGAGATATTAGGACAGGTGACCAAAAGCTTGGTCAGAGGTAGGTTTTAAGGAGTGTCTTAAAGGAGGTAGAGTGGCGCCAGTGGCGCACTGCCTCCACGATGGCTTGGGCCTCCTTTTCCACGGAGGAGTGTCTGATCTCGGGCCCTTGGAGGGTCCTCGAGAAGAAAGCTACGGGCCGCCCCGCCTGGTTGAGGGTGGCCGCCAAGGCGAAGTCAGACGCATCACTTTCCACTTGAAATGGAGTGTTCTCGTCCACTGCCTGTAGCGTGGCCCACTCAATATCCTGCTTAATGCTTTTGAAGGCGGCGTGGGCCTCAGCAGAGAGCGGGAAAGAGGATGCTTTCAAGAGGGGGCGGGCTTTGTCGGAGTAGTTGGGGACCCATTGGGAATAATAAGAAAATAACCCCAGGCACCTTTTCAGGGCTTTGGGAGTGTTGGGCAGGGGCAGCTCCCGTAGGGGGCGCAATCGGTCGGGGTCTGGTCCGATTTCCCCATTCTCCACCACGCTGCCTAGTATGCAGAGGCGCGTGGTGTTGTAAACGCACTTGTCCTCGTTGTAGGTGAGGTTGAGTTTTTGTGCGGTTTTCAGGAACCTCTCGAGGTTCGAGTCATGATCCTGCTGGTTGTGACCGCAGATGGTGACGTTGTCGAGGTAGGGGAAGGTTGCCTGCAAGTGGTGGTCATCGACCATGCGGTCCATCTCCCTCTGGAAGACCGAGACCCCATTCGTCACCCCAAAGGGGACTCTGAGGAATTGGTAGAGGCGTCCGTTCGCCTCGAAGGCGGTGTACGGGCGGTCCTCTGGTCTGATAGGGAGCTGGTGGTACGCTGACTTGAGGTCGATGGTGGAGAACACCCGGTATTGGGTGATTTGGTTCACCATTTCTGATATGCGGGGTAGCGGGTAGGCGTCTAGTAGGGTGTACCTGTTGACCGTTTGACTATAGTCGATCACCATCCGTTTCTTCTCGCTACCCCTTACCACTACCACTTGGGCGCGCCACGGGCTGTTGCTGCGTTCAATAATGCGCTCTTTCAGGAGCCTGTCTACCTCGGCCGTGATAAACCGCCTGTCCTCCCAGCTGTACCTCCTGCTTTTGGTCGCTATTGGCCGGCAGTTAGGGGTAAGGTTCGCGAATAGCGAAGGCGGCTTTACCTTCAGGGTAGCCAGACCGCACACTGTGAGGGGCGGCTGGGACCCACCGTACTTGAGCGTGATGCTTTGGTGGTTGCACTGGAAATCCAGGCCCAAGATCACGCTCGCACATAGGTTCTTCATGATTAATACTTTAAAATTATCATATACAGTTCCGTTAACGCACAATTGTACCGTGCAGTAACCCAGAATGGTCGATGTCTGGGTTTTGTCAGCCATAGAGATGGTACCCTGAGTAGGGACCACCTTTAGGGAGAGTTGTTGTGCCAGTTCTGGGTGGATAAAGCTCTCCGTGCTTCCACTGTCAATTAAGCATTTAACCCGGCACCCGTTTACCTCGATGTCCACCATTGATCTGGATAGCGGGTGCGGCCTGGTCTGGTCCACTGTGACCGATGCCACTGTAGGGCCCTGATCGATACAAGATGGCGTCCACGCTGTCTGCTCACAAGATGGCGGACCCCACGAGGTCGGGCAAGATGGCGTCCAAGATGGCCGCTCCCACGGCGCACACGCGGCGGTGGCGGGTTTTCCGGCGGTTGGTTTTCCGGCGGGGTTCCCTCTGCACACCTTCCCGAAGTGCCCCTTCTTACCGCACTTAAAGCAGGTGGTGCCTTTCGCCGGGCATAGGTTTCTGGTGTGCTTTGGCTGCCCGCAGAAGTAGCAGTTGGGGCCCCGACGCGTCGCGGCTGTCGTAGGGCTTCTGGGGGGAGAGTGGGGCCCAGCCGGTGTCGGGCTGTCGGGCGGGGATGATGCCTTCCAAGATGGCGGCACCCTCGGTGCACACGTGGCGGCGTGGACGGCGCGGGCTGAAGAGTAGGCGTCCGAGTTTCTCTGGGCCACATCCAGGGATCGCGCGGTGTCCACAGCCTGCTTCAGGTCCAACCCCGTTTTTTCCAGCAGTCTTTGCCGGATGTAAGTGGAGCTGAGGCCTGTGATGAAGGCATCGCGAACAAGCTCGTCAGTGTACACTGCGGCTTTTACATCTCGGCACTTGCAGTCTTTGCCAAGCATTTTCAGGGTGCTTAGGAACTCCTCCACCGATTCCCCAGGTCGCTGTGCGCGGGTGGCGAGCAGCTGCCTAGCATACACCTCATTCGTAGGCTGCTGGTAATGCGCCTTTAAGATGTCGCAGGCGGCCAGGTACGTCTCGGCGTCTTGGATGAGGGGGTAAACCCGGTGGCTTACCCAATTCCGCAGAATTCTGAGTCTCATCCTTGCAGCGTCCGTAGCGTCTTTGACGGCTGCGGAATTGTCCAGGAAGAATTCCATACACTCAAACCAGTGTCTGAAGCGTGCTGATGCGTCCGGAGCATGTTGATCCAAATCCAAACGTTCGGGTTTCAGGAGTTGATCCATAGTGTTGAAAAATAAGTTAATAAAATTGATGTGCCTCAATAATTCCGAGCCTCGAAGGTAGCAGAACAAAACAAGGCTTTTATTAACTTAGAACGAAACACGTAAGCGAGAGAGATGTCGTCCTTCTGGAGACTGGGGCTAGACTGAAGCTAGCTTACAAACGGGACCAGGTATGGGCGGAGCCCTACACACAGCACATTCCAGCACATTCCAGTATACAATACAGCACATTCCAGTACACAATACAATGAGGTCTGGGGGAAGGGAAATGACACTGAAACCGATCTCAGTCACAGGCAGTGATGAATGGAAATATTTCATCACAATTAGGACAGGTGGCTAAAGGCTTGGCCAAAGGCGTAGGTTTTAGGTAGTGTCTTAAAGGAAGAGAGAGAGGTGGGGAGGATTTAGGGAGGTATCTGGGAGATCTGACGCTTCTATCTGTCATCGCTCCCATTTACAAGCCTCCCTTTGATCGGGTCTGAAAACTACGAAGTTGGCTCGTAGCACTTGACCTTGTAGCTTAATTTTCTTCTCTTCCATGTGCCTCAAGGTTATACATGCCTGAGACTGCAGTGTCATGCTTCACATAATGCCTATTATACACATTGGCATAAATCACTAATTTAGATAAGGTAATTTATTGCCTCGCCTAAACATTTATCAAAACTTTATTGGTATATTTAGAGAGCACAATTTAAACTAGAGATAAGGCTCGCTGAATGAGACCAATCAAAGGTAGGTACCTCTAAATGAGAGAGGATATAAAGACAGTCAGGAATTGTCAAACGAGACACAAACTTAAACAGAGATAGGAATTGTCAAACAAGACATGATTTAAACTGAGACAGGCGATTACAAACGTGACGCAAATTTAAACTGAGGCAGGAATGAGAAACAAAAGCAAAATACTGCGGATGCTGGAAATCTGAAATAAAAACAGAAAATGCTGGAAACACTCAGCAGGTCAGGCAGCATCTGTGGAGAGAGAAACAGAGTTAACGTTTCAGGTCGATGACCTTTCGTCAGGAATGAGAAACCCAGTGTAAACTGAGGCAGGAATCAGAAAACGCAACATGATTTAAACAGAGGATGAACCTTCACTTTGTACAACTAGCTATGGCTATGCGCCTGCAGTTATATTTCAGATAGTTGTGTTATCCGCAGAATAGTTCTTTAGTATATTTTTCACTCCCTGTTCCATTTTCAGCCTCCTGTAATTAGTGTTCATATGTTACTCTGCCATTTTGTACCTTGGACGTCTAATTGATGCCCGTGTCCCCAATTTCCGTTTGAAAGCACCAACTCATCTGGACACTACTATATCTTTCAAATTGATGTTCCATGGTACAAGGAGCTCCCCAGAACCTCACTAAAGTGGCCGCCCTCCAAGTATGAGTCTCGCCGGATTAAGTCTCGGGGGCTCTTTGACTGCAGAGGCCATCACAGAGGAGCCCAATCATTTCCTGAATCGTAACTGGGAGGTGGGCCCTCAGGTTTTCTCTCTGCCCGTACCCGCCCCCCCCGCACCCACACCAAGCCCAGGGAGCAAAGGGAAGGGGGCGTGCTGGCAGCTGGCCAAGGTGATGCGCTATTAATTACTCAAAAGACTGAGGTTAAGCGAGTAACTAACAGGCTTTTATTAACAAGAGAATGAAGGTGTGCCTCGAGTGGTCGACCAGTCCAGAATACAGAGGGACTGTGGAGCAGTCACCTTTATACCTGGACTCGTGGGAGGAGTCAGCCAAGGCATGTACAGACATGTACACAGTGGAATACAAACACCCACACAGGCAGGTATAACAGTGGTTTACCACATTCACCCCTTGTTTAAAAATGAGTCCGGCGGGGTGAAGTGTATTAAAAGTTTGTGTATTGGAGTCTCTCCGGAGGTCTTGTCTGCCGCTGTGATCGACGTGGCGACGGCAGGGGCAGTGAAGCTTCCGGCGTCGAGTCCCGCGTAGGCTGGGGCACTGGTGTGTAGTCCTCGTGGGTGTCGAGCAGGTCGCGGGGCCCAGGCGTGCCATCTGCTGGGGTTGGATATTGGATCGTGGCGGGGGGTGGTAGTGGGTAGTGGGTTACTGGGGCCCCCGACGGTGCGAGGTCTCGTATGGAGACTGTGTCCTCCCGCCCGCCCGGGTACGCAATGTAAGCATACTGGGGGTTGGCATGGAGGAGGTCGACCCTCTCGACCAGGGGGTCCATTTTATGGGTCCTCACGTGTCTTCTCAGTAGGACCAGCCCTGGGGACGTCAGCCATGGCGGTAGCGATGTCCCCGATGTGGACTTCCTTGGGAAGACAAACATTTTCTCATGAGGGGTGGCGTTAGTGGCAGTGCAGAGCAGTGACCGAATAGAGTGGAGCGCATCGGGGAGCACATCCTGCCAGCGGGAGGTCGGAAGGCCCCTAGACTTTAAGGCTAGCAGGGCGGCCTTCCAAACTGTCGCATTCTCTCTTTCCACCTGTCCGTTCCCCCGGGGGTTGTAACTGGTGGTCCTGCTTGTGGCAATACCCCTAGCGAGCAGGTACTGGCGGAGTTCGTCGCTCATAAACGATGAGCCCCGGTCGCTATGGATATAGCTGGGGAAACCGAACAGGGTGAAGAGGTCGTTCAGACATTTAATGACCGTGGCACTGGTCATGTCCGGGCAGGGCATGGCGAACGGGAAACGGGAGTACTCATCAATAATGTTGAGGAAGTACACATTGCGGTCGGAGGAGGGGAGAGGCCCTTTAAAATCAACGCTCAGGCGCTCGAAGGGGCGAGTGGCTTTTATC
This sequence comes from Somniosus microcephalus, assembly GCF_052327205.1. Classification (NCBI taxonomy): domain Eukaryota; kingdom Metazoa; phylum Chordata; class Chondrichthyes; order Squaliformes; family Somniosidae; genus Somniosus; species Somniosus microcephalus. Next base: position 16,439,684 of record NC_141002.1, on the reverse strand, counting down.
AGGTGAGCCCTGTCTGGTCTATAAAAGTGCGGTTTGCACTCAGCGCAGACTTGGCAGTTCCTGGTCATGGTCCTGACCTCCTCAATGGAGTAAGGCAGGTTGCGGGCCTTGATGAAGTGGAAGAACCTGGTGACCCCCGGGTGGCAGAGGTCATTGTGGAGGGCCCGCAGTCTATCGATCTGCACGCTGGCGCAGGTGCCACGCGATAGAGCATCCGGGGGTTCATTGAGCTTCCCGGGCCGGTACAAGATCTCGTAATTGTAGGTGGAAAGTTCGATTCTCCACCTCAAGATCTTGTCGTTTTTGATTTTGCCCCTCTGCTTGTTGTTAAACATAAAAGCAACTGAACGCTGGTCAGTGAGCAGGGTAAATCGTTTTCCGGCCAGGTAGTGCCTCCAATGACGCACAGCCTCCACAATAGCCTGGGCCTCCTTCTCAACAGCGGAGTGCCTGGTCTCCGGGCCCTGGAGGGTTCGTGAAAAGAAGGCCACGGGTCTCCCCGCCTGATTAAGGGTAGCGGCCAGGGCAAAGTCGGACGCGTCGCTTTCCACCTGGAAGGGGATGGATTCGTCCACTGCGTGCATGGTGGCTTTGGCAATGTCTTCCTTGATACGGTGGAAGGCTAAGCGGGCCTCTGCCGTCAAGGGAAAAGAGGTGGACTTGATCAGCGGACGGGCCTTGTCCGCATAGTAGGGGACCCACTGGGCGTAATAGGAGAAAAACCCTAGGCACCTCTTCAGGGCCTTGAGGCAGTGGGGCAGTGGGAGTTCCATAAGGGGACGCATCCGGTCGGGGTCGGGACCGATGACTCCGTGTTCCACAACACAGCCAAAGATGGCGAGGCGGGTTGTGCGGAATATGCACTTCTCCTTGTTATACGTCAGGTTCAGGAGTTGGGCGGTGCAGAGGAATTTTTCGAGGTTTGCGTCATGGTCCTGCAAGTCATGGCCGCAGATGGTCACATTGTCCAGATATGGGAAAGTGGCCTGCAACGCATTTTGATCGACCATCCGGTCCATCTCCCTTTGGAAGACGGAGACCCCGTTGGTGACGCCAAAGGGAACCCTAAGGAAGTGATAGAGGCGGCCGTTTGCCTCAAAGGCAGTATACTGGCGGTCCTCAGGGCGGATAGGGAGCTGGTGGTACGCTGATTTCAGGTCAATGGTCGAGAAGACGCGGTACTGCGTGATCTGGTTGACCATATCAGCTATGCGGGGGAGTGGGTAAGCGTCCAGCAGGGTGTAGCGATTTATTGTCTGGCTGTAGTCGATGACCAGGCGCTGCTTCTCGCCGGTCTTAACGACCACAACCTGGGCTCGCCAGGGGCTGGTGCTGCCCTCAATAATCCCCTCCTTCAGGAGCCGGTCCACTTTGGTTTTAATGAAAACCCTGTCACCGGCACTGTATCGCCTGCTCTTTGTGGCGATGGGCTTACAGTCGGGGGTGAGGTTAGCAAACAGTGGGGGGGGGGGGGGTGACTCTGAGTGTGGAGAGGTTGCACCTGGTGCGCGGCGGGCAGTTTGGAAGCTGCTGGCTGCGGACTGTGAGTGGGGGGAGGGGTCCACCGTACGCCATCGTAACACTTTTAAGGTGGCACTGAAAATCTAACCCCAGTAGAACGGCAGCGCAGAGGTGGGGCAGGACCAGAAGTTTGAAATTATCGTACACAGTCACCATGCAGTAGCTGCCAATGTCCGCCGACTGGGACTCGGAGGCCATAGAAATCCACTGGTGCGCAGGCAGGACTGGGAGAGAGCAATGCCGCACCGTGTCGGGGTGGATGAAGCTCTCTGTGCTCCCAGAGTCAAAAAGGCAGGTTGTTTCGTGACCATTTACCTTAATGTCCATTGTGGACCGGGCCAGTTGGTGCGGTCTCGCTTGTTCCAGCGTAACGGAGGCCAGCGTAGGGGTCGGTGTGTCGCTGCGGGTATCAGATAAGGCGGTGTTGGGGGCCTGCTGCGTCCCGGCTGGCGTCCAAGATGGCGGCGTCCATGACCCCCATGTGGCTGGAGGCGTCCAAAATGGCTGCTGTTCCGGTGGTTCGCACATGGCTGGGGAGGCCCAAGATGGCGGCCCGCACGGCCCACACGCGGCGCTGCTGGGGTTCGGAGTGGCTTTGGCCCTGCAGACGCTGGTGTAGTGTCCCTTCTTCCCGCAGCCCGAGCAGATCGCATTTTTCGCCGGGCAGCACGCTCTGGGGTGTTTGGCCTGGCCACAGAAGTAGCATTTCTGGCCTTGGGACACTGCTGCAGTAGTTGGGCCGTTGCTGGGATGTGGCTGGGGTGGCACGGCGCTATGAGACGGTCCTACCGTGTCCCAGGCTGTCGTTCCCCGCGGCGTCCACGGTGCAGAGGAGTAGGCATCCATGCCCCGGTAGGCTGCGTCCAATGATAGTGCGAGTTCAGAGGCCTTGTTGAGGGCGAGGTCACTCTGCTCCAACAGTCGCTGTCGGGTGTAATTGGACCTGTGGCCCGCTACAAAAGCGTCCCGGATAAGTTCCTCTGTGTACATGGCGGCCTTTACATCCTTACAACCACAGGCCCGGCCAAGCACAGACAGTGCCTGAAGGTATTCCTCGGTCGATTCCCCAGGTTGTTGTTTACGACTCCCCAGGAGGTGCCTGGCATACATCTCGTTCACTGGGCGCGTGTACTGGTCCTTGAGGAGATTGAGAGCAGCCGTGTACGAGGTCGCGTCCTGGATGACCGAGTACGCTCGGTGGTTCACTTTGGAGGTCAGGACATCCAGTTTGTCCTCATCCGATTTGACCGTTGCAGCGGAGGCGATCAGGAATCTTTCAAAGCACCTAAGCCAGTGAGCAAACTTGGTGGATGCGTCCGCCTCCCGATGGTCTAAGTCCAGGCATGCTGGTGTGAGGATCTTCTCCATTATAAAAAAATCTTGTTAATAAAATTGATGCGCTATTAATTACTCAAAAGACTGAGGTTAAGCGAGTAACTAACAGGCTTTTATTAACAAGAGAATGAAGGTGTGCCTCGAGTGGTCGACCAGTCCAGAATACAGAGGGACTGTGGAGCAGTCACCTTTATACCTGGACTCATGGGAGGAGTCAGCCGAGGCATGTACAGACATGTACACAGTGGAATACAAACACCCACACAGGCAGGTATAACAGTGGTTTACCACACAAGGCAAGGCCAGTTGGCCCCCACGGAGACTGGGAATAGGACCTGGGACTTTTATCTGAATGGCTTCATAGTACAGTCGGTGGAAGTGTCACGCTCTACGTCCTCAGGAGAACTACACTAGAGAGAAAAAAGATAGAACTTGCATTCTTGCCTCTGAGTCCGAAGGTCATGACTGAAGACTTGAGCAAAAAATCCAGGCTGACACTTCAGTGCAGTACGGAGGGAGTGCTGCACTGTCGGAGGTACCACCTTTCAGATGAGACTTTAAACCAAGGCTCCGTCTGCTCTGTCAGGTGGACGTAAAAGATCCCATGGCACTATTCGAAGAAGTGCAGAGGAGTTCACCCCAGTATCCCGGCCAATATTTATCCCGCAACCAAAATCACTAAAACAGATGGGCCGGAATTTTCTGTATCTGGGCGGGGCGGGTGCAGGCGGTCGGCATGTCAGGTCGCGACCCCGTTGCTGCTTCCATCCCGCTGCAGAAATCGACTTTGTGTTAATGAGGCCAATAAACCCGCCCTGCGCGTTACCCGGCCCAATTAAATGGTGCAGGTCTGATGACTTAATCTACGAGGCGTTGTCAGCCAGTATATTTAAAGGGGCCGGGACCACATTGCATTTGAAGGTTCATGCAGGAGTGTGCAGGCAGCACACTGGAGGGTTTCATTGCTCCAAACAGTTGGAGAGATGCTGCACAGAGGCCGAGGGCTGCACCCAGGTTCTCCGATGACTCCCTCCATACCCTTGTGGAGGGAGTCAGAGCACGTAGGGAGGTCCTCTTCCCTTCCAATGAGCGGAAGAGAGCTCCCCAGGAGACAAAAAGAGCCTGGCTCCAAATTGCAGAGGAGGTCAACAGCAGGGACGTGGTGAGGAGGACCTGGGTGCAGTGCCGCAAACATTTCAATGATCTCATTAGATCAGGAAAGGTGAGTACAAAGCCACACTCAACTTCATCCTGCTGTGTCTCTCATCACATCCCCATCACTCTGCCTTCCCAACCCTACTCCTGCACATCATTACTCACACCAACATACCTTGCACGTCCACCCATCCCTCGCTCTCTCTATCTACATTATCACATCCCCATCTTACCAGCCATCCCTCACACTCACCCTCATCCTAATGCAATCATACCAACTAACACGCAAGGAGCCCACTTGGCATTGCCACCCCAGTCCTTCATAGTCTCCCTCTAAAGATGTAACCCATTCATTCCTTACACTCATTCGTCACTCTCACGCAACCTTCGCTTCTTTCCCTCCTTGCAGGAAAAGAGAGCCCACAATAAGAGGGAGAGGGAGAGAACTGGAGGTGGGCCTCCATCATTTGCCACTCTCACAACAGCAGAAGTCTCGGGAGTGGCTGAGCAGCTGGAGATGGGGGACGGAGAGAGGGGGACATCTCAGCAACCTGGTGACAGAATTACATCTCATACAGCTACATGGCATACAGCAGTCACTGATATGGGGACTGATGACATCAGCCACTGAATGGTCATCATGTGCATAATGGTATGTGCACCCATTCTTCATATGGCATATCTAACTCCTCTCTTTACTCTCCCACTGGTCCATCAAGAGCCCCCCACCACTGTCCAGAAGGAAGAGGAAGACGACTCTTCAGAGGAGCCTCCAGCTTCTGAGGGTGCACCGTCAGCAGACATGAGCGCACCCAGCACCAGCGCAGATACGCACACCTCGGTGGGTCCCACGCGAGATAGAGTAATGTTGTCACCTGGTGTGTCACAACTCACAAGTGAGCAAGAGTAGATGGTGGAGACAGGGACAGCAGTGGAGACCCCTCACCGGAGGGCGCAGGACGCTCCCAGCTCTGCTCCGCTGCATGAAGACGCTGAGCCTCGGGGGCCATCCAGAAAGAGAGCGATCCTGGAGGTACAGCAAGAAGTGCAGGAGACTCTGATAGGTTTTGCGAGCACGATGTCTGCAAATGTGCAGAGAATGGAGGAGTCCATCTCCAACATGAGCACCACCATGTCGCAGGTGATCGCAACTGTAGGCTCTTCCATGGATAGGATGGCCACCTGCATGGAGCAGCTAATGCACCACTCACAGGAGCACATGGTCTCTGTGGAGAATAGATGGCTATCTATGGAGCAGAGATGGCAGAGGCTCATAGACCGCCTCTCTAGGAGGGATGTCAGCATAGACGTGGGTCCTCATGGCCCCACTGATGTGCAGCAAGGTGCTCTCTCCAGCTCCTTGCTAGCAGGGTAGTGCAGGTGGCCCATGAGAGGGATGATGGTGAGAGGGGACATGGAAGTGTGGGCTCCTCTCAAAGCACTCACACTTCTCCCCCATTGCCCCCCCCCCCGCCCTCGGTCAGAGCCCCAGGTGGCTCCTCGGATTGCGATGGCCGAGTCTGCCCCTGCAGTCACAGGAGGAGCAGACTTTGGCGGGGCCATCATAGGCTCAAAACCCAGAGGATGTCCGCCAAGAGTGTGTATGCAGCTGTAGCAGGGAAGTGAGCAGGCTGCCTCTACCTCTGCTGAAGCCACAGGGATTGCACCTCGTAGAAGTACGTGGAAGAGAAAGATGACTCACAAGTAGATTCACAAGGGTAGCCACTTGGGTGTTTTAGTCAATGTTAATGGCAAGTATCCGTTAATGTATTGTCAACCATTAAAATCTTTATTTTCACCACTTTCATGTCTTGGACACATTTGTGTGCACCTTTGGAAGTGGCTTAGTGAGTTGCAGTGAATGGTGAGACATAACGTTACCTCCAGCAATGGTGATGAGTGTGAAATGAACGGCTTGGTCATTGCAGGGATGCTTTATGGTGTTGCTGTGGGGTGGCGCCAACCTGGCGCAGCATGTGGGTGTACAGCATAAAGTTAAGTAAATCTGGCCATGGTGAGTGTGGTAAACCACTGTTTGTATTCCTGTTTGTCCTGTTTGTATTCCACTGTGTACATGCCTGGACATGCCTCGGCTGACTCCTCCCACAGGTCCTAGTATAAAGGTGACTGCTCCCCAGCCCTTGTATCCTGGACCGGTCGACCACGCGAGGCAGACCTCCATTCTGTTGTTAATAAAAGCCTTTAGTTACTCTTCTAACTCTCAGTCTTTTATGAGTAATTGATAGCGCATCAATTTTATTAACAACATTTTTATAATGGAGAAGATCCTCACACCAGCATGCCTGGACTTAGATCATCGGGAGGCGGACTCATCCACCAAGTTTACTCACTGGCTTAAGTGTTTCGAAAAATTCCTGACCGCCTCCGAAGCAATCAAATCGGACGAGGACAAACTGGATGTCCTGACCTCCAAAGTGAACCACCGAGTGTACTCGGTCATCCAAGACGCGACCTCGTACGCGGACGCTATCAAACTCCTCAAGGACCAGTACACGCGCCCAGTGAACGAAGTGTACGCCAGGCACCTCCTGGGGAGTCGTAAACAACAACCTGGGGAATCGACCGTGGAATACCTTCAGGCACTGTCTGTGCTTGGCCGGGCCTGTGGTTGTAAGGATGTAAAGGCCGCCGTGTACACAGAGGAACTTATCCGGGACGCTTTTGTAGCGGGCCACAGATCCAATTACACCCGACAGCGACTGTTGGAACAGAGTAACCTCGACCTCAACAAGGCCTCTGAACTCGCACTATCGTTGGATGCAGCTTACCAGGGCATGGATGCCTACTCCTCTGCACCGTGGACGCCGCGGGGAATGACAGCCTGGGACACGGTAGGACCGCCTCATAGCGCCGTGCCACCCGAGCCACACCCCAACAATGGCCCAACTACCGCAGCAGTGTCCCAAGGCCAGACAGCAGTGCCCCAAGGCCAGAAATGCTACTTCTGTGGCCAGGCAAAACACCCCAGAGCGCGCTGCCCGGCGAAAAACACGATCTGCTCGGGCTGCGGGAAGAAGGGACACTACGCTAGCGTCTGCAGGGCCAAAGCCACCCCGAACCCCAGCAGCGCCGCGTGTGGGCCATGCGGGCCGCCATCTTGGACCTCCCCGGCCATGTGCGAATCACCGGTACAGCAGCCATTTTGGACGCCTCCAGCCACATGGGGATCATGGACGCCGCCATCTTGGACGACAGCCGGGACGCAGCAGGCCCCCGACACCGCCTCATCTGATACCCGCAGCGACACACCGACCCCTACGCTGGCATCCGTTACACTGGACCAAGCGAGACCGCACCAACTGGCCAGTTCCACAATGGACATTAAGGTAAATGGTCACGATACAATCTGCCTTTTTGACTCTGGGAGCACGGAGAGCTTCATCCACCCCGACACGGTGCGGCGTTGCTCTCTCCCAGTCCTGCCTGCGCAACAGCGGATCTCTATGGCCTCCGAGTCCCAGTCGGCGGACATCGGCGGCTACTGCGTGGTGACACTCGTAGTAGACGGGACCGCGTACGATCATTTTAAACTTCTGGTCCTGCCTGACCTCTGCGCTGCCGTCCTGCTGGGGTTAGATTTTCAGTGCCACCTTAAAAGTGTTACGATGGCGTACGGTGGACCCCTACCCCCACTCACAGTCCGCAGCCAGCAGCTTCCAAACTGCCCGCCGCGCACCAGGTGCAACCTCTCCACACTCAGAGTCACACGCCCCCAACTGTTTGCTAACCTCACCCCCGACTGTAAGCCCATCGCCACAAAGAGCAGGCGATACAGTGCCGGGGACAGGGTTTTCATTAAAACCGAAGTGGAGCGGCTCCTGAAAGAAGGGATTATTGAGGGCAGCACCAGCCCCTGGCGAGCCCAGGTTGTGGTCGTTAAGACCGGCGAGAAGCAGCGCCTGGTCATCGACTACAGCCAGACAATAAATCGCTACACCCTGCTGGACGCCTACCCACTCCCCCGTATAGCTGATATGGTCAACCAGATCGCGCAGTACCGCGTCTTCTCGACCATTGACCTGAAATCAGCGTACCACCAGCTCCCCATCCGCCCTGAGGACCGCCAGTACACTGCCTTTGAGGCAAACGGCCGCCTCTATCACTTCCTTAGGGTTCCCTTTGGCGTCACCAACGGGGTCTCCGTCTTCCAAAGGGAGATGGACCGGATGGTAGATCAAAATGCGTTGCAGGCCACTTTCCCATATCTGGACAATGTGACCATCTGCGGCCGTGACTTGCAGGACCATGACGCAAACCTCGAAAAATTCCTCCGCACCGCCCAACTCCTAAACCTGACATATAACAAGGAGAAGTGCATATTCCGCACAAACCGCCTCGCCATCCTTGGCTGTGTTGTGGAACACGGAGTCATCGGCCCCGACCCCGACCGGATGCGTCCCCTTATGGAATTTCCACTGCCCCACTGCCTCAAGGCCCTGAAGAGGTGCCTAGGGTTTTTCTCCTATTACGCCCAGTGGGTCCCCTACTATGCGGACAAGGCCCGTCCGCTGATCAAGTCCACCTCTTTTCCCTTGACGGCAGAGGCCCGCTTAGCCTTCCACCGTATCAAGGAGGACATTGCCAAAGCCACCATGCATGCAGTGGACGAATCCATCCCCTTCCAGGTGGAAAGCGACGCGTCTGACTTTGCCCTGGCCGCTACCCTCAATCAGGCGGGGAGACCCGTGGCCTTCTTTTCACGAACCTTCCAAGGCCCGGAGACCAGACACTCCGCTGTTGAGAAGGAGGCCCAGGCGATTGTGGAGGCTGTGCGTCATTGGAGGCACTACCTGGCCGGAAAACGATTTACCCTGCTCACTGACCAGCGTTCAGTTGCTTTTATGTTTAACAACAAGCAGAGGGGCAAAATCAAAAATGACAAGATCTTGAGGTGGAGAATCGAACTTTCCACCTACAACTACGAGATCTTGTACCGGCCCGGGAAGCTAAATGAACCCCCGGATGCGCTATCGCGTGGCACCTGCGCCAGCGCGCAGATCGATAGACTGCGGGCCCTCCACAATGACCTCTGCCACCCGGGGGTCACCAGGTTCTTCCACTTCATCAAGGCCCGCAACCTGCCTTACTCTATTGAGGAGGTCAGGACCATGACCAGGAACTGCCAAGTCTGCGCTGAGTGCAAACCGCACTTTTATAGACCAGACAGGGCCCACCTGATAAAAGCCACTCGCCCCTTCGAGCGCCTGAGCGTCGATTTTAAAGGGCCTCTCCCCTCCTCCGACCGCAATGTGTACTTCCTCAATATTATTGATGAGTACTCCCGTTTCCCGTTCGCCTTCCCCTGCCCGGACATGACCAGTGCCACGGTCATTAAATGTCTGAACAACCTCTTCACCCTGTTCGGCTTCCCCAGCTATATCCATAGCGACCGGGGCTCATCGTTTATGAGCGACGAACTCCGTCAGTACCTGCTAACTAGGGGTATTGCCACAAGCAGGACCACCAGTTACAACCCCCGGGGGAACGGACAGGTGGAAAGAGAAAATGTGACAGTTTGGAAGGCCGTCCTGCTAGCCTTAAAGTCTAGGGGCCTTCCAACCTCCCGCTGGCAGGATGTGCTCCCCGATGCGCTCCACTCTATTCGGTCACTGCTCTGCACTGCCACTAACGCCACCCCTCATGAGAAAATGTTGGTCTTCCCAAGGAAGTCCACATCGGGGACATCGCTACCGCCATGGCTGACGTCCCCAGGGCCGGTCCTACTGAGAAGACACGTGAGGACCCATAAAGCGGACCCCCTGGTCGAGAGGGTCGACCTCCTCCACGCCAACCCCCAGTATGCTTACATCGCATACCCGGACGGGCGGGAGGACACAGTCTCCATAAGAGACCTTGCACCCTCGGGGGCCGCAGTAACCCACTACCCACTACCACCCCCCCCCCACGATCCGATATCCAGCCCCAGCAGACGGCAGGCCTGGGCCCCGCGACCCGCTCGACATCTACGAGGACGACACGCCTGTGCCACAGCCTACGCTGGACTCGACGCCGGAAACTTCACTACCCCTGCCGTCGCCACGCAGATCACAGCGGCAGACAAGACCTCCGGAGAGACTCCAATACACTAACTTTTAATACACTTCACCCCGCCGGACTCAATTTTAAACAAGGGGTGAATGTGGTAAACCACTTTTTGTATTCCTGTTTGTCCTGTTTGTATTCCACTGTGTACATGCCTGGACATGCCTCGGCTGACTCCTCCCACAGGTCCTAGTATAAAGGTGACTGCTCCCCAGCCCTTGTATCCTGGACCGGTCGACCACGCGAGGCAGACCTCCATTCTGTTGTTAATAAAAGCCTTTAGTTACTCTTCTAACTCTCAGTCTTTTATGAGTAATTGATAGCGCATCAATGAGGCCATCCCTGGCGTCCCAGGCAGCAATGTGGTCGGGTGCTGATGCCCTCTGTCCTGTGGTTGCGGAGAAGGTTGGTGGTGTTGTTGTTGGTGCTGCTGGTGTGCCTGGGGCTGCTGGTGCTGGGGCTCATCATGGTCCGATTCTGAGGACCAAGGTGAGACAGTATAAATGGCATCCATGCTGATAGAATAGATGGCAGGTCAAGTAGAGTTGACAGAAGCAATCTGTCAATGGTGAGTGAGGTTTTTCCAATGAAATGACACTGGATGGAGACTTTGCTGGAAAGACTTGCAGCCTGCAGAAAGTTAAATCTGTGCTGGCAATGTAGTCAGTAACAGCTTCCGTCTGAGGAAAGTGATCAGCTGTGAGGTCAGAGCTTTTATAGTACATTTGATGCTGTCAAGTAATCAGCTGGAACAATGGCCACTCAACTCCCGCCTCAGGTTGACAGACGTGGTTCCCGAGCTGCGTGAATCCCGTGGCTATGCTGGGAAATTTAAAATGAAGGGGGAAAAAGGCTCTTACAACAAGTTTATAATGATTTCAGTTAGGTCGCCGCCTCTGCCGCTTGGATCGCTGCCGCACCGGAAACGTGCCCGAGGGAAAGGCGCATGGGGCGGGATGATGGCGGGTTCCTGACCTACTTTGACTTTTTTCTAATTTCCCACCTGACCCGCCTCCGATCGTGTCCGCATGGACCACAGAAAATTCCAGCCATAATCTGGTCATTGTCTCATTCCTGTTTGTGGGAGCTTGCTGTGCGCAAATTGACTACAGCAGTTCCTACATTACAACAGTGATTACACTTCAAAAGTACTTAATTGGCGGTAAAGTGGTTTGGGACGTCCTTTGGGTGTGAAAGGTGCTGCAGAAATGCAAGTCTGTCTTTTGCAGGAAGTCCATAGGCCGCAGTTTGGATTCCTTTGCTTTGGCGCATTTGAGTTGTTCGTAATTGATGTTTTACGGTGGAACCAAAACAATCGTGCTTGCTGTTTCTATTATCGAGCAGACCATGTTCCAAAAGTGCCTTGCCGACCTTGCTGAAATATTTGCACCCAGCTATAGATACATCGAAGACCCGTGCAAGTAAGACTTAACAGGGGCGATTTTTCACAAATACTTTAGGAGTTAAAAAGATAAAGAGGTGCCCAAGATGTCTTAAGCTGAAAGGCTGGTTTAGCCTGTGTTTAGCTCAAGACGCCATCTTAGTAAAGGAGTTGAAACTAGCGCTAGGAACGGCCACCCGGAGACTTGTTAAACAGCTGATTGCCACTTAAAATGCCTGCTAGCGCTCATTAAAGAAGCTGCGCGGCATTTTGGTGGCTAGCGCTTCAATTAATGCTCTCTCCTAACAGCGACCAGCTGTTTGAGAGCTAACATGGCGTCGATGTCGATTTCAAGCGTTACTTAACGGGACACTCGCAATTTAGAGGGACACTCACCATTTAAAGGGATACTCGCCATTTAAAGGGATACTCGCCATTTAAAGGGATACTCACCATTTAAAGGGATACCCACCATTTAAAGGGACACTCACCATTTCATGGTCTTTGCTGCTGGAGCTGTGAAGAGGATCTCTGAAACATATCGCGTGACTTCCTGGGACACTTTGTCGAGACTTCACCAACACTCGAGCAACATTTATTCCAGAAATTCTCTGAGGCCTTCACCTAAAAAGAGTGCGTGTTGTGCTACTCCACCTTATTGGACACCTTATAGGAGTCAGCAGGAGAAAGGGAGTGCTTGGTCATAGGCACCTTGCCAGGGGTACCCCTTAGTCTGGACGAGGAATGGGAGGAGGACATGAGGCCTGGCAGAGCAGCACCAGCTGCTGCAGGAGAGAGGGACAGGAGGGTGAGGTGGGCAAGGAGGACTCCTTTCCCCCACGGGTACAGGACATCCCTCCTCCTCTGGACCTCCTCCACCAGGACCTCCAGTGCCGCCTCCAAGTGAGTCCTCTCCCTCGGTCCCAGAGCCATCCTTCAGTGGGAGTGATGCGAGGCGCCCACATGTACTGCTCCACCAAAATTGCGTCTAATCAGTACTTGAGTGCTAAACCTGCGGGTGTCTGGTTAGAACCTCCAGGCAAGTTCAAACTGTGGTAAGCAGCAATTAGACCAAAATTGTGCGCTAAATCCAGACTTTCAAACAGGCGTGTCTCATTAGCACTGCACCCATTCAGTGCCTGTTTTCACCCTTTGGCCAAAATAACCCCCAACATACCTTCCCCATCACCACTAAAAATGCTACTAATATTGAGCTTGCAACAGTGGAACCTTCAAAAATATTTCACATGTACACAAGGAAGAGCTGGAGGAAGAGATTAAGAAACTCCAATCCTGAATTCAGGCGCAGACCATTGCTTCCTTGAGTATGAATTGAAACATAATCAAAGTTGCAGCTCTGTTGAAGATTTTGCTCATGAAATAAAACTTATTTTATTGTAGGACAGAGGAATTTCAGATAACGTTTTTGTTTATGCTCATTCGACTCGTTGCTGTTTTTGTGCGATCTTGCTGCAGAATGGCAGCCACATTTTCCCACATAACGACAGTGACTACACTTCAAAGTCATTTGTTGTATGTGAAGTTCCTGAGCTGTTTCTGAGAGATGTGCTTCGGGCCTACGTAAATGTACCTGTTTTCTGTACATCATTGTCTACCTTTAGACACACAAACACGGAGGGAGCAGATAATGGGGGTGGGGTGGGGGGGTGGGCGGGGGCGGGGGCACATTTTTGCGGGGTGAAACCCAGAATAACCGGTTTCCATCAGGTCCTGCCGAATTTAGTGGCAGGACCTGATTACCACTTTTTCTATCCATTTCCCAGCCGGAGCCAGCCAGATTGAGAGGCTGGCTGGCTGTCGGACGGGAAGGCCTTTGGCACCAGGCCACAGCCGGGGAGGAGAGAGGAGGGAGGGATCGAAAAGGCCAGAGAGGAGGGGAGGAGATTGGAGGCCAGAGAGAAGATCAGAGGCCAGGGTCGGGGGAAGATCGGCCTCCGGAGCAGAGCGGAGATCGGAAGGGTTCGGGATCGGGGAGATTGGAAGGGTCCGGGGGGGAAATTGGAAGGGTTGCGGGGGATTGAGATCAGAAGGGTCGGTGGGGCTATCAGAAGGGTCGGGGGGGAGAGATTGGAATAGTCGAGGTGGGGGAGATTGAAAGGGTCAGGGGAGGGAGATCGGAAGGATCAGGGGAGATCAGAAGGGTCAGGAGGAGATCGGAAGGGTCGAGGGGAAATCGGAAGGGTCGAGGGGAAATCGGAAGGGTCGGGGGGAGATCGGAAGGGTCGGGGGGAGATCGGAAGGGTCGGGGGGAGATCGGAAGGGTCGGGGGGAGATCGGAAGGGTCGGGGGGAGATTGGAAGGGTCAGGGGAGATCGGAAGGGTCGAGGGGAGATCGGAAGGGTCGAGGGGAAATCGGAAGGGTCGGGGGGAGATCGGAAGGGTCGGGGGAGATCGGAAGGGTCAGGGGGAGATTGGAAGGGTCGGGAGGAGATCGGAAGGGTCGGGGGGAGATTGGAAGGGTCAGGGGGAGATTGGAAGGGTTGAGGGGAGATTGGAAGGGTCAGGGGAGATCGGAAGGGTTGAGGGGAGATTGGAAGGGTCGGGGGGAGATTGGAAGGGTCGGGGGAGATCGGAAGGGTCGGGGGGAGATCGGAAGGGTCATGGGGAGATTGGAAGGGTCGGGGGAGATCGGAAGGGTCAGGGGGAGATCGGAAGGGTCAGGGGAGATCGGAAGGGTTGGGGGGAGATCGGAAGGGTCAGGGGAGATCGGAAGGGTCAGGGGAGATCGGAAGGGTCGGGGGGAGATCGGAAGGGTCGGGGGGAGATCGGAAGGGTCGGGGGGAGATCGGAAGGGTCGGGGGGAGATCGGAAGCGTCCGGGGAGATCGGAAGGGTCGAGGGGAAATCGGAAGGGTCGGGGGGAGATCGGAAGGGTCGGGGGGAGATCGGAAGGGTCGGGGGAGATCGGAAGGGTCGGGGGAGATCGGAAGGGTCGGGGGAGATCGGAAGGGTCAGGGGGAGATTGGAAGGGTCAGGGGGAGATCGGAAGGGTCGGGGGAGATCGGAAGGGTCGGGGGAGATCGGAAGGGTCGGGGGAGATCGGAAGGGTCGGGGGAGATCGGAAGGGTCAGGGGGAGATTGGAAGGGTCAGGGGGAGATCGGAAGGGTCGGGGGAGATCGGAAGGGTCGGGGGAGAACGGAAGGGTCGGGGGGAGGTTGGAAGGGTCGGGAGGAGATCGGAAGGGTCGGGGGGAGATTGGAAGGGTCAGGGGGAGATTGGAAGGGTCAGGGGGAGATTGGAAGGGTCAGGGGAGATCGGAAGGGTTGAGGGGAGATTGGAAGGGTCGGGGGAGATCGGAAGGGTCGAGGGGAGATTGGAAGGGTCAGGGGAGATCGGAAGGGTCGGGGGGAGATTGGAAGGGTCGGGGGAGATCGGAAGGGTCGGGGGGAGATTGGAAGGGTCGGGGGAGATCGGAAGGGTCAGGGGGAGATTGGAAGGGTCAGGGGAGATCGGAAGGGTCGTGCGGAGATCGGAAGGGTCAGGGGAGATCGGAAGGGTTGGGGGGAGATCGGAAGGGTCAGGGGAGATCGGAAGGGTCGGGGGGAGATCGGAAGGGTCAGGGGAGATCGGAAGGGTCGGGGGGAGATCGGAAGGGTCGAGGGGAGATCGGAAGGGTCGAGGGGAAATCGGAAGGGTCGGGGGGAGATCGGAAGGGTCGGGGGGAGATCAGAAGGGTCGGGGGGAGATCGGAAGGGTCGGGGGGAGATCGGAAGGGTCAGGGGAGATCGGAAGGGTCGGGGGAGATCGGAAGGGTCGGGGGAGATCGGAAGGGTCAGGGGGAGATCGGAAGGGTCAGGGGGAGATCAGAAGGGTCAGGGGAGATCGGAAGGGTCGGGGGAGATCGGAAGGGTCGGGGGGAGGTCGGAAGGGTCGGGGGGAGGTCGGAAGGGTCGGGGGAGATCGGAAGGGTCGGGGGAGATCGGAAGGGTCGGGGGAGATCGGAAGGGTCAGGGGGAGATTGGAAGGGTCAGGGGAGATCGGAAGGGTCGGGGGGAGATCGGAAGGGTCAGGGGAGATCGGAAGGGTCGGGGGGAGATCGGAAGGGTCGAGGGGAAATCGGAAGGGTCGGGGGGAGATCGGAAGGGTCGGGGGAGATCGGAAGGGTCAGGGGGAGATAGGAAGGGTCGGGAGGAGATCGGAAGGGTCGGGGGGAGATTGGAAGGGTCAGCGGGAGATTGGAAGGGTCAGGGGGAGATTGGAAGGGTCAGGGGAGATCGGAAGGGTCGAGGGGAAATCGGAAGGGTCAGGGGAGATCGGAAGGGTCGAGGGGAGATCGGAAGGGTCGAGGGGAAATCGGAAGGGTCGGGGGGAGATCGGAAGGGTCGGGGGGAGATCGGAAGGGTCGGGGGGAGATCGGAAGGGTCAGGGGAGATCGGAAGGGTCGGGGGAGATCGGAAGGGTCGGGGGAGATCGGAAGGGTCAGGGGTAGATTGGAAGGGTCAGGGAGAGATCTGAAGGGTCAGGGGAGATCGGAAGGGTCGGGGGAGATCGGAAGGGTCGGGGGGGATCAGAAGGGTCGGGGGAGATCGGAAGGGTCGGGGGGAGGTCGGAAGGGTCGGGGGGAGATCGGAAGGGTCGGGGGAGATCGGAAGGGTCGGGGGAGATCGGAAGGGTCGGGGGGAGATCGGAAGGGTCGGGGGGAGATCGGAAGGGTCAGGGGAGATCGGAAGGGTCGGGGGAGATCGGAAGGGTCGGGGGAGATCGGAAGGGTCGGGGGGAGATCGGAAGGGTCGGGGGGAGGTTGGAAGGGTCGGGGGGAGATCGGAAGGGTCGGGGGAGATCGGAAGGGTCGGGGGAGATCGGAAGGGTCAGGGGGAGATTGGAAGGGTCAGGGGAGATCGGAAGGGTCAGGGGAGATCGGAAGGGTCGGCGGGAGATCGGAAGGGTCGAGGGGAAATCGGAAGGGTCAGGGGAGATCGGAAGGGTCAGGGGGAGATCGGAAGGGTCAGGGGGAGATTGGAAGGGTCAGGGGAGATCGGAAGGGTCAGGGGAGATCGGAAGGGTCGGGGGGAGATCGGAAGGGTCGAGGGGAAATCGGAAGGGTCAGGGGAGATCGGAAGGGTCGAGGGGAGATCGGAAGGGTCGAGGGGAAATCGGAAGGGTCGGGGGGAGATCGGAAGGGTCGGGGGGAGATCAGAAGGGTCGGGGGGAGATCGGAAGGGTCGGGGGGAGATCGGAAGGGTCAGGGGAGATCGGAAGGGTCGGGGGAGATCGGAAGGGTCGGGGGAGATCGGAAGGGTCAGGGGTAGATTGGAAGGGTCAGGGGGAGATCAGAAGGGTCAGGGGAGATCGGAAGGGTCGGGGGAGATCGGAAGGGTCGGGGGGGATCGGAAGGGTCGGGGGAGATCGGAAGGGTCGGGGGGAGGTCGGAAGGGTCGGGGGGAGATCGGAAGGGTCGGGGGAGATCGGAAGGGTCGGGGGAGATCGGAAGGGTCGGGGGGAGATCGGAAGGGTCGGGGGGAGATCGGAAGGGTCAGGGGAGATCGGAAGGGTCGGGGGAGATCGGAAGGGTCGGGGGAGATCGGAAGGGTCGGGGGGAGATCGGAAGGGTCGGGGGGAGGTTGGAAGGGTCGGGGGGAGGTTGGAAGGGTCGGGGGAGATCGGAAGGGTCGGGGGAGATCGGAAGGGTCGGGGGGAGGTTGGAAGGGTCGGGGGAGATCGGAAGGGTCGGGGGAGATCGGAAGGGTCGGGGGAGATCGGAAGGGTCGGGGGGAGATCGGAAGGGTCGGGGGGAGGTCGGAAGGGTCGGGGGGAGGTCGGAAGGGTCGGGGGAGATCGGAAGGGTCGGGGGGAGATCGGAAGGGTCGGGGGGAGATCGGAAGGGTCGGGGGAGATCGGAAGGGTCGGGGGAGATCGGAAGGGTCAGGGGGAGATTGGAAGGGTCAGGGGAGATCGGAAGGGTCAGGGGAGATCGGAAGGGTCGGCGGGAGATCGGAAGGGTCAGGGGAGATCGGAAGGGTCGGGGGGAGATCGGAAGGGTCGAGGGGAAATCGGAAGGGTCGGGGGGAGATCGGAAGGGTCGGGGGAGATCGGAAGGGTCAGGGGGAGATTGGAAGGGTCGGGAGGAGATCGGAAGGGTCGGGGGGAGATTGGAAGGGTCAGGGGGAGATTGGAAGGGTCAGGGGGAGATTGGAAGGGTCAGGGGAGATCGGAAGGGTTGAGGGGAGATTGGAAGGGTCGGGGGGAGATTGGAAGGGTCGGGGGAGATCGGAAGGGTCGGGGGAGATCGGAAGGGTCATGGGGAGATTGGAAGGGTCGGGGGAGATCGGAAGGGTCAGTGGGAGATTGGAAGGGTCATGGGGAGATTGGAAGGGTCGGGGGAGATCGGAAGGGTCAGGGGGAGATTGGAAGGGTCAGGGGAGATCGGAAGGGTCGGGGGGAGATCGGAAGGGTCGAGGGGAGATCGGAAGGGTCGAGGGGAAATCGGAAGGGTCGGGGGGAGATCGGAAGGGTCGGGGGAGATCGGAAGGGTCAGGGGGAGATTGGAAGGGTCGGGAGGAGATCGGAAGGGTCGGGGGGAGATTGGAAGGGTCAGGGGGAGATGGGAAGGGTCAGGGGGAGATTGGAAGGGTCAGGGGAGATCGGAAGGGTCGGGGGAGATCGGAAGGGTCATGGGGAGATTGGAAGGGTCGGGGGAGATCGGAAGGGTCAGGGGGAGATTGGAAGGGTCGGGGGAGATCGGAAGGGTCAGGGGGAGATTGGAAGGGTCGGGGGGAGATTGGAAGGGTCATGGGGAGATTGGAAGGGTCGGGGGAGATCGGAAGGGTCGGGGGGAGATCGGAAGGGTCAGGGGGAGATTGGAAGGGTCAGGGGAGATCGGAAGGGTCGGGGGGAGATCGGAAGGGTCAGGTGAGATCGGAAGGGTTGGGGGGAGATCGGAAGGGTCAGGGGAGATCGGAAGGGTCGGGGGGAGATCGGAAGGGTCAGGGGAGATCGGAAGGGTCGGGGGGAGATCGGAAGGGTCAGGGGAGATCGGAAGGGTCGAGGGGAGATCGGAAGGGTCGAGGGGAAATCGGAAGGGTCGGGGGGAGATCGGAAGGGTCGGGGGGAGATCGGAAGGGTCGGGGGGAGATCGGAAGGGTCAGGGGAGATCGGAAGGGTCGAGGGGAAATCGGAAGGGTCGGGGGGAGATCGGAAGGGTCGGGGGGAGATCGGAAGGGTCAGGGGAGATCGGAAGGGTCAGGGGGGAGATCGGAAGGGTCGGGGGGAGATCGGAAGGGTCAGGGGAGATCGGAAGGGTCGAGGGGAAATCGGAAGGGTCGGGGGGAGATCGGAAGGGTCGGGGGGAGATCGGAAGGGTCAGGGGAGATCGGACGGGTCGGGGGGAGGTTGGAAGTGTCAGGGGGAGATCGGAAGGGTCGGGGGAGATCGGAAGGGTCGGGGGAGATCGGAAGGGTCGGGGGAGATCGGAAGGGTCAGGGGGAGATCGGAAGGGTCAGGGGGAGATCGGAAGGGTCGGGGGAGATCGGAAGGGTCGGGGGAGATCGGAAGGGTCGGGGGAGATCGGAAGGGTCAGGGGAGATCGGAAGGGTCAGGGGAGATCGGAAGGGTCGGGGGGAGATCGGAAGGGTCAGGGGAGATCGGAAGGGTCGGGGGGAGATCGGAAGGGTCGGGGGGAGATCGGAAGGGTCAGGGGAGATCGGAAGGGTCGGGGGGAGATCGGAAGGGTCAGGGGAGATCGGAAGGGTCAGGGGAGATCGGAAGGGTCAGGGGAGATAGGAAGGGTTGGGGGGAGATCGGAAGGTTCGAGGCGGGGGAGATTGAAAGGGTCGGGGGGAGAGTGGAAGGGTCGGGGGATGATCAGAAGGGTTGTGGGGGAGAATGGAAGGGTCGGGGAGAGATCGGAAGGGTCGGGGGGAGAGTGGAAGGGTCGGGGGCGAGAGTGGAAGGGTCGGGGGGGAGTGGAAGGGTCGGGGGGAGAGTGGAAGGGTCGGGGGCGAGAGTGGAAGGGTCGGGGGAGAGTGGAAGGGTCAGGGGGAGATCGGAAGGGTCGGGGGGAGATCGGAAGGGTCGGGGGGAGGTTGGAAGGGTCAGGGGGAGATCGGAAGGGTCGGGGGTGATCGGAAGGGTCGGGGGAGATCGGAAGGGTCGGGGGAGATCGGAAGGGTCAGGGGGAGATTGGAAGGGTCAGGGGAGATCGGAAGGGTCAGGTGGAGATCGGAAGGGTCAGGGGAGATAGGAAGGGTTGGGGGGAGATCGGAAGGGTCGAGGCGGTGGAGATTGAAAGGGTCGGGGGGGAGAGTGGAAGGGTCGGGTTGAGATCAGAAGGGTTGTGGGGGAGAATGGAAGGGTCGGGGGACGATCAGAAGGGTTGTGGGGGAGAATGGAAGGGTCGGGGAGAGATCGGAAGGGTCGGGGGGAGAGTGGAAGGGTCGGGGGCGAGAGTGGAAGGGTCGGGGGAGATCGGAAGGGTCGGGGAGAGATCGGAAGGGTCGGGGGGGAGTGGAAGGGTCGGGGGGAGAGTGGAAGGGTCGGGGGCGAGAGTGGAAGGGTCGGGGGAGAGTGGAAGGGTCAGGGGGAGATCGGAAGGGTCGGGGGGAGATTGAAAGTGTCGGGGGGGAGAGTGGAAGGGCCAGGGGGCGATCGGAAGGGTCGGGGGAGAGTGAAAGGGTCATGGGGCGATCGGAAGGGTCGGGGGGAGAGTGGAAGGGTCGGGGGGGAGAGTGGAAGGGTCAGGGGGAGATCGGAAGGGTCAGGGGGAGAATGGAAGGGTCGGGGGGAGATCCGAAGAGTCGTGGGGGGGAGAGTGGAAGGGTTGGGGGGGAGTGGAAGGGTCGGGGGGAGATCGGAAGGGTCGGGGGAGATAGGAAGGGTCGTGGGGGAGAGTGGAAGGGTCGGGGGCGGAGATCGGAAGGGTCAGGGGAGAGTGGAAGGGTCGGGGGGGAGAGTGGAAGGGTCAGGGGGGAGATCGGAAGGGTCGGGGGAGAGTGGAAGGGTCGGGTGGAGAGATCGAAATGGTGGGGGGTTGTCTAATCGTGGGGGGTGCTTGAAGCCGGCAAGCTGGATCCAGTAGGTAGGTGGAAAGGCACTTAACTCCTGGATCCAGCAGTCCTTGCCTCCTTTTAGCTGCTGGGTTACCCGAGGCCCGGGTTAAATATAAAATGGTGGTTAATTCTGAAGCATGGCGCCTCATTATAATATTTAAATGACCAGCGGTTATTTTGTATAATCTTGTGAAGTGGGTGTTCGGTTCCCTGAGAAGTGTTGACTTGGTGCCAATTCCTCCACAAGAAAACTTTACCATTCACTAAATACGGGGCAGGGGTGTGGTGGTGGGCCTGGGGACACGCGTGCTTGTGGAACCAAACTACCATATTCTGGAGCACTTTCTGAGTTATTTTAATGATTCCAGAAGCAGCATGACCAGCACAGGAATAATAGGAATAGGAGGAAGCGTGGAATGAGGAAAGGGGTGTCCCTAAAATCGCAATGTTTTGACACCCCTCCCCCCCGCCTGTAAGAAAAGGGTGAATCAGACTGACTTGACGTGTGCTAATGCAATTACATTATTGATTTGTCTTTATATTGTTGTAATGTTAGCTTTTAGTCTCTCTTTGTTAAAACGGGAAGTGTGATTCTTGAATTGAAATATCTTAAAATTGTTACAATTGTACAGCCACACAACAGTTCTAAGATGGTGACCACTGAACTTTGAACTGAGACTGACCCTTACAGCGGGTTCTAATATGAAGCAACAACTTGCTAAATGACCAGAGATTACCAGTAGACGTGGGTACAGAGGGTTAAAATGTAGAGTACTAACTTCAGCACACAGTGAAACACAGTGGGTCACAGGCAGAAAGGTTCTCTCTACCGAGGCACTAAAGACAGCAAGAGTGGCCTCAATTGAAATAAACACCTGCCTCTTTACAATGGCGTGGACCATGAGAGACAGAAAGAGACTCCTTGCCTCTGGCCTCATGAGAACTTAGCTGGTGATCTAGAGAGGGAAAGATGGGGAGATTGGGGCCTAAATTCCTTGGCGCCGTAAATCGAGTGCAGTAGATCAGAAATAAAAACCATCCTCCTGTTGGCAATTCGACATTTTCTCAAACCTGTCTCAAAGTACTTCCAGACCCCTCTCAAAAAAACTGAATCTTAAATACAGCAACTTCATTTAAGTTCTGATCAAACAGATTTAATCAAAAGTCATGAACAGATTAACATTATCAACACAGGTATCATCAACAATGGCCGACTAAACAAGTGAGCAGAGGGTTCAAAACAATGTACATACGCTCTGGTTATCCCTCCACACATACTCATAGATAATGGACAGGCCCATTCAGCTGGTTCACCCTGTTCACAATCCGTAAACAATCAGCTCTGCCATGGCCTCTACCCAACCCACTTCGACCCCGCCTCAACAAATGTTAACCAAGCAACTTCCCAATCGTACGTCGGACTTTATCCATCCTCGGCCAGTTGCCTTCTTTTGACGTTTCCCGTATCCTCTTGTGAATGTAAAGCACTTTCAAGTGGTGAGAATGACACAACATGAGCTGCACAAGAACAGGACTGGGGGGAAAAAACATCACATTCGAACGTTATTCTTCATCTGGTACCCGGGCCAGAATCCAGCTCAGGCAGAGGCATCCGATAAAGTCCTTCTTCCTCAGACAGACGATTGGAATGAGCAGTCATGTGCATGAAATGTTGTTCTGAAGCTACGTCTGCTATGGCAGCTACAGGGAGAGAGAGAAGAATAGTGTCCACACAGCCCAATGGGGATCGGAGGGCGCTGTACGATAGAACAACAAGAGTTAACGTAGAAAATGAAGGGGCTCTTCATTCTAGTCATCAATGGTGAAAAGGGCTCAGGAGGAACTTCAGTCACAGCATAAATCAGCAAGGCTCCAGAGGGCTCACCCTGAGCCAGTGTCCTGAGGTCAGAGTGTACCAACTCTCCCCGCTTCCTCAAGGTTCTCAGGGCAATGTTGGAGAATCCCTGTTCCCTCGGCTTGAGTTCTTCTGGCCATTGTTGGGTACAGCCTCTCGCCGAGCATTAACACGTATGTACAACACAAAACACCACATCACTTCACGGCGAGGCTCCAAGAACGCTTCCCATATTGTGCTGGCCTCCTGGATTCTGCTGGGTGCATGTTATAGTCTGTAGCGGTTAATTTTAGTTTGGGTTGTTTCTCCTTAGCCCCATGCAGGTCATGTCCCATTGTGGCCTAGTGGAGATGGGTACATGGTACGGTGGAACCCATAAGAAATGAGGCTGGAGCTTTGACATGGCGATGGTATCAACTGCGGGCAGCGGTGCCAATGCTAAAGAGTACGGTGCCAACATCGATGTCAAAGACTCTGGTACGAGGGGGTAGTAGCTGGACAGTAGTGGGGCCATTAATGCTTTCTTTGTTATCGTGCTTGAACTCTGCAAAGAAAGACAAGCATAAGTTTGTAGTGCAAATAAAGAGAACCCCAAACCCCATTCATTAATTGAACTTCGCATCTTGAGAGCGACAAAAGGGAAACAACAACAAACTGCAGAAAAAACAACCCAGTTTTTCTCCTCATCTCCGAAAGGCTCCAGGTGGATTATGAGGTGCCTGTACTGGCATCCCTTACTGTCCGATCTTCCCGCCAAGTGGTCAAACATCAAGTTTGAGGTTGGACTGTGAGGATGTTGAGGCCAGGCTGGTCCTATCCCTCACCCAAGAGCCACATTCCACACAAAGGGGTAATGCTGTCTTGGCTGGCCTCCCACCTACCCCCCTCCATAAATATGAACTCATCCAAAACTCTGCTGCCCATATCCTGACTCACACCCAGTCCCGTTCACCCATCACCCCTGTGCTCACTGCCCCGTGTCCTAACTCACACCAAGTCCCATTCCCCCATCACCCCCTGTGCTCACTGACCCGTGTCCTGACTCACACCCAGTCCCGTTCACCCATCACCCCCTGTGCTCACTGCCCCGTGTCCTAACTCACACCCAGTCCCGTTCACCCATCACCCCCTGTGCTCGCTGACCCGTGTCCTGACTCACACCCAGTCCCGTTCACCCATCACCCCCTGTGCTCACTGCCCCGTGTCCTAACTCACACCCAGTCCCGTTCACCCATCACCCCTGTGCTCACTGCCCCGTGTCCTGACTCACACCAAGTCCCATTCCCCCATCACCCCCTGTGCTCACTGCCCCGTGTCCTGACTCACACCCAGTCCCGTTCACCCATCACCCCTGTGCTCACTGCCCCGTGTCCTGACTCACACCCAGTCCCGTTCACCCATCACCCCTGTGCTCGCTGACCTACACTGGCTCCTGGTCCATCAATGCCTCAAATTTAAAATTCTCAACCTTGTGTCCAAATTCCTCCATGGCCTCGCCCCTCCCTATCCCTGTAACCTCCTCCAGCCTGACAACTCTCCGAGATCTCTGCGCTCCTCCAATTCTGACCTCTTGAGCATCCCCGATTTCCATCGCTCCACCATTGGCGGCCGTGCTTTCAGCTGCCTTGACCCTGAGCTCTGGAATTCCTTCCCTAAACCTCTCTGCATCTCTACCTCCCTCCTCCTTTAAGATTCTCCTTAAAATCTACCTCTCTGACCAAGCTTTTGGTCACCTGTCCGAATATCTCCTTATGTGGCTCGGTGTCAAATTTTGCCTGATGACGCTCCTGTGAAGCACCTTGGGACGTTTTGGTCCATTAAAGGTGCTCTATAAGTGCAAGTTGTTGTTGTTGCGGACTGATTTTCAGGACTATAGACAGGACAATATAGGGCATCTGAGGCCAACAGTGATTCCTCTTTGACTGCTCTAGCTGAGATCAGCCAATCACAAGCTTCGAACCTGCGACCATCCTGGTCAGTACGGCTCAGCTACTCACCGGCTTTACAATTGAATGCTTTGTTACATGGAAAGAATATTTTCAGTGAGCAAGTGGTCAATCTATGGAACAGGCTCCCTCGGGAGGTGGTGGAAGCAATTGGTATTGATTCATTCCAAAGCAAATGAGATAGATTTCTTTCAGAACCGCACAGGAAACCAGTGCTTCCCGGAAAGGCACAATGCCGCTGATGCTTAAAGGGTCCTTCAGAAAATAATAGTTTGGGAGACAGTATATGAGTATTTTGAGACATGGCATGGTAAGTGTAGCCGGTTTTGGAGGAATTCAGAAGAATGAGAGGGGATCTCATTGAAGCATACAAAATGATTACAGGGCTTGATAGGGTGGATGCTGGGAGAATGTTTCCCTTGGCTGGGGAGTCTCGAACCAGGGGCCACAGCCTCAGGATAAAGGGTAGGCCATTCAGGACTGAGTTGAGAAGAAATTTCTTCACACAGAGGGTGGTGAATCTTTGGAATTCTCTACCTCAGAGGGCTGTGGAGGCTCAGTCATTGGGTATATTCAAAACAGAAATCGATAGATTTCTGACTAGTAAGGGCATCAAGGGATATGGCGATAGGGCTGGTGAATGGAGTTGAGGCAGAAGATCAGCCATGATCTCATTGAATGGTGGAGCAGGCTCGAAGGACCGAATGGCCTACTCCTGCTCCTATTTCTTATGTTCTTATGTTCTTAACAGGTGACTTTGGACCTATGGTTCCCAAAGCTCTCCACCACTGGGGGTTTCCCGCGCCTCATGTGTGGGTCTGTTGTAGACAGATTGATAGAGATTGATCACTCTGATTAGTCAACAACTCCATTATTGTATCATGCGACTACCAGGATGGTAGAAGGCGACCTAGATGCACCTTGGTCTTTTCCCGTCTAGCGATTCCTATGTTCTGATGTACTCACCATGGTTTGGGATTTGGGAGCAGGAACCACATCTACCTCGGTGAGGTGTTGCAATCCGCCAAAGTTCCCCAGTTTCTCATACTTCCTCCATTTTGCTCGGCGGTTTTGGAACCAGATCTGCTTGATAAAAATGAACAGCACTTAGAAATGAACAGTTCCTTCCTGCGGACTTTGGTTTAGTTTCAGATCTCAGAACTTGCGCTGCTTGAAGGTAAGGAGCCATTGTGGCTCAGTGGGTAGCATTAAAACACTAGTTAGGCCTCAGCTAGAGTACAGCATGCACATTACAGGAAAGATGTGATTGCACTAGAGAGGGTACAGAGGAGATTTACAAGGATGTTGCTAGGAGTAGAGAATCTTAGCTATGAGGAAAGACTGGATAGGCTGGGTCTGTTTTCCTTGGAACAGAGGAGACCTTATTGAGGTGTATAAAATTATGAGGGGCCTAGATAAAGTGGATAGAAAGGAACTATTTCCCTTAGCAGAGGGGTCAAAAACCAGGGGGCACAGATTTAAATTAATTGGGGGAAGGTTTAGAGGGGATTTGAGGGGAAATTTCTTCACCCAGAGGGTTGTGGGGGTCTGGAACTCACTGCCTGAAATGGTGGTAGAGGCAGGAACCCTAACCACATTTAAAAAGTACTTGGATGTGCACTTGGGAAGCTCTAACCTGCAGGGCTACGGACCAAGAGCTGGGAAGTGGGATTAGGCTGGATGGCACTTTGTTGGCGGGCGCAGACACGATGGGCCGAAATGGCCTCCTTCCGTGCTGTAACTTTCTATGATTCTATGATTACCCCAACCCACCCCCCACCCCACTTCCCCCCCCATCAGGAAGGTTGTGGGTTCAAGCCCCACTGCAGGGTTTTAGCCTGACTCTTCAGTGCAGTACAGAGGAGTATTGGTGAGCCGATACTGATGGAGCAATGACATTTGACACACTTCCTGTCATTATCACTAGGAACCCTAAAACAGAGCTTCCCGGGGAGACACAATGCAGCAGATGCTTAAAGGGTCAAAAGAGGACCAGCAACCGACAGAGGGAAGGCGGATTACCAGCTCTGCACCCTGGGACTTCATCAGAGACGCAGAACCTTCTGCTTCAAGCCACACAACAGAACCAAAGAAGAGTTCCAAGGGTAATTTGCCACAGCTGGCCTTCTCCTTTAACTGCGAGTCTACCTTGCCCATAGTTAAAAATGGCCAGTGTGTAAGGGAATTCTTGTATTTGGGAACATAATCTGAGGAGCTTCCCTTTAATACGCTATTGTAAAGAAATACATTTGTATTGAATTAAACCCAGGGGCTGTAAAATTCTGGGTGTGATAGTAATGTACAAAGACCTAAATAAAATTCCTGTCTTCGTTATTTTACTTGAGTTTGCGTTAAATGGGTTAGCAGTAACGTAGTGGTAATGTCACTGGGCTAGTAATCCAGAGGCCTGGACTAATGATCCAAAGACGTGAGTTCAAATCCCACCACGGCAGCTGGGGAATTTAAATTCAGTTAATTAAATAAATCTGGAATAATTACTAATATCCAGTAATGGTGACCATGAAACTATCGGATTGTCGTAAAAACCCATCTGGTTCACTAATGTCCTTTAGGGAAGGAAATCTGCTGTCCTTACCTGGTCTGGCCTATATGTGACTCCAGACCCACAGCAATGTGGTTGACTCTTAACTGCCCTCTGAAATGGCCCACCAAGTCACTTAGTTGTAACAAACCGCTACAAAATAAAATAATAAGAATGAAACTGGACGGACCACCCGGCATCGACCTCGGCACCGACTACGGACGCAACAACGGCACACCTAGCCCAGTCACCCTGCAAAGTCCTCCTCACCAACATCTGGGGACTTGTGCCAAAATTGGGAGAGTTGTCCCACAGACTAGTCAAGCAACAGCCTGACAGTCATACTCACAGAATCATACCTTTCAGCCAATGTCCCAAACTCCTCCATCACCATCCCTGGGTATTGTGGTAAACCACTGCTAACTCTGTACATGTCTGTGTGGTAAACCACTGTTAACTCTGTACAGGTCCGGGCATGTCTCCGCCCCTGGCTCCACCCCTAAGCCCGGGTATAAAGGTGACTCACCACCCTTCCCCCAGGAGCTCTTAGGAAGGATCCACTAGCAGAGGCATGCTCCAGTTCTTAGTCAATAAACGCCTACTTCGTATAAGTTCAACTCGTAGTCTTTGGTGTTGTTGATAGTGCATCAATTTTATTGACTAAATTTTCGACATGGAGCAAATCTTGAAGCCGGAACGTTTAGACCTGGATCCTCAAGCAGCAGATGCAGCCAATAACTTTGAACACTGGCTGAGCTGTTTTGAAGCCTTCCTGGAGGCCTCCAGCACTACCGTCACTACAGATGACGCGAAACGGCTTGTCTTGAACTCACGGGTGAGCCACCGAGTCTACTCGATCATCCGAGACGCCACAACTTACGCGGCCGCCATCGCGACGCTAAAGGAACAATATGTGAGGCCTGTTAACGAGGTCTACGCCAGACACCTCCTGGCTACCCAAAAACAGCGCCCCGGGGAATCGGGCGCCGAATATTTACTGGCACTGAGAGTCCTCGGCCGGGCCTGTAATTGCAAAGCGGTGACGGCCAAGGAATGCACGGAAGACCTGATCTGAGACGCCTACGTAGCCGGCATCAGGTCCAACTATACACGGCAGAGGCTGCTGGAACAGAGGGGGCTCGACCTGCAGAAGACGGTGGCCCTCGCTAACTCGTTAGACGTGGCCCTCCAGATCATGGACGCCTACCCCCCTGACCGGATGGCCACGTGGATGTCACGGGAGCAGCCATCTTGGGACCCGGTAAGGCCACAAGCCGTCAGCAGCCCAACTACAGCTGCAATGACCAGAGGCCAGAAATGCTACTTCTGCGGCCAGGCCAAGCACCCCAGACAGC
The DNA here is from genome assembly GCF_052327205.1 of Somniosus microcephalus. Taxonomy (NCBI): domain Eukaryota; kingdom Metazoa; phylum Chordata; class Chondrichthyes; order Squaliformes; family Somniosidae; genus Somniosus; species Somniosus microcephalus. The sequence continues at coordinate 16,411,526 of NC_141002.1, read as the reverse complement.
AATGCCCAGCAAAGGACGCGACCTGCTCCAAATGCGGCAAGAAAGGCCACTACGCGAGAGTGTGCAGGGCGAAATCGACCCTCAATTCCAGCAGCGCTGCGTGTGAACCGTGCAGGCCGCCATTTTGGACCCCACCAACCACGTGTGAGCCGTGCGGGCCGCCATTTTGGGCACCACCAGCCGCGGGGGAGCTGCCATCTTGGACACCATTTCGGGACCAGGCCCCCGGCGCGGGCGAATACTACAGCGACCCACCGACCTCGACGATGGCCTCCATCACCCTGGACCAATCTAGGCCCCATCAACTAGCCAGGTCCATGATGAACGTAAAGGTAAATGGCCATGCCACAAATTGCCTTTTCGACTGCGGAAGCACGGAGAGCTTCATCCACCCCGACACGGTGCGATGCTACTCCCTATCGGTTATGCCCATACGCCACCAGGTCTTTATGGCCTCAAAGTCCCATACGGCGGACGTCGGCGGCTACTGTGTAGCGACTCTGACAGTGAACGGCGTGGAGTACAGAGATTTTAAATTCCTCGTCCTGCCACAGCTCTGCGCTCCCGTACTGCTAGGATTAGACTTCCAGTGCCATCTGGAGAGCGTCACGATGGCATATGGCGGGCCCCTGCCCCCACTTACAGTCTGCAGCTGGCAGAATTTAAACACGGCGCCGCGCAAAGTATGCGGCCTGTCCACCCTGAAGGTCAAACCCCCCCCCGTTGTTCGCTAACCTCGCCAAAGACTGCAAGCCAATTGCTACTAAAAGCAGGCGGTACAGTGCCGGGGATAGGAGCTTTATTAAATCAGAAGTAGAAAGACTCCTGAGGGAAGGGATTATCGAGGGCAGCACCAGCCCATGGCGAGCCCAAGTGGTGGTAGTGAAGACCAGCGAAAAACAGCACCTGGTTATTGATTACAGCCAGACGATCAATCGATACACACAATTAGACGCATACCCACTTCCCCGCATATCTGACATGGTCAACCAGATAGCACAATACCGGGTATTCTCGACGATTGATCTGAAGTCGGCATACCACCAGCTCCCCATCAGGCCTGAGGACCGCCAGTACACGGCCTTCGAGGCTGACGGTCGCCTCTACCACTTCCTCCGAGTCCCCTTCGGCGTCACCAACGGGGTCTCGGTCTTCCAAAGGGAGATGGACCGGATGGTTGACCAGAACGCGCTGCAGGCCACCTTCCCCTATCTAGACAACGTCACCATCTGCGGCCATGACCGGCATGACCACGACGCCAACCTAGAAAAATTCCTCCGTACGGCCCAACGGCTGAATCTGACATACAACAGAGAAAAATTTATGTTCCGCACCACGCGCCTCGCTATTCTTGGCTGCGTGGTGGAAAACGGAGTCATCGGGCCCGACCCCGACCGAATGCGCCCCCTCCTGGAATTACCCCTCCCCCACTGCCTAAAAGCCCTGAAGAGATGCCTAGGGTTCTTCTCTTACTACGCCCAGTGGGTGCCCAACTATGCGGACAAAGCCCGGCCCCTCATCAAGTCAACCTCCTTCCCCCTGACGGCAGAGGCCCGTGCGGCCTTCACCCTCATAAAAGAGGACATTGCGAAGGCCACAATGCACGCAGTGGATGAGTCCATCCCTTTCCAAGTGGAGAGCGATGCATCCGACTTCGCCCTAGCCGCAACCCTTAACCAGGCAGGGAGACCCGTGGCCTTCTTTTCACGGACCCTCCAGGGCCCCGAAATTCGACACTCCTCAGTCGAGAAGGAGGCCCAGGCGATAGTGGAGGCTGTACGGCACTGGAGGCATTACCTGGCCGGTAAACGTTTCACCCTGCTCACTGACCAACGGTCAGTAGCATTTATGTTTAACAACAGACAAAGGGGGAAAATCAAAAATGATAAGATATTGCGGTGGAGGATCGAGTTATCCACCTACAACTACGATATCTTATACCGGCCCGGGAAACTTAATGAGCCCCCAGACGCCCTATCCCGTGGGACATGTGCCAACGCACAAGTCGATAGGCTACGGACCCTCCACAATGATCTCTGCCACCCGGGGGTCACCAGGTTCTTCCATTTTATTAAAGCTCGCAACCTGCCTTACTCCATCGAGGAGGTCAGGACCATGACCAGGAACTGCCAGGTCTGCGCCGAATGCAAACCGCATTTTTATAGGCCAGACAGGGCACACCTGATTAAAGCCACCCGCCCCTTCGAACGTCTCAGCGTCGATTTCAAGGGGCCCCTTCCCTCCTCTGACCGCAACACGTACTTCTTCAATATTATTGACGAGTACTCCTGTTTCCCCTTCGCCATCCCCTGCCCGGACATGACCAGCGCCACAGTCATCAGGTGCCTCAACTGTTAAGTATGTGTATTGTATTGAACAATTAACACAAAGACTTAAACGTATAACTCAAACAGGCCTTTACTGGTTGGAGGTAGGGACTGCACATAGGTCTTTACTTCATGCCCACAGGCGGGAACTGAGGGGAGATCAGTACCCACAGTACTATTTATACCCCTATGGCCAGGAGTGGTACTGCGTATCACTACGCCCTACAAGTAGTGCAGTCCTGTCCATAGGTTTAAAGTAGCACACATATTACATACACAACATTCCTCCCTTCTTAGCTTTACAGTCATCTCCCCATTTAACATAACGTAATAACATATATACATATATAACTTCAGGTTTACATAACAGAATAACAGATACATAGATAACTTCATGTCAAAACAGATCACAGATTCAGTCTCTGCGGAAAACAGTTCACAGATTCAATCTCTGCGGAAAATAGTTCACAGATTCAGTCTCTGTGGTGTAGTCGGTTCACGTTACTGGAGTGACTCATTCAATAGTCCTTCCATGGATTTAACAGCTTGAACTTCCGAACTGATTTGGCTCCGTTCGGAGGGACCACGTGTGTGATCTGGTAGGGGTGATAATGGTTCAGATGGTTATCATCTTCTGCTTCGTCTTTTCCTTTTCTGCTTCTTAGAGACTCTCTGGGCTCCCCTGTCAGCTGCCAGCTGTAGCGCCATCATCTCCCTATGTTCCTTAGACTTTAAGTGATTCATCCTGATTTCTGCACTTTGGGAGTTTTCATCACAAGCTGGGCAGACCAGGTCACTATAATATTCAGTGTCACTCAATAGGTCATGGTAATATTCGGTGTCATCCTGATCTAGGCCAGCGAGAGGGTCTTCTATTTCCTCCATACCCAGCTGGGCGTTAGCCAGCTTTAGTTCCAAGTCCAGACATCTTTCCTGAAGAGACTTCTTCATGCGTACCTCTTCATCCAGCTTTTTCTGGGCTTTCAGCAAGTCGTTTACTAATGACCTCATTTGAGATTTTACTACTTCAACTTCTTTTGGAGATTGATTGATCGGACTATTCAATCCCTCTACCGGAGCAGCTGTTTCAGCGGTCTGTTGTTCTACGTTGACGTGAGTCAGCGTACGTTTGGCATCCAAGGGCTGCTCTGTTGCAGTCATCTCAGTCTGTGTTGCCACCTCAGCTCTTCCAATAACCTTTGATAGCTCCGAACCCCTTTCCTTTGAATATTGAAGTTCGTGTTCAAGTTTTTCCCATTTCAGAGTCCTGTCCTTCAGCATATGCAGGAGTTGGCTGACCGTTAACTCCTCTGACATCAGACGTTTTGTGTGCTCCTGCTCCATTTTCTCCATCAGCTGCTTCTGTTGTCTTTCCAGATGTTCCCACTCTATATCAAAGAACTCTTTCGTCGCATTCATCTCTTGCTCAAAACGGCGAATCATTTGTTCTAATTGCTGTTGCAGTTTGAAATGGAGTTGAGTTCGAGCCCGGTGTCCCTCAGAAATGTGCATGTCAGTGGACTGGACAGACTCAGAATTCTCTATCTCAGTGGAATTCTGTGCTGAAACTTTGTCTTTTGCACACGGGTTGGTCTTACCATCATCAGTTCCAGAGTCTGGGTTGATTATGTTCACCGAGTTCTCACTCGTTATTGTTTGTAGGAAATGCCAGTCGATATTCATTTTCCTAATCCACTCCTGTCCTAGTAGTGGAGGACCTCCTTCAGATATCACATATAAGTCCATTATTTGACTGTCTTCGCCCTTGTGGGCCACTGCAACCTCTATTTTCCCGATGGGGTACACTCTTTGCCCCGTGTATGTTTTCAATATAATCCCCGTATCCTGTAGGGGAATATGTTGGAATAACTTTCCATAATCTTTCTTATTTATGACCGTCAATGCCGATCCAGTGTCCAATTCGAGTTTTACTTGGACTCCTTCTATCTGAAGAGTGACCCAAATTGTCTGGAGGTCTGCACCCTTACCAGCGTTGAGTACTCTTAAGCTAGCCAGTTCAATACTGCTAGCGTCTGAATCGGACTCCTGTTCGGCCACCTTGTGTACTTTTGCGTATTTTCCTTGCGGTGACTTCTTGTTGCTGGTCTTCTTCCCTGACCTGCATACTCTAGCTATATGTCCAAGCCTACCACAAGTTCTACATTCTTGGTTTTTAAACCAACACTGGTTCTGATCATGCGTTGTCTTTCCACAACGATAACATTTGCCAGAACTCACACCAAATTTGTGTGCACTGAGCTCCGGTGACCGTAGCTGCATTACTGCCGTGCCTCTCGCTGCGGCTTCGTGTGCTGCTGCCATAGTGACCGCCTTCTCAAGCGTCAGCTCATTCTCCTCGAGCAGTCGCTTTTGTGTATCCTGTTTAAATAAACCACACACAAATTTGTCTCGTAGTGCATCTGTCAATCCCGTTCCAAACTGGCAATATTTCGCTAATTTACGCAATTCCAGCAAATATTCAGCATTGCTTTCATGCTGTAGCTGCCTTCTGTCGTAAAATTTAAATCGTTCCGCTAGCATCAGCGGCGTGGGGTTTAGATGATCTTTCAGGACAGTAACAATCTCATCGAACGTCTTATCCGCCGGTTCATCTGGTGATAACAGGTGTTTCAATTGCCCGTACGTCTTCGCACCCATTAAATTTAATAATGTTAGAGCTTTATCTTGGTCACGAATTTTATTGGCCTTACAATAATTTTTTACTCTTTCAACATATATGGCCCAATCTTCGAGGTCACTATCAAAGGTGCTAATATTCCCGTGTTTAGGCATTGTAGATTTGCAATTTCTCAGATTTTATTTTCTTTACTTGTTATCAAAGATGGCGGCTTCCCGCTCTTGCCGTCGTCCTCCGCCCACAAAATGGCGGTTTTCCCGCGCTTGGCGGTCTTCACCCGTCCCCCGACGCCGTCTCCCTTCAGCCCTCGAGTGCGGCCCTTATCTTCGCCGCGATCGATAGCCCGCGCTGTGCACCGCGACTCTCGCACCTTGAGCTTCTGCAGCCGCCGCGCCTTTCAGTCCGAGTGCGGCTCTTATCTTTGGTCCCGATCGCTGGCCCGGCTGCGCCCCTCACTTCAAAGCGGCCCGGCCCTTATCTGCCGATCGCTATCGCCCTACCTCTCTCTCTTCCCCAGTCCTGTCTTTACTCCGGTTCACAAGCTGATGGAGGCTTCAGGGTCCTAATGCCTGTCGCTTCCAGTCGCTGGAAGCTGTCAGGATTTCTGCTGCCCTTCAGTTTTGAGTGGGGTGTTGAGGATTGAAACCTCTCTTCAACGTCCTGTCTTTGGACGAAGCCGCCTGGAATAACTGCCGCAGGGTAAGAGCCTGACTCGTCGCCAGTGTTAAGTATGTGTATTGTATTGAACAATTAACACAAAGACTTAAACGTATAACTCAAACAGGCCTTTACTGGTTGGAGGTAGGGACTGCACATAGGTCTTTACTTCATGCCCACAGGCGGGAACTGAGGGGAGATCAGTACCCACAGTACTATTTATACCCCTATGGCCAGGAGTGGTACTGCGTATCACTACGCCCTACAAGTAGTGCAGTCCTGTCCATAGGTTTAAAGTAGCACACATATTACATACACAACATCAACGACCTGTTCGCCATATTTGGCTTCCCCAATTACATCCACAGCGACAGGGGCTCGTCGTTCATGAGCGACGAGCTGCGCCAGTACCTGCTCGAGAAGGGCATAGCCACGAGCAGGACTACCAGCTACAACCCCCGGGGTAATGGACAGGTAGAGAGGGAGAACGCAACGGTGTGGAAGACCGCCATGCTCGCCCTAAAATCCAAGGGCCTCCCAATCTCCCGCTGGCAAGATGTCCTCCCCGATGCGCTCCACTCCATACGATCACTGCTCTGTACTGCCACAAACGCCACCCCTCACAAGAAGATGTTCGTCTTCCCCAGGAAATCCACCTCGGGGACATCACTACCGCCATGGCTGACGTCTCCAGGACCCGTCCTGCTCAGGAAACACGTGAGGAGCCATAAGACGGACCCCCTGGTCGAAAAGGTTCACCTCCTCCACGCCAACCCACAGTACGCCTACGTGGCGTATCCTGATGGGTGGGAGGACACAGTCTCAATTCGAGACCTCGCACCCTCAGGTACCACCCGAAACACCATCGATCACCATCCACTACCTCCACCCACCACCACTACCCACGGCGCACCACTGGGGTGTCTACCACGAACTGACGACATGCCGGTGCCATCCCTACCCCGAGAGGACGACATGCCAGTGCTCCGTCCCACGCGAGTAGCGGCCGCGGGCAAAGAACCGCCGCAACCGGCACCACGAAGATCATTACGGCAGACAAGACCCCCGGAGAGACTTTCGTATACGAACTTTTGAAACACTTCACCCCGCCGGACTCTTTTTTAAATGAGGGGTGAATGTGGTAAACCACTGCTAACTCTGTACATGTCTGTGTGGTAAACCACTGTTAACTCTGTACAGGTCCGGGCATGTCTCCGCCCCTGGCTCCACCCCTAAGCCCGGGTATAAAGGTGACTCACCACCCTTCCCCCGGGAGCGCTTAGGATGGATCCACTAGCAGAGGCATGCTCCAGTTCTTAGTCAATAAAAACCTACTTCGTATAAGTTCAACTCGTAGTCTTTGGTGTTGTTGATAGTGCATCAGGTATGTCCTGTCCCACCAGCAGGACAGACCCACCAGGGGTGGTGGCACAGTGGTACACATGTCGGGAAGGAGTGGCCCTGGGAGTCCTCAACATTGACTCTGGACCCCATGAATCTCATGGTTTCAGGTCAAGCATGGCCAAGGAAACCTCCTGCTGATTACCACCTACCGCTCTCCCTCAACTGATGAATCAGTACTCCTCCATGTTGAACGCCACATGGAAGAAGCACTGAGGGTAGCAAGGGCACAGAATGTACTCTGGGTGGGAGGCTTCAATGTCCATCACCAAGAGTGGCTCAGCACCACTACTGACTGAGCTGGCCGAGTCCTGAAGGACACAACTGCCAGTCTGGGCCAGCGACAGGTGGTGAGTGAACCAACACGAGGGAAAAACCTACTTGATCTTGTCCTCACCAATCTACCTGTCGCAGATGCATCTGTCCATGACAGCATTGGTAGCAGTGAACACCGTACAGTCCTTGTGGAGATGAAGTCCCGACTTCACACTGAGGACACCCTCCATCGTGTTGTGTGGCACTACCACCGTGCCAAATGGGATGGATTCAGAACAGATCTAGCAGCTCAAAACTGGGCATCCATGAGGCATTGTGGGCCATCAGCAGCAGCAGAATTGTATTCCACCACAATCTGTAACCTCATAGCCCGGCATATCCCTCACTCTACCATTACCACCAAGCCAGGGGACCAACCCTGGTTCAACAAGGAGTGTAGAAGAGCATGCCAGGAGCAGCACCAGGCGTACCTAAAAATGCGGTGCCAACCTGGGGAAGCTGCAACATAGGACTACATGTATGCTAAAATGCGGAAGCAGCATGCTATAGACAGGGCTAAGCTATTCCACAATCAATGGATCAGATCAAAGCTCTGCAGACCTGCCACATCCAGTCGTGAATGGTGGTGGACCATTAAACAAATAACGGGAGAAGGAGGCTCCAAGAATATCCCCATCCTCAATGATGGTGGAGCCCAGCACATGAGTGCAAAAAACAAGGCTGAAGTGTTTGCAACCAACTTCAGCCAGAAGTGCCGAGTGGATGATCCATATCGGCCTACTCCTGAGGTCCCCACCATCACAGAAGCCAGTCTTCAGCCAATTCGATTCGCTCCACGTGATATCAAGAAACGGCTGAGCGCACTGGATACAACAAAGGCTATGGGCCCCGACAACATCCCGGCTATCGTGCTGAAGACTTGTGCTCCAGAACTAGCCGCGCCTCTAGCCAAGCTGTTCCAGTACAGCTACAACACTAGCATCTATCCGACAATGTGGAAAACTGCCCAGGTATGTCCTGTCCACAAAAATCAGGACAAATCCAATCCGGCCAATTACCACCCCATCAGTCTACTCTCAATCATCAGCAAAGTGATGGAAGGTGTCATCGACAGTGCTATCAAGCAGCACTTACTCACCAATAACCTGCTCACTGATGCCCAGTTTGGGTTCCGCCAAGACCACTCGGCTCCCGACCTCATTACAGCCTTGGTCCAAACATGGACAAAGGAGCTGAATTCCAGAGGTGAGGTGAGAGTGACTGCTCTTGACATCAAGGCAGCATTTGACCGAGTCTGGCATCAAGGAGCCCTAGTAAAACTGAAGTGAATGGGAATCGGGGGGAAAATTCTCCACTGGCTGGAGTCCTACCTAGCACAAAGGAAGATGGTTGTGGTGGTTGAAGGTCAATCATCACAGCCCCAGGACATCGCTGCAGGAGATCCTCAGGGCAGTGTCCTAGGGCAGTGTCCTAGGACCAACCATCTTCAGCTGCTTCATCAATGACCTTCCCTCCAACATAAGGTCAGAAATGGGGATGTTCGCTGATGACTGCACAGTGTTCAGCGCCATTCACAACTCTTCAGATAATGAAGCAGTCCATGCCCGAATGCAACAAGACCTGGATGACGTTCAGGCTTGGGCTGATAAGTGGCAGGTAACATTCGCGCCACAGAAATGCCAGGCAATGACTATCTCCAACAAGCGAGAGTCTAACCACCTCCCCTTGATATTCAATGGCATTACTGTTGTGTATGTAATATGTGTGCTACTTTGAACCTATGGACAGGACTGCACTACTTGTTGGGCGTAGTGATACGCAGTACCACTCCTGGCCATAGGGGTATAAATAGTACTGTGGGTACTGATCCCCCTCAGTTCCCGCCTGTGGGCATGAAGTAAAGACCTATGTATAGTCCCTACCTCCAACCAGTAAAGACTTGTTTGAGTTATACGTTTAAGTCTTTGTGTTAATTGTTCAATACAATACACATACTTAACACTGGCGACGAGTCGGTTCGAACCCTGCGGCAGTTATTCCACAGCGGCTTCGTCCAAAGACAGGACGTTGAAGAGAGGTTCCAATCCTCAACACCCCACTGAAAACTGAAGGGCAGCAGAAATCCTGACAGCTTCCAGCGACTGGAAGCGACAGGCATTAGGACCCTGAAGCCTCCATAACCTCGTGGGTAAGCCAGAGCCCGGGAGGGCGCGAGCGGGTAAGCCAGAGCCCGGGAGGGAGCGAGCAAGAGCCGCCGAGCGGGTGAGCCAGAGGCCGGGAGCCGCTTCAAGCGGGAGGCGCTTAGCGGGCCAGCGATCGCACCGGTGATAAGGGCTGAGAACCGTTTCGGGCGGGCGGCGCACCAGCGATCGCACAGGAGATAAGAGCCGCAGTCGGGCTGAAAGTCAGCGACGAGAAGCGCGGGAAAACCGCCATTGAAGTGGGCGGGGAGAGCGAGAAGCGCGGGAAAGCCGCCATTTTTCACGGGAAAACCGCTGGGGAAGAAGGCAGAAGCGGGAAAACCGCCATTTTGTGGGCGGAGGACGACGGCAAGAGCGGGAAGCCGCCATCTTTGATAACAAGTAAACAAAATAAAATCTGAGAAATTGCAAATCTACAATGCCTAAACACGGGAATATTAGCACCTTTGATAGTGACCTCGAAGATTGGGCCATATATGTTGAAAGAGTAAAAAATTATTGTAAGGCCAATAAAATTCATGACCAAGATAAAGCTCTAACATTATTAAATTTAATGGGTGCGAAGACATACGGGCAATTGAAACACCTGTTATCACCAGATGAAACGGCGGATAAGACGTTCGATGAGATTGTTACTGTCCTGAAAGATCATCTAAACCCCACGCCGCTGATGCTAGCGGAACGATTTAAATTTTACGACAGAAGGCAGCTACAGCATGAAAGCAATGCTGATTATTTGCTGGAATTGCGTAAATTAGCGAAATATTGCCAGTTTGGAACGGGACTGACAGAGGCACTTCGAGACAATTTTGTGTGTGGTTTATTTAAACAGGATACACAAAAGCGACTGCTCGAGGAGAATGAGCTGACGCTTGAGAAGGCGGTCACTATGGCAGCAGCACACAAAGCCGCAGCGAGAGGCACGGCAGTAATGCAGCTACGGTCACCGGAGCTCAGTGCACACAAATTGGGTGTGAGTTCTGGCAAATGTTATCGTTGTGGAAAGACAACGCATGATCAGAACCAGTGTTGGTTTAAAAACCAAGAATGTAGAACTTGTGGTAGGCTTGGACATATAGCTAGAGTATGCAGGTCAGGGAAGAAGACCAGCAACAAGAAGTCACCGCAAGGAAAATACGCAAAGGTACACAAGGTGACCGAACAGGAGTCCGATTCAGATGCTAGCAGTAATGAACTGGCTAGCTTAAGAGTACTCAACGCTGGTAAGGGTGCAGACCTCCAGACAATTTGGGTCACTCTTCAGATAGAAGGAGTCCAAGTAAAACTGGAATTGGACACTGGATCGGCATTGACGGTCATAAATAAGAAAGATTACGGAAAGTTATTCCAACATGTTCCCCTACAGGATACGGGGATTATATTGAAAACATACACGGGGCAAAGAGTGTACCCCATCGGGAAAATAGAGTTTGCAGTGGTCCACAAGGGCGAAGACAGTCAAATAATGGACTTATATGTGATATCTGAAGGAGGTTCTCCACTACTAGGACGGGAGTGGATTAGGAAAATGAATATGGACTGGCATTTCCTACAAACAATAACGAGTGAGAACTCGGTGAAGATAGTTGGCCCAGACTCTGGAACGGATGATGGTAAGCCCAACTCAGGTGCAAAAGACAAAGTTTCAGCACAGAATTCCACTGAGCAACAACAACATAGTTTAACTGTGGATTCTGAGTCTGGCAAGTCTACTGATGTGCCCATTTCTGAGGGACACCGGGCTCGAACTCAACTCCATTTCAAACTACAACAGCAATTAGAACAAATGCTTCGCCGTTGTGAGCAAGAGTTGAATGCAACGAAAGAGTTCTTTGATATAGAGTTGGAGAATCTGGAAAGACAACAGAAGCAGCTGATGGAGAAAATGGAGCAGGAGCACACAAAACGTCTGATGTCAGAGGAGTTAACGGTCAGCCAACTCCTGCATATGCTGAAGGACAGGACTCTGAAATGGGAAAAACTTGAACACGAACTTTAATATTCAAAGGAAAGGGGTTCGGAGCTATCAAAGGTTATTGGAAGAGCTGAGGTGGCAACACAGACTGAGATGACTGCAACAGAGCAGCCCTTGGATGCCAAAAGTACGCTGACTCACGTCAACGTAGAACAACAGACCGCTGAAACAGCTGCTCCGGTAGAGGGATTGAATAGTCCGATCAATCAATCTCCAAAAGAAGTTGAAGTAGTAAAATCTCAAATGAGGTCATTAGTAAACGACTTGCTGAAAGCCCAGAAAAAGCTGGATGAAGAGGTACGCATGAAGAAGTCTCTTCAGGAAAGATGTCTGGACTTGGAACAAAAGCTGGCTAACGCCCAGCTGGGTATGGAGGAAATAGAAGACCCTCTCGCTGGCCTAGATCAGGACGACACCGAATATTACTATGTCCTGTCCTGCCCAACTTGTAACTTCGACTCCCACCATACAGAAATCATGGAGGAGCACCGAAAGTCTACAGAACATCGGGAGAAGGTGGCTCTACTACGGAAAAAGGAGGGAGAGAAGGAGGAACTGCGCATGCAGCTGGCAGCTGACAGTGGAGCCCAGAGAGTCTCCAAGAAGCAGAAAAGGAAAAGTCGAAACAGAAGATGACCCATCTGAACCATTATTACCTCTACCAGATCACACACGTGGTCCCTCCGAACGGAGCCAATTCAGTTCAGAAGTTCAAACTGTTAAATCCATGGAAGGACTATTGAATGAGTCACTCCAGCAACGTGAACCGACTCCACCACAGAGATTGAATCTGTGAACTGTTTTCCGCAGAGACTGAATCTGTGATCTGTTTTGACATGAAGTTATCTATGTATCTATGTTATTCTGTTATGTAAACCTGAAGTTATATATGTATATATGTTATTACGTTATGTTAAATGGGGAGATGACTGTAAAGCTAGGAAGGGAGGAATGTTGTGTATGTAATATGTGTGCTACTTTGAACCTATGGACAGGACTGCACTACTTGTTGGGCGTAGTGATACGCAGTACCACTCCTGGCCATAGGGGTATAAATAGTACTGTGGGTACTGATCCCCCTCAGTTCCCGCCTGTGGGCATGAAGTAAAGACCTATGTATAGTCCCTACCTCCAACCAGTAAAGACTTGTTTGAGTTATACGTTTAAGTCTTTGTGTTAATTGTTCAATACAATACACATACTTAACAATTACCATCGCCTAATCCCCCACTATCAACATCCTGGGGGTCACCATTAATCAGAAACTTAACTGGACCAGCCACATAAATACTGTGGCAACAAGAGCAGGTCAGAGGCTAGGTATTCTGCGGCGAGTGTCCCACCTCCTGACTCCCCAAAGCCTTTCCACCATCTGCAAGGCACAAGTAAGGAGTGTGATGGAATATGCTCCACTTGCCTGGGTGAGTGCAGCTCCAACAACACTCAAGAAGCTCGACACCATCCAGGACAAAGCAGCCCGTTTGATTGGCACCCCAGCCACCACCTTAAACATTCACTCCCTCCACCACCGGCGCACCGTGGCTGCAGTGTATACCATCTACAAGATGCACTGCAGCAACTCGACAAGGCTTCTTCGGCAGCACCTCCCAAACCCGCGACCTCTTCCACCTAGAAGGACAAGGGCAGCAGGCACATGGGAACACCACCACCTCCAAGTTCCACTCCAAGTTACACACCATCCTGACTTAGAAGTATATCGCCGATCCTTCGTCGTCGCTGGGTCAAAATCCTGGAACTGCCTCCCTAACAGCACCGTGGGAGTACCTTCACCACACGGACTGCAGCGGTTCAAGAAAGTGGCTCTCCACCGCCTTCTCAAGGGCAACTAGGGATGGGCAATAAATGCTGGCCTTGCTGATCCAATAAACGAATAAAAAAAAAACAGGGCTGTCAAAATGGCAGACAAACAAATTTCAGAGGAAAGCACCAAATGTGTACTTAATGATGTCGCACAGAGTGATTCAAGGCTGAGATCGCCTAAGTAAAAAGAAATCTCGATCCATACCGGCTATTAATTTGTTGGAAGCTGCCAGAATCTTCTGACAACTGGTCATAAATAGATGCAGTGTCTGAGATATATTATATTACCCAATCAAACAAATGAGAACTGCTTCGTATGCAATCAGTGCAGGGAATGACTCAAGAGATGGACAATTCACTGTTGGCTAACAATCTAACATCCTAAGGGACAGATCTCCGGTCCGTTATTTTATTGGACGCAATAGCCTGATCAAAATAAGTGGAGCAACTTAGATCAGAGTATTTACTCTGTTCCGTCAGAAGGTGATGTTTTAATTCAAGTTTGATTGGAAAAGTGTTTTTTTTATTTTTAAAAGTTGCGGGGGGGTTGATTACAATACTCAGCTGTCCATATCCTAAGTCCTGTTCACCTTTGACCTCTGTGCTCGCTGACCTACATTGGCTCCCAATCCAGCAACGCCTCGAATTTAAAATTCAATTCCTTGTGGTCAAATCCCTCCGTGGCCTCGTCCTTTCCTAGCTCAGTAACCTTCTCCAGCCCTACAGCCCTCCGAGATCTCTGCGCTCCTCCAATTCTGGCCTCCTGCGCATTGCCAATTTTCTTCGCCCCACCATTGGTGGCTGTGCCTTCAGGTGCCGAGGCCCTAAGCTCTGCAATTCCCTCCCTAAACCTCTCCCCCTCTCTACCTCTCTCTCCTCCTTTAAGAGGCTCCTTAAAAACTCCCTCTTTGACCAAGATTTTGGTCGCCTGCCCCAATATCTCCTTATATAGCTTGGTGTCAAATTTTGTCTGATAACGCTCCTGCGAAGCACCTTGGGACAATGTTAAGGTGCCATATAAATGGAAATTGTTGTTGTATGAATGCCAGCAGCCTTCCTGTAAGTTGAGCCAAGATAGTGTGTTAAGGGGCTATTCGACTATGAACGGCATCAGAGTCAAGCTGGATCCTCCTCACCCAATATTCCACATAGGAGCAGAAATCCTGGTTGATTTTTTTTTCCTTTCACGAACCCAGGGGCACTGAGGCAGAGTACACTGAGGCCCCACTTTCAGAGGCTAGGTTAAACTGAGCCCCCCACCCGTATCTGGCACTGTTCAAAGAGGAGCAGGGGAGTTCTCCCGGTATCTGAGCCAACGTTTTTCCCTCAACCAACACCATAAAAAAAATCAGATTAACTCATGATTAATTCATTTGCCATTGGTGGGACCTTGCTGTGTATTCATTGGCTTCTGCGTTTGATTACATCACGACAGTGATTGCACTTCAAATACAATTCGTCGGTTGTGAAGCACATTGGGACATCCTGAGGATGTGATCGGGTACTATATAAAGGCAACTCTTCTTTTCCTATTACTTGGACACAGTCTGAGATTCGCTAACTGGCTGCAGACTGGGAATCAAACCTGGGAACATTAGGTGTCGTCAGTGGCAGAGTTGGTAGCACTCTCGCCTCTAAGTCAGGCGATTGCGTGTTCAACCCCCACTTGGGAGACACTCAGTGCAGTACTGAGGGAAATGCTGCACTAACAGATGAAACATTAAACTGAGGCCCTATCTGCCCTCTCAGGTGGATAGGAAAGATCCCACGGCACTATTTCAAAGAAGGGCAGGGGAGTTCTCGCTGGTATCCTGGCCAACATTTATCTCTCAACCAGCATCACGAAAAATCAGATTATCTTGCAGTTTTGGCCGCCTTATCTGAGGATGGATGTTCTTGCCATGGAGGGAGTGCAGCGAAGATTCCCCAGGCTGATACCTGGGATGGCAGGAATGACGTATGAGGAGAGATTGGGTCAATTGGGCTTGTATTCGCTGGAGTTTAGAAGATTGAGAGGGGGTCTCATTGAAACTTATAAAATTCTAACAGGACTGGGCAGACTCGATGCAGGAAGGATGTTCCCGATGGTCGGGGAGTCCAGAACCAGGGGTCACGGTCAAAGGATAAGGGGTAAGCCATTTAGGACAGAGATGAGGAGGAATTTCTTCACCCAGAGAGTGGTGAACCTGTGGAATTCTCTACCACAGAGGGCAGTTGAGGCCAATTCATTAAATATATTCAAGAAGGAGTTAGATATATTTCTTAAGGCTAAAGGGATCAAGGGATATGGGGAGAAGGCAGGGACAGGGTACTGAATTTGGATGATCAGCCATGATCGCATTGAATGGCGGAGCGGGCTCGAGGGGCTGAATGGCCTACTCCTGCTCCTATCTTCTATGTTTCTATTATCACATTGTAGTTTGTGGGACCTTGCTGTGCACAAGGGAACATAGGAGCAGGAATAGGCCATTCAGTCCCTTGAGCCTGTTTCACCATTCAATTAGATCACGCCTGATCTGTACCTCAACTCCCTTTACCTGCCTTTGCTCCATATCTCTTGATACCCTTGCCCAACAAAAATCTCTCTCTCTCATTTTTGAGAGGAAGTGGCTGTGAGGTTCTGCACAGTCTGCTACACTCGCTGTCCAGGGTCACGACTGAGTAATGGGTGCTTGGACCAGCTATCGGCCGGTTGGCAGTGCCCGCGGAACCCTCTCCCAGGACAAGTCAGGTCCTTCGGGGGATGAAGGAAAAGAGCTGGGGATAAGAAAAGGCAGGAAGTCCGCTCACCTGAACCCTGGCCTCAGGCAGGTTAATCTTATGTGCGAGCTGGTCTCGTGTGTAAACGTCCGGGTAGTGCGTGATCTGAAAGATCTTCTCCAGCTCGCGGAGCTGCTCTGTGGTGAAGGTCGTCCGTATTCTTCGCTTCAATTTCCTCTCGTCTGGAGATAGGCAACAAAAAAATGAGCTCACTTACCGCACAGAACGACAATCACCCATCATGATGCGCACTAATACCACTTGTGGTATTGTCCATGTCAGGACCAGGAATTCGTGGGTCAGAAACAGCCCAAGGGTCAGCTTTTTTTAATTTAGTGTCTGGCTAACTGCACCACCTACTTTTTAAACAACAGGGGCAATGGGCACATAGAAACATAGGAAAATAGGAGCAGGAGTAGGCCATTCAGCCCGTCGGGCCTGCTCCGCCATTCAATTTGATCATGGCTGATCCTCGATCTCAATACCATATTCCCGCTCTCTCCCCATACCCCTTGATGCCTTTTGCGTCTAGAAATCTATCTATCTCCTTCTTAAATATATTCAGTGACTTGGCCTCCACAGCTTTCTGTGGTAGAGAATTCCACAGGTTCACCACCCTCTGAGTGAAGAAATTTCTTCTCATCTCAGTCCTAAATGTCCTACCCCTTATCCTGAGACTGTGACCCCTCGTTCTAGAGCCCCCATCCAGGGGAAACATCCTCCTTGCATCCAGCCTGTCTAACCCTGTCAGAATTGTATACATTTCAATGAGATCCCCTCTCATTCTTCTAAACTCTAGTGAATACAGGCCTAATCGACCCAATCTCTCCTCATACGACAGTCCTGCCATCCCAGGAATCAGTCTGGTGAACCTTCGCTGCACTCCCTCCATGGCAAGTTTATCCTTTCTTAGGTAAGGAGACCAAAACTGCACACATGAAGATCTGTGTCACCACCGCAACGAGAAGCATATGAACTAAAGATGAGCAGCTATCTCAAGCCCTTCATGCGAAATGGAGCTGTTTACGCCACTGATGTTGCTGTTGAAGACAGCTGCCTTCCTACCTGGATACCCCACAATGGATCGCACTCCATAGCTGCCAGCTGTCTCTGCCTTGTAACAGAAAGCTTGCCGACCTTGTCTGAGGATTTTTTATATTATTCATTCTCGGGACGTGGGTGTCGCTGGCAAGGCCCGGTATTTATTACCCATCCTTGGTATAATTGAGGGTCTTGCTGGACCACTTCAGAGGGCAGTTAAGAGTCGACCACATTGGCGTGGGACTGGAGTCGCATAAAGACCAGACCGGGTAAGGACGGCAGGTTTCCTTCCTTAAAGGATAGTACTGAACCAGTTGCGTTTTTACAACAATTCAACAGCTGCCTGGTTATAACTGACGGCAGCTTTTTATTTACAGTTTTAAAAAAATTGAACTCAATTTCTCAACTGCCATGGTGGGATTTAAACTGCATTCTCTGGATTGCTAATCCAGTAACACAACCACTACCGCACCCATATGGAAGCTAATGCATCTGTTCCTTCCCAAACTCATGGCAACACAGGTAGTGCACGCAAAGCCCAATGCCAACCAACTGAACACACATCTTGAAGTTAACCACATGAGCAATATCATAGGGTCTCTCACGCACACATTTCCTGAGCTCATTATTGATGTTAAAGAGACCACAGTTGTTACATTTATAAGGAGATATTGAGTTCATCAATAAAGGAATTTTTATCAGAGCCACAACAGAGACAGATTGGGAGACATAAAGGAACAAGAGGAGAGGCAGATTGAGAACTAGGCCGAGAAATTTGTGGTATTGGATCGACCGCCCGTTGCAGTCACTGGAACTGAACATCGAGCGCTGCGTACAACGGGCAGCCGATCAGATACCGCCGCACTGAGCCACTGCCCGAAACAAATTACTCGGCCCTAGAATCAGGGATAAATCGAGAGATATCACAGTGACTAAAGTGAGCACAGTGAGAAAGGGTAGAACACAAATAGAAAGACTGAGATAACAATCAAAGAGCCGGAAAGAACCAGAGTTCACGGAGACAACTTTGTTTTTAATTTCCCCTGTGAGCCAGGGGAGATCAATTAGTAAGAAATGCCATTCAGCCGAGTAAGCCTGTTCCTTTTCCATAGATCTGTCTGACCTATCCACGTTCTCAACATATCCTCCAGAAATGCACCCAATTGCCTGTCGCACCCACTCAGACTATCTGCCTCAATGTCCTTCCCTCCTAACTTATTCTACAGCTAGATTACCAGTTGGAAGACTTCCCTTCTTACTTTGAACCTCCTGGCTTTAGTTTTGCTTGTGAGACACCACCTACCGTAGAAGGAGCTGTCCACCGTGGTGTCACATTCGCTCGACTCCTCCCCACAGTTCCTGTCCTCCCTCAGGTTCTCCTCACAATGGGTTTCCAAGATGGCGGCCCTTAGCATGCTCCGGGGAGCCAATGGTGTAAACGCTGTCTTCAGTGCCTCCCGCAGTAGCTCCCGAGCAGATTTCTGTTTCTCTTCCTGATCTGAAAGGAACCGACAGAAATGACGTCAGGAGACCTGAAAGGAGAGACGGTCCAAGCAATTCCAGTGCTACCTCAACACACAAAGAACTGCTGGGTTGCATGTTGCTATGAATGATTGATTTCATACAAAGGGAGACTTGGGTACGGCCAAGTGCCATGTGGTGTTTAATATGATAAAAGTGTTCAATAGGGGAGATCGAGAGAAACTATTTCCTCTGGTGAGGGAGTCCAGAACAAGGGGGCATAACCTTAAAATTAGAGCCAGGCCGCTCAGGAATGATGTCAGGAAGCACTTCTTCACACAAAGGGTGAGAACAGATACTCTCGTAATGTTTAACTCCCAGTTACATTCGGCAAAATTGCACCCTGGGCCCCTTTTCTTTGAGCTTAAGTATGTAGTAGTATCAGTGAAAGTTTCAGAAGTAAAGCTGTAATCGCAAAAGTTTGTTATAATCTAAATAATAAACGATATAAGTCCTAATAATAACATTATAGCTAAGTGACAAATAAACTAAACATTAAATTAAACACTAAAGTACACAACAATACCAAATAAAAAACTTTGTTGCCCTAGATATTTTGAGCCATACCATTCTCGATAGACAGGATGGCCAACAAAGGTAACCTGTTGTCTCCATGTTCAATCGTAACTATGTTTTTATGAACTTCACCTTCGAAAAGCTCCATTCACTGCTCACCACCGATATGGGCACTGTTAACAGGATCCTGAGCGCTCTCCATCACCAGTGATACGGGCAGGGTTAACAGGATCCTGAATGCTCTCCATCACCAGTAATACGAGCAGGGTTAACAGGATCCTGAGTGCTCTCCATCGCCAGTGATACGGGCAGGGTTAACAGGATCCTGAGTGCTCACCATCGCCAGTGATACGGGCAGGGTTAACAGGATCCTGAGTGCTCTCCATCGCCATGGGGGGCACGGTGGCATAGTGGTTAGCACTGTTGCCTCACAGCACCCAGGGACCCGGGTTCAAATCCGGCCTCAGGCGACTGTCTGTGTGGAGTTTGCACATTCTCCCTGTGTCTGCGTGGGTTTCCTCCGGGTGTTCCGGTTTCCTCCCACAGTCCAAAGATGTGCGGGTTAGGTTGATTTGGCTATGATAAAATTGACCCTTAGTGTTAGGGGATTAAATGCGTGGGGTTACAGGGATAGGGTGGGATATGTGTCAGTGCAGGCTCGATGGGCCGAAGTGGTCTCTATCTGCACTGTGGGGATTCTGTGTGATACAGGCAGGGATAACAGGATCCTGAGTGCTGTCCATCGCCACCAATACGGGCAGGGTTAACAGGATCCTGAGTGCTCTCCATCGCCTGTGATACAGGCAGGGTTAACAGGATCCTCAGTGCTGTCCATCGCCACCAATACGGGCAGGGTTAACAGGATCCTGAGTGCTCTCCATCGCCTGTGATACAGGCAGGGTTAACAGGATCCTGAGTGCTCTCCATCGCTAGTGATACGGGCAGGGTTAACAGGACCCTGAGTGCTCTCCATCACCCCCGATACGGGCAGGGTTAACAGGATCCTGAGTGCTCTCCATCGCCAGTGATACGGGCAGGGTTAACAGGATCCTGAGTGCTCTCCATCACCCCCGATACGGGCAGGGTTAACAGGATCCTGAGTGCTCTCCATCGCCAGTGATACGGGCAGGGTTAACAGGATCCTGAGTGCTCTCCATCGCCAGTGATACGGGCAGGGTTAACAGGATGCTGAGTGCTATTCACATGTTTGGGAACTTACTCTTGAAACTTGAAGTTTGCTCTTCTTTGGAGATGGCCCAGTTCTTTGCAGAGCTCGATGCCATTAATGTCAGGCCCTCTTGACCACGGCACCACCCCCCGCCCCCAACCACAGCGCCCTGGATGGTCGCCCATGTCATGAACAGAGAGACCTGGGGTTATACGGGGAGGCGGTGGCGTAGTGGTTATGTCACTAGACTAGTAAGCCAGAGGCTTAGTCAAATGTTCTTGAAGCTATGGGTTCAAATCCCACCACGGCAACTGGTGGAATTTAAATTCAATTCAATTTAATTCTGGAATTAAATTAAATGTTAGTCTTAGTAATGGCGACCATGATACCATTGTCGATTGTTGCAAAAACCCATCTGGTTCACTAATGTCCTTTAGGGAAGGAAATCTGCTGTCCTTACCTGGTCTGGCCTACATGTGACTCCAGACCCACAGCAATGTGGTTGACTCTTAATGCCCTCTGAAATGGCCTAGCAAGCCACTCAGTTGTAAACAACCGCTACAAATAAGAATAAAACCGGACGGACCACCCAGCATCGACCTCGGCACCGGAAACGACAACGACAACCCAGCCCTGTCGACCCTGCAAAGTCCTCCTTACCAACATCTGGGGACTTGTGCCAAAATTGGGAGAGCTGTCCCACAGACTAGTCAAGCAACAGCCTGACATAGTCATAATTACCGAATCATACCTTACAACCAATATCCCAGACATCACCATCCCTGGGTATGTCCTGTCCCACCGGCAGGACAGACCCACCAGAGGTGGTGGCACCGTGGTATACAGTTGGGAGGGAGTAGCCCTGGGAGTCCTCAACATTGACTCAGGACCCCATTAGGTCTCATGGCATCAAGTCAAACATGGGCAAGGAAGCCTCCTGCTAACTACCACCTACCGCCCTCCATCAGCTGATGAATCAGTACTCCTTCATGTTGAACACCAATTGGAAGAAGCACTGAGAGTAGCAAGGGCACAAAATGCCCTCTGGGTGGGGGACTTCAATGTCCATCACCAAGAGTGGCTCGGTAGCACCACAACTGACTGAGCTGGCCGAGTCCTAAAGGACATACCTGCCAGACTGGGTCTGCGACAGGTGGTGAGGGAACCAACAAGAGGGAAAAACCTACTTGATCTCGTCCTCACCAATCTACCTGTTGCAGATGCATCTGTCCATGACAGCATTGGTGGAAGTGACCACCGCACAGTCCTTGTGGAGACGAAGTCCCGTCTTCATGTTGAGGATACCCTCCACCGTGTTGTGTGGCACTACCACCGTGCTAAATGGGACAGATTTCGAACAGATCCGGCAACTCAAAACTGGGCATCCATGAGGCGCTGTGGGGCAGCAGCAGAATTGTATTCAGCCACAATCTGTAACCTCATGGCCCGGCACCTCCCTCACTCTACCATTACCATCAAGCCGGGAGATCAACCCTGGTTTAACGAAGAGTGCAGGAGAGCATGCCGGGAACAGCACCAGGCATACCGAAAAATGAGGTGTCAACCTGGTGAGGCTACAACACAGGACTACTTGCATGCCAAACAACGGAAGCAACATGCGATAGACAGAGCTAAGCGATCTCACAACCATTGGATCAAATCAAAGCTCTGCAGTCCTGCCACATCCAGTCGTGAGTGGTGGTGGACAATTAAACAGTTAACAGGAGGAGGAGGCTCCAAAAATATCCCCATCCTCAATGATGGTGGAGCCCAGCACGTGAGTGCAAAAGGCAAGGCTGAAGCATTTGCAACTATCTTCAGCCAGAAGTGCCGAGTGGATGATCCATCTCGGCCTCCTCCTGAGGTCCCCAGCATCACAGATGCCAGTCTTCAGCCCATTCAATTCACTCCACGTGATGTCAAGAAACGGCTGAAGACACTGGATACTGCAAAGGCTATGGGTCCTGACAACATTCCGGCAATAGTACTGAAGACTTGTGCTCCAGAACTAGCTGCGCCCCTAGCCAAGCTGTTCCAGTACAGCTACAACACTGGCATCTACCCGGCAATGTGGAAAATTGCCCAAGTATGTCCTGTCTACAAAAAGCAGGGCAAATCCGACCCGGCCAATTACCGTCCCATCAGTCTACTCTCAATCATCAGCAAAGTGATGGAAGGTGTCGTCGACAGTGCTATCAAGCGGCACTTACTCAGCAATAACCTGCTAACTGACGCCCAGTTTGGGTTCCGCCAGGGCCACTCAGCTCCTGACCTCATTACAGCCTTGGTCCAAACATGGACAAAAGAGCTGAACTCAAGAGGTGAGGTGAGAGTGACCGCCCTTGACATCAAGGCAGCATTTGATCGAGTGTGGCATCAAGGAGCCCTAGCAAAACTGAAGTCAATGGGAATCAAGGGGAAAACTCTCCATTGGTTGGAATCATACCTAGCACAAAGGAAGTTGGCTGTGGTTGTTGGAGGTCATTCATCTCAATCACATGACATCACTGCAGGAGTTCCTCAGGGCAGTGTCCTAGGCCCAACCATCTTCAGCTGTTTCATCAATGACCTTCCCTCCATCATAAGGTCAGAAGTGGGGATGTTCGCTGATGATTGCACACTGTTCAGCACCATTTGAGACTCGTCAGATACTGACGCAGTTGTATCCATATGCAGCAAGACCTGGACAACATTCAGACTTGGGCTGACAAGTGGCAAGTAACATTCGCACCACACAAGTGCCAGGCAATGACCATCTCCAACAAGCGAGACTCTAACCATCTCCCCTTGACATTCAATGGCATTACCATCGCTGAATCCCCCACTATCAACATCCTGGGGGTTACCATTGATCAGTGTGAGGGTGCCAGTCAGTTCCTTTTTGTAACCTTTAGATGGCACCTTCACTTGTTTTGTTCCTTTGTTAATTGTCCTAGTCTCTGGTGTTAATTGTTCCTAACCCTGTGTTAGTTTTTAAACTGCCTGTTAGCTGTTTATGGGTGGCACCTGGTTTTCTTGGTATATAAGTTCTGTTGTTGTTTCACTCAGTGCTCAGTCCTCACTAGGGTGAACCAGGGAGTTAGTCTTGACAATGTTCCTTGTCTTGACTAGGTGCTCTGTGTGACTAGCCTTTCCTCTATGGCAGCTTGCCTTCACAAGCTGGCTGCCATAGTTCTCTTGAGCTATGTATCTAAGTCTGTGTTCTAGTTCTCTCGAGCTATGTATCTAAGTCTGTGTTCTAGTTCTCTCGAGTTATGTACCTAAGTCTGTGTTCTAGTTCTCTCGAGCTATGTACCTAAGTTTGTGTTCTAGTTCTCTTGAGCTATGTATCTAAGTCTGTGTTCTTGTCTCTGGATTTAAGATGTATTTAAGTCGGTTGTTCTGTTAAGTTGCTTGTCTTGGTAAGGTGCTGTTTGGACTAGCGTGTTGCTATGTGGGAGCCGTTGGGATCTTGTCTTGAGCTTTGCATTGATAAGCCGATTACCCTTGGGGTAGCTTGTCTGGAGTTTAGCCTCGGCAAGCCGGTTGCCCCTTGTGGTAGCTTGTCACAAGCTCAGTATAGATAAGTGGGCTTCCTCATGGAAGCTGTCCTGAGTTCCTATCTTGACTAGCTGTCTTGTAACTTGTCTCTAGTTCTTATGTTTCTGTCTCTAGTTCTCTTGTCTCTAGTTCTTATGTATATTGCTGTGTCCCTTGTGTTAATCTGGTTATGTGTGAATCTAGTAAAGTTCAAACAAAGTACTGTATATTTGTCTCTTGTCTGGTTTCTGCACTTGGGTCCAGATCCTACCTCGCCCGGAGAGCACGGCCTCGTATTTATACGGCCCCATGGCTCCCCAACCCTGACAATCAGAAACTGAACTGGACCAGCCATATAAATACTGTGGCGACAAGAGCAGGCCAGAGGCTGGGAATTCTGCGGAGAGTGTCTCACCTCCTGACTCCCCAAAGCCTTTCCACCATCTACAAGGCACAAGTCAGGAGTGTGATGGAATACTCTCCACTTGCCTGAATGAGTGCAGCTCCAACAACACTCAAGAAGCTCGACACCATTCAGGATAAAGCAGCCCGCTTGATTGGCACTCCATCCACCACCTTCAACATTCACTCCCTCCACCACCGGCGCACTGTGGCTGCAGTGTGTACCATCTACAAGATGCACTGCAGCAACTCGCCAAAGCTCCTTCAACAGCACCTTCCAAACCCGCGACCTCTACCACTTAGAAAGACAAGGGCAGCAGACGCATGGGAACATCACCGCCTACAAGTTCCCCTCCAAGCCACACACCATCCTGACTTGGACCTGTATCGCCGTTCCTTCACTGTCGCTGGGCCAAAATCCTGGAACTCCCTTCCTAACAGCATTGTGGGTGTACCTACACCATATGGACTGCAGCGGTTCAAGAAGGCGGCTCACCACCATCTTCTCAAGGGCAATTAGGGATGGGCACTAAATGCAGGCCTAGCCAGCGACGCCCACATCCCATCAATGAATAAAAAAATAAAAAAATAAAAATATGTGCACAAAGATTGAAGGTGGCAGGGCAGGTTGAGAAAGCAGTTAAAAAAGCTTACGGGATCCTGGGCTTCATGAATAGAGGTATAGAGTACAAAAGCATGGAAATTATGATGAACCTGAATAAAACACTGGTTCGGCCTCAACTGGAGTATTGTCCAATTCTGGACACTGCACTTTAGGAAGGATGTGAAGGCCTTAGAGAGGGTGCAGAAAAGATTTACGAGAATGATTCCAGGGATGAGGGACTTCAGTTACATGGATAGACTGGAGAAGCTGGGGTTGTTCTCAGAGCAGAGAAGGTTAAGAGTAGATTTGATAGAGGTGTTCAAAATCATGAGGGGTCTGGACAGAATAGATAGAGGGAAACTGTTCCCATTGGCAGAAGGGTCGAGAACCAGAAGACATAGAGTTAAGGTGATTGACAGAAGAAAAACTTTTTAAATTAGCGAGTGGTTAGGATCTGGAATGCACTGCCTGAAAGGGTGGGGGAGGCAGACTCAATCATGGCTTCAAAAAGGGAGTTGGATAAGTACCTGAAGGAAAAAAATTTGCAGGGCTCCGGGGAAAGGGTGGGGGAGTGGGACTAGCTGAAGTGCTCCTGCAGAGAGCCGGCACGGGTTCAATGGGCCGAATGGCCTTCCTCCGCGCTGTAACCATTCTATGATTCTATGTCACCCACCCGTAAGGCCGGCCCTGGTTACACTGAGTACAGGTACCTTTGTACTGTTTAAATCCCAGATACACCAGGTATAGATACCATCTCAGACCTGAATGGAGTGTGTTATTGTTAGATTAGATTTAATATAATTAATTCTTTAAATAATTACAGCGCAATCCCATTACTACACAGGCCTGGCATGAACCAAAGCAGGATTGCTGGCCTTGCTGAAAGCTCCATCAATAGTTAGGACTGGACCTTGAACCTTGGGGAATGAAACCCTGGTAAGAAATACCTCGCACCATGGATTTTGTATTATTCAGGTTCTGTTGTGTGGCGGGCGGCAGTTTAAAAAAAAATATTTTCTTTCCTTCCATTCCTCAAGGCGCTGATTTTCATTGGGTTTCCATAGGAACGGGCAACCCTCCAATACCTCGGCCTAGTAGTCACACTCAACAAATTTTTCCCCTCAAGTTCCGCTGGCTCGCGGGTCAGGAAAAAAGTCAAGGTTGAAGGATGGGTTGTGAGAACCTCACGGTTCATTTCCCCCCTCCATAGTTCAGTGGCACGGAGCCCAATTGCCCAATTGTGGTGTGCCAACTGCCACCCTGATTGAGCTCTGCCCCGACCAGACATCAACACTTGGCCACTCGCCCTTCCCTATCTCTGTAACCTCCTCCAGCCCTACAACTCTCCGAGATCTCCGCGTTCCTCCAACTCTGGCCTCTTGTCCATCTCCCACTTTCTGCGCCCCACCATTGGCGGCCGTGCCTTCAGCCGCCTAGGCCCAAAGCTCTGGAATTCCCTCACTAACCTTGTCGCCTCTCTACCCCTCTCTCCTCCTTCAAGATGCTCCTTAAAACCTACCTCTTTGACCAAGTGTTTGGTCACCTGTCCTAATATCTCCTTCTTTGGTTCGGTGTCAAATTTTGTCTGATAACGCTCCTGTGAAGCGCCTTGGGACGTTTTACTACATTAAAGGCGCTATATAAATGCAAGTTGCTCGAGTTGCTGTGTTGGTCTGCCCGATTCAGTGTGACATCACGCTGTGCCTTTACTGACAACCACAGGGCGAGCAAGCCCTGCATTCCATACTGAGGTCCACATTGCAGCTTTATTGATTGCGATGCATTTATCAAACAACAATTCAGGAAAAAGCCCAGTCGGCACAAACCGCAGACCAGCTGATGTGATGTAATCTGCATCAAAGTTAATCTTGTAAATAAAAATTTAACCCTTAACGCACACACATACTGTGAAACACATATGAGTCACCTGAACGAAGCAGCTTTAACCTCATTCCACTGGCATTGAAAGACAATTCCTCATTAATTAAACTTCTCCCCCCCCCCCCCCCAACATCTTGTTCTCAAAACAAGAATAGTCTTCATTTTATTTATTTTTGATTCATTCTCAGGGTGTGGGCGTCGCTGGCAAAGGCCGGCATTTAATGCCCATCCCTAGTTGCCCTTGAGAATATGGCGGTGAGCCGTCTTCGCGAAGCGCTGCAGTGTAGCGGTTTGATACCCTGCTTGCTCAACCACTTCGGAGGGCAGTTAAGAGGCAACCACGTTGCTGTGGGACTGGAGTTACTTATAGGCCAGACCAGGTGAGGACGGCAGGCTTCCTTCCCTACAGGACATCAGTGAACCAGTTGGGTTTTTACGACATTCCAACAGCTTCATGGTCACTTTTTAACTTTTTATTTCCAGAATTTTTAAACTGAATTCAAATACTCAAACTGCCACGGGTGGGATTTGAACTTCTGTTTTCTGGACTATTAGTGCAGGCTTCTGGATTACAGGCCCAGTAACATAACCACTGCACTACCGTACTCAAAGGTATCTCATTGAGGTCGGTCCTCTTCATCCATTGCGACACCGCCCTCATTAGACATGCCAGTGTTGGGCCCCATACTGAATCACACTTTGTTATGAGCTTACAATAGATTCCTTTCATGCGTTGTTTCCCCCCGCCCCCCATTTCCCTCCTGCCTCCCTGTTACTGCACCCTGTAATAGTTCACTAGACCAAGAAGATAGGCAGCCAGCTCAGTCCCAATTCTTGTGTGGAGCTGGCTGTGAAAGACTTGCCCCTGAGGTGGATGATGTGGCTCACGCTGGAAGTCCGTTGCACGGTCTATGACACAGTAACAGGAGGAGGCCATTCAGCCCCATGGGCTTGCTCCGCCATTCAATTAGATCACGGCTGACCTGTATCTTAATTCCGCCTTATCCATCTTTGCTCCATATCCCTTGATACCCTTACCTCACAAAAACTCTATCGATCTCAGGCTTGACAATTTCAATTGACCCCCCCCAGCACCCACAGCCTTTTGGGGGACAGAGTTCCAGATTTCCGCTACCTTTGTGTGAAACAGTGCTTTCTGATTTCACTCCTGATTGGCCTGGCTCTAATTTTAAGATTATACCCCTTTGTTCTTGATTACCCCGCCAGAGGAAACAGTTTCCCTATCGAATCCTTTTAACATTTTAAACACCTCGATCAGATCGCCCCTCAATCTTCTAAACTCAAGGGAATGCAAGGCACGTTTATGCAACATGTCCTTGTAATTTAACCCTCTAAGCCCTGGTTTGACAGATGCAACCCCATGTTTAACGCTCATTGGAACAACTCGATGACGCTCCGATTCACTGCTCCGTCTTTACGCGTTTAAAAAAAATTAAAAATCTACCAATCCAGTTAACAGATTCCCCCCCACCCCCATCCTCGCCAACCCCGTCCATCCCACTCCTGAATTTTCTCCCCCTCTCTTCCGAAGGTGCTGACTCTGGCTGGACTGCAGTTCCGCAGGCCATTCTGGTCAAAGTAGCACAAAGTAGCAAGGGAGCACAGTGAATGTCGGCCATGAGCGGCATCACATCCTGTCCTTATCCTGTCCTGCAGCACTGCACAACAATTAAAAGAAGGAACCCAGGCTGAATTTTGCCCTCCCCCGGGTTGGGGGACACTGAGCAACATTTCCCATGCCTGACAGTCACTCTGGTGCCGGCGCGGGGCAGGGGGTGGGGGAATGGATGGGAACCTGGGACTTGTGGTCTGTGATTTTTTTCGAGGAATTCCACAATCATTTAATCTGCCCTGGTATTTGCCCTGGTTTTCAATCGACTGCCTGGCCCCCGCACCACCCCTTTCCCCCTCTCCTACCCCCCTCACTCCCCCGCCATGCCTTACCTGATGTGCTGTGCCTGTGATGATCCTCCAGTTGCCTGGAGACTCTGACGTCGGGCAGACTGCTTCTCCCGGCACCCGGCCTCTCCTGGCTCCAGCCTCTCGGACAAGGCCGGCTCAAGATTTCTTCCACCGAGTGGGCCAGGGCAGGCCTGTCTATGCTCCTTGGATCTCTGCCGCTGCTCATCCTTCACCACCCCCCCACCCTTAAAATAAAACAGTCCGAAAAAGCAATTGAAGGATTCTCCACACCTTATCTCCTCACGAGTTTGTGGCTCTGGTTTACTTTCCTTTCAAACCAACTTAACTTCTTTTCCAAGTCTCGGGCGCTTTTCTTTTTAGTCCCTGCCGCCTTTCCCCCCGCCCCCCTCCCAAAGCAGCTGTCCTACGATTGTTTTACCTGCTTTATTTTAAATTATATTTACTGTTCCTACACAATCCTTTTGGCTGTTCATCCAATGAATGAGCAGTTTAGTGGACAATCATACCTTATGATCATTAATGAGGCCTGGCTTGGATTACACTGTAACCAGTGTTCAATAAAACTGCCTGATAACATTGTGGCTCATAAACCCAGCAAGCCCTGCTGCCTCTCGGAATATGAGTTACTAGCTGAAACTGTGCTTCCACCTGTAGCCTGGGGACCAAGGCCTTTGTACTCGAAGCCACCCCCGCGCCCAACCACCGCCCCCACACCCCATCCCCCGAGTGCCTCGCTTAAGGTCAGTGCTAATCAGCCTTGAACTCGTCTTGCATCCGGTTTAACCGTGACTGGGACGGGTGGCACTGCTGCTACAGAGGCTCTCGGGCATGCCGTTACCCAGAGACGGGCTGCGAAGAAGATTAAAGACCAACTCACAAATTCAGCTCAGGGTCGTAATTCTGCAGCACAAACAGTGCCAGTGAGTCAGTGGAGGAGCCTGGAGTGGAAAGGTGGGCTGGCCCCGACTGACAACGGATGGCCAATGACCACAAAGGTCTGACGTCAGGATCAGTTATTTCTATTACATTGTACAAATAATTCAAGTTGCCACTTTGTTTTAAATGCTGCCTCTTCATCACTCCAGTGAACGCTGATGTTGAAACAGTTTAGGAACAGATTCCCTGTGTCCATTTGCCTGGGCATTGGTTGCAGCTCTGGCTCCGAGCCCATCACATCTAGTTCCCTTTCTATTTCTCTTCTCTTTACCCGTCTTGGGCCTTTCTCTCCTTTAAGACGCTGCTTAAAACCTACCTTTTTGACCAAGCTTTTGGTCACCCCTCCTAATGTCTCCTTCTTTGCCTCGGTTATATTTTTTGTCTAATTACGCCTCTGTGAAAAGAAAGAACTTGGATTGATATGGCATTTTTCATAACCTCAGGGCATTTCAAAGCGCTTTACAGCCAATGAAGGACTTTTGAAGTGGAGTCACTGTGGTAATGTGGGAAACTCGGTAGCCAATTTGCGCACAGCAAGCTCCCACAAACAGCAATGTGATAATGACCAGATAATGGGGGGAAAATTCAGTTGTTTGCGCCTTAAGAGGGTGCCAATTGGGGCGCAAAGCAACTAGAGGCCAGGCGCGGCGATGTTTGTGGCGCTCGCGAAATTAACTAGACATTTTGCAGCGGCGCTAAACACTACCGCCACGATCTCCTGCGCCGGCAGATTGTGACGTCATTCGAGTGCGCAACACCCTGTTAGCGCCCCGGACCGGATATTGAGTGGCGCCGCCCTGCCTTACCGCCTGCCGCTAGCAACGACAGGTTGAGGGGAGCGTTATGCTGTCAGAAAGGGACTAGGGGAGCGCTATTTAAAGGCAACCAACTCCTACCTTTTTTTGTCTGTGACATTTTTGCACCACGCAGTCTGAGAGAGAGAGAGAGAGAGAGAGAGGCTTCTGGAGAGATTCGACGCTGTGTGAAGGAGTTTTGAGTACTGAGCAGCACTTTGCAGGTTTATTTTGATTTGCCCTTCCTTGCTTCGCCAGCACTCTGAGGTAGCGCCTCACTCCTCGGCGTTTGTGCCTTAAGACAGGTGTGAAGCGCCTGATTTAGTGCTCCAATCACCTCCAGAGGCGATAAAAGCCAAGTTTGCTGTCGGAGGCGATAATTAACGCCAGGCGCTGAACTTTGCGCACGGCCGATAACGGCGCCCCAAATGTGGCGATACCGAATTTTCCCCCCAATCTGTTTTAGCGATGTTGGTTGAGGGATAAATATTGGTCAGGACACCAGGGAGAACCTCCCTGCTCTTCTTCGATATAGTGCCATGGGATCTTTTACATCCACCTGGGAGAGCAGACGGGGCCTCGGTTTAACGTCTGATCCAAAAGACGGCACCTCCGACACCGCAGCACTCCCTCAGCACTGCACTGGAGTGTCAGCCTAAATCTTGTGCTCATATCTCTGGAGTGGGACTTGAACCCACAATATTCTGACTCAGAGGCGAGAGTGCGACCACTGAGCCACGGCTGACACTACTGATGCGCCATTGGACGTTTTTACTACTTTAATGGTGCTATATAAACACAGGTTGTTGTTGATCCACAGGTCAGGCCCAGTTCGGGGCTCACCCCACGTGCACGTGTGTTGTCCGCCTCTTACTGTTATTCCGATCGCCTTTCCCGGTGGACAATCTCCCTCGTTGCATGTGTTTAAAGGCGGGACATGACTGCTCTGCCTGTGTCCGACTGGGTGGGATCTACGCTGCACGTCCACTGCTGCTGCAGATGGCCCCGAGTTGGGCACGGGGCTCGGTGGGTACAGGAGCTGTGGCTTGTCCGTGGCTAGGTCCCCCGGTGCCAGTATAAAATGGACTGCTGCACAAAGGATGGGAGCTTTTCGTTTCCTAACCTTTACTGCCCTCCTCCCCTCTTCTGGAGGCAGTGACGAGCTGCTGCTGGGGTAACATAGAAACATAGGAGATAGGAGCAGGAGTCGGCCATTCGGCCCCTCGAGCCTGCTCCGCCATTTAATGAGATCATGGCTGATCATCCAAATTCAGTACCCGGTCCCCGCTTTCTCCCCATATCCCTTGATCCCATTAGCCTTAAGAAATATATCCAACTCCTTCTTGAATATGTTAATGAATTGGCCTCTACTGCCTTCTGTGGTAGAGAATTCCACAGGTTCACCACTCTCTGGGTGAAGAAATTCCTCCTCATCTCTGTCCTAAATGGCCTACCCCTTATCCTTAGAATGTGACCTCCTGGTTCTGGACTCCCCGGCCATCGGGAACATCCTTCCTGCATCTAGTCTGTCTAGTCCTGTTAGAATTTTATAACTTTCAATGAGATCCCCTCTCATTCTTCTAAACTCCAGCGAGTACCAGCCCAAGTGGCAGCAGCTCTCCTCCACCTCACCCATTCTTCAGTTGTGATCCCAGGCAGCCGGTGCCAACGGGCTATTTGACAGCGATGGGCACTGCAGCTGAGCTGTGATCAGATGGTCGCGCTACATCCTGATGTACCCCTGTGTGTGCTCACCGCGGGAATTTCCACTTGAAAGATAAACTTGCATTTCTATAGCGCCATTCACAACCTCAGGATGTCCCAAAGAACGTTACAGCCAATGAAATACTTTTGAAGTGTAGTCACTGCTGTAATTTAGGAAACGGGGCAGCCAGTTTGCACACAGCAAGATCCCACAAACAGCAATGAAATAAATGACCAGATTAACTGTTTTTGTTATGTTGGTTGAGGGATAAATATTGGCCAGGACTCCGGGGAGAACTCCCCTGCTCTTTTTCAAAATAGTGCCACGAGGTCTTTTACGTCCACCTGAGAGAGCAGACAGGGCTTCGGTTTAACATCTGATTCAAAAGGCGGCACCTCAGACAGTGCAGCGCTCCCTCAGCACTGCACTGGAGAGTCAGCCTGGATTATGTGGTCAAGTCTCTGGGG